>NC_138048.1:93870797-94363365 GCF_964194185.1 Rhinolophus hipposideros
GGCACATCTTACAAAAAGAGGCACTGCCCTTGGTTCCACACTATATTTCTAGGATATTTTTTGTAGTGAACAGTCCTAGTAGACAGAGGTAGTGTCTTCTTCCAGAACGAAGAACATATTTTTTTTTTTTTAATTGTCAAGTATAATACTGTCTCCCTCAGTTACAAAGGTCAGGCAGGTTTGTTTGAAAGATCAGGATTTCTTAAACTCAGGATTCCTTTTCTGTAATGCAATCTTTGGTGTGTCCAGGTGTCACCTGACCTTCCTTCAGTCACACTGTGGTAATAGTGGTTCAGAGAAATATAACAAAAAAACCGCTCATGTTCTGGCTATAGCTACTGCTATGAATAATAAGCCATCTTTTTGGCTGGCCTATCTGTTTCATGTTTTCTGCCAATATCCATGGAACTATGGCCAACAAGTCTGTTGGCTCGTAAGTGGTATAAAATCTCAGACGCTCTAAAAGTTTTTAGAATAAATAGTAGAAGTATACTTTTGTTCACTGTTATTCCCTGACCATTCCACAGCCATGAGGATCTAGAATCCAAGGAGTTCTACCACATATGGACAGAAGAAGGAAACACTACTGTATAGAACCCAACTTCACTTCCCATAGCCTGCGTTCTGTTTCTTCTACCCGTGTCTTTGTCTTGTATTCAATCCCCAGTCTGTGAAATTGGTGATGTCACTCCAAATTAAACAGTGAGTTAAGTATTAAAAGTAAATTTGATCTAAAAATAACCTAATGTTTATAAATACCAGGGGTGCCAAAAAATGTATACACATGACCTGTATTCATCTTCTGTTATTGGTATATATTGAGTATTACAATTTTAATGCAGTTTTTTCCTCTCTTAAAATGTGTATATATTTTTGGCACCCTCTGTGTAATACAACTTTTAAGAATTAAATAAAATATAAAATTTGTTTCATAAAATTTCACCAAGTCTTTATAATATTGATTTTCAGCTCCTGTACCATCTGAGTGAAAAAAATAACCATCTGAGGGTATGTTATTGTTGTTGTTGTTGTTGTTGTTATTATTATTATTATTATTATTATTTTGGTTGACTTATTATGGCAAAAATCTAAGGTAATTCTTTCTGAGGTTCTACTGTTAAGTTAGCTTATGGAGGTGGAAGTTTGTACCTTAAAGCATCTATTTATTTCACATATCCAAAACCAAAATTAGTTTGAAGTTAAATATTGTCAGTATTGTTAGTTTTATCAGATAAAAATATTAACAAAAACTGAAAGAAAGCATCCTTTTTATTTACATCTGTGTGTCCATGATCCCACAATTCAATCATATTTAATAGTAACTAGAAACAGATATTTTGCCAACTCATATATCATAAATAATGTTTATATGAATGTATCCACTGTCCCAGATGCCTTATTATTTATTAACTGTCCTCAAATAAATAATAAGCCTCTGGGAACAGCAGGATGGCTCTTTTTTTGTCGCTATAGAAATCTCTATTTAGGAAGCTCATATTTCTGATCACAAGCTTGTTATTTAGATTAAACATATTGCCTTATCCACACTTATTTTGTCCTATAGGATATATTTTAAAATAAACATTTATGTCAAATGAGCCATATACTTTTAAATATCTTGGGGAAAAAATAAAACAAAATGTGCATTAACATTAGATATAATCTTATATCTTAGTTTAATTATTCTTTAAAAGTATCACCATGCTTATTATTTAACAGTCACAGGAAGGAGACTCAGGACCTTTCAAGTTTTCCAAGATCATCTAAGAAACAGCAATTTCAAAAGCATTTTTATCTGAGACACTGCACGGTGCAACAAAATGTAAAATACAGAAATTACATCTTATGATAAATCTCCAAAGAAGTTCCTTTATCACATCCATTGACATTTCCACAGTGCACAGATTAATTTAAAACAGAACTTTGCCCAATAAAACTGAATTAGATTAATGGAAGAGAAAAGGAGTCCTATTTCTGTATAGGCATATTTTGCGAATCTATTTCTGTTCTTTCGCTTTTTTTTTTTTAATTTCTAGGTCTATTCTTTTATTTCTAACATTTTTGATAATTTTTTAATGTCATGCTAGAAACTAAAGCAATTGGACTTTGCATATCTAGATATATGCATGAGAGGTTTTTTTACATTCATTTGAAATAAAATGTAATGTTTATTGTACTACAACTCATCATGTCAATGTGCTATGCAATTTAAGATTGATTATAGGCAGAAAGGTCATTTTTATTTGTTTTAATTTAAAAAATTAATTTATCCTTCCTACCTATATATTTTTGTCGATAGGAAATTTTTAAACACAAGATGCAAAAGGATATTATCTAATACAGATGTATTTTTCTTATGTGAAGAACAATTTTGATGCATAAGGAATAGTAAAATTGCCTTGATTTTATAAAAAGAAGAATGAGGTCTGTTATGTAATTTACCTAGTGACCACAGATAATTATGGCAAGACTAGTAATGGGTTGGTGAGTAGGTGAAATCATTTTTCCCAATAAACTGTGTGCTTATTTGTGAAGAAATAAGTGTTCACCTCTTTATCTAGTGCAGTGTAAAATAACAGCAGGAAACTAATGGTGAAAATGTCTAAGCCACTTTCCTAGTCTGACATAAGTATTCCTCACTATGCTTTATTTTTAAAAGTTTTCTAGGCTTTATTTTAAACATTTGGAATACTGTGGGTACGGGTACTTGTATTCTAAAGTAACTAAACAATGAAAAATATTTTAAACTGATACAGGAGTTAAATCAGTCACTCAAAAATCCATACGTTAATTTTTGTAGCTAACTCCTTTGGTGCATATACTCAGTCATTAAAAAATAACTAAATTCTAGGGCAAATATTTCGATAGGTATCTTTGACAGCAAGGCAGTGAGCCCAGTTTAGCTCGTTCTTTTAATATTTAGCTTAACTTGTACTTTTTTTCTTTTGAAAATACAAGACAAAAATATTTTCAGGCCTATCAAATTACCAATAACATTTTTCACAGAACTAGAACAAATAATCCTAAAATTTGTATGGAACCATAAAAGACCCCGATCAGGACTTGAGAAATAAGAACAAAGAGGGAGGTATCATGCTAGCTGACATCAAATCATACTAAAAGTCTAGAGTAATCAAAACAGCATAGAAATAGCATAAAACCAGACACATCAATCAATGGAACAGAATATAGAGCCCAGAAATAAATTCATGCCTCTATGGTTGTTTAATCTATGACAATGGAAGCAAAAATTTACAGTGGGGTAAAGACAGTCTATTTAATAAATGGTGCTGGGAAAACTGGAGAGATACATGCAACAAAATGAAACTGGACCACCTTTTATACCATATACAAGAATAAATTCAAAATGCATGAAAGACTTAAATATAAGACTCGAAACCATAAAACTCCTAGAAAAAAATATAGGAAGTAAATTCACAGACATTATCCTTAGTAATATTTTCACTGATACATCCCCTTGGGCAAGGGAAGCAAAAGAGAAAATAAAAATGTGGGATTACATCATCAAATTAAAAAGTTTTTCTACAGCAAAGGAAATCATCAATAAAACAAAAAGACATCCTACCGAATGGGAGAAGATATTTGCCAATGACACATCTGAGAAGGTGTTAATATCCAAAATGTATTTAAAAAACTCATACAACTCAATGCTAAAAACACAAACAACCCAGTTAAACATTGGGCAGAAGACATGAAGCAACATTTTTCTAAAGAGGACATACAGATGGCCAACAGACATATGAAAAAGTGTTCAACATCACTAATCATTAGAGAAATGCAAACAAAAACCACGAGATACCACCTCACTCCTGTCAGAATGGCTATCATCAATAAAGCAACAATCAAGTGCTGGAGAAGATGTGGAGAAAAGGGATCCCTCGTGCACTGCTGTTGGGATTGCAGATTGCTGCAGCCACTATGGAAAACAAAACGGAGGTTCCTCAAAACATTGAAAATGTAACTGCCTTATGACCCAGCAATTCCACTCCTGGGTATCTATCCAAAGAAATAAAAAATACTAATTCAAAAAAATATATGCATCCCTATGTTTATTGCAGTGCTATTCACAATAGCTACGGTATGGAAACAACAGAAATGTCCATCGATAATAATCAGATAAAGAATCCGATAGCAATCGGATAAAGAAATGGTTGACTCAACCATTAAAAAGAATGAAATCGTACCATTTGAACAACATGCATAGACCTAGAGATTATGCTAAGTGAAATAAGTCAGACTAAGAAAGACAACTATCACATCGTCTCACTTATATGTGGAATCTAAAAAACAAAACAAATGAGTAACCAAAACAGAAATAGACTCAGAGATATAGAGGAAAAAAACTGACAGTTGTTAGAAGGGAGGGGAGTAGGGATGGGGGAGAAGGTGAAGGGATTAGAAAGCACAAAACAGTAGTCATAATATAGTCATAGGGATATGAAATACAGTATGGGGAAAATAATCAATAATATTGTAAAGATTATGTAGGGTACCAGATGGACTGGACTTATCAGGGGGATGACTTCATAGTCTGTGTAGATGCCTGACCACAGTGCTATACACTGGAGGTTGAAGTAGAATAGCACTGAATGCCAACTATAATTAAATATAGATAGATGATAGATGATAGATAGATAGATAGATAGATAGATAGATAGATAGATAGATAGATAGATAGATAGACAGATGATAGATAGATAGATAGATAGATAGATAGATAGATAGATAGATAGATAGATAGATAGATGGATAGGTAGATATAGTATGTGTATATATGTATATACACACACACACACATATTCACAGGATGTAAAGAACAGCATAGGGAATACAATAATGGAATTATAACAGATATATCCAATGTCAGAGGGGTAGAAGATTAGGAGAAGTTATCGCTTTGTGAAGGGTGTAAATGTCTAACTATTGCATTTCTTTGTACACTTGAAACTAATAAAAAATATATTTGCAGCCAAAGGTTATGTTTTAATTCTCTGCATTATAACTTATGATTAGTTACGTATATTTAAATAAGAATTATTGCACAATGCTCACCAAGACCAGAATTATTTTTAAGTAGTATACTTTTCCTGATGCATCAGATACAATTTGAAGAAAATGACACTAGCAGGATATTAGAGACTTCCAGTTTACTGTTTCATTATAAGGAACTTGGAAGTCACCCCTCTGTCTGAACAAGTAAAAAGCTGAACAGACTAAGAAAAACAAATACATCTTATTGGATCTATAAGAGAGGGAAGGACACAGGGCAAACCTCTGGCCTAAAGGTAGGAGACACAGATGGAGGAATACATGCATTCTTGGCTTACCTGACAGACTTCTGAGCAGAAAACACAAGGGAGCCAGTGCAGGCAGAGGAAAACTGGACTGGAATTGATGAATTGTTGGAGGCTCAGTGCAGACAGCTCTGAGTTAAAAACAATAGGGGACCCCATCATGGGGGACTCCCATAATACTGTGAGAGATACATCCAGGAACTTGCCCAGGTTCTCACTGTAAATATCCTGTCTCTTGCAGGGTGAGGGGTAAAGGAACCCTTTTGAGATATCCCATAGTGCTCTGTTCTTAACAAGGCCTGCGCTCAGGGGAAATTTGTTAACCAGAGTCAGGGGTTTATCAGACCCTAACTGATTTTGGGGAAGGGGAATGACCAACTTCAGTCAGCTCTAGTCTTCCAACTGGGAGAGGGAAAATACCCAACTCCAGCCCATCCATTCAGGCCACCTGCGTAAGTCCTTTTCTGGTTCATAGAGGCCTAGTAAAATGATTACTGTATCTACGTAATTAATGCTTATTATAAATAGTTTCCTAAAATGTGTCTAATTCAGAATGCCAAAGAGTTATATATTTTAAAAGTATATTTAAAGGGTCTTTAAATACACAGTTACATTTCAGATTATGATATAATGGTTGTAATATTGTCCGATTCCATTTTTGATGTTTGGTTGCTGATACCCTGCTCCTTTATGTTTTTTTTTTATCCCCCATATCTGGAGAGGCCAATAAGAATTCCCTTCCATGGGGCCAGCAGGCAAATTCAAGCCAAGCTCACTCAAAATCTAGGCCTCTCTAAACCTCATCCTATCTCCCCACTCTAATCACACAAATATACATACAAAAGCTGACAGTGTCCCCTCAAGCTTCCTAGTTTCATTTCAGTCTGAGCTTGAGTCCTTCTGTGTACAGAGTCCCTTTGATGTTTACTCTGAGTGTAATTAACCTGATTATGCTTTCATTGGTTCCACTGCATCATTCATCCTGACATCTATTAATTCCTGGATGAGTGCTGCCCTATGTAGATAGTATTTATGATTTGCCTGGTGTTCATTATTGAATAAGAAATAAAATAAGAAAGGCTTTGTCATTTCTCAAGGTAAATTATGAATTATTTAAAACATATTAGCCTACATTCTTGCTTGTTTTTCTTTCTTCTTTCATTTTTTTCCCCTAGTGTTCTTCCTTTCCTTCCACCCTTCCATGAATAGGCAATTATCTTCGTTATATCCAATGTGTTATGATAGGTATTTGCATGTGAATTGGAGACAGCACAGATATAAATAAAGCAGTTCTTAGAGTCAGGAAACATAACATCTAGAGTGGGATAGTTTATAATAAGAAAGTGATAGTTCAACAAAAGTGATATTTTAATAAATGTTGTATCAAAGGTATAAAACTGCTGGGAAAGCCCCAAGGAGAAAAAAAACTATATGTCATCATTAATGCTATGGTAGCTATGGGCGTATACTGCTTAGGTCTCCCTTCAAGAGGACATGTTCCAAAGGCCCTTAGCTACTGCCCTTTGGGGAGTTTACTATGACATTCATGTCATAGCATGCTCTTAGACAATAGCAATACCATTGACCAATCCAGAAGCATAGCAAGAATGATAGAACCACAATGTTTGTGTCCAGTGTGGGACACCTCTCATGGGAAATCTGTGCTCTTGAACTCTTTGAAGGCCTGGACAAAACTCTCTGACTTTCCCTGAGAGTTCCTACTCTATCTTCCTTCTCTTTCTTCTTTTACAAGTGTCAGACTTGTATCAGAGTTTGAGGTGTGACCTGAGTACTTCTGTACTCCTTTCCTTCAGACTTTTTTATCATTCTCCAGTTCAAATAATTTGCTCTTTTTATTCTGTCCTGTAGTCAGCTAACCAAAGTATATGGACTGGAACAAATGGAACCAGACATGGCCTGATAAAGTCAGTGTAAGACAAGTTAAATAAGTAGGTCACCAACCATCTGGACAGCAATCACATTTGCATCCCAATAGCATGTTGGGTATAGATAGCTACTGGAACAGAGTGGTAGCCCAAGTGATATGTACTAGGAAAATTGCATGTGTGATCCCTTGAGGTTTATGAGAAAGGATAGGAAGAAAGGAAGAAGTAAGTTCCACTGTCCACAGAAGATTCTTTCAACTCTGAATCTTAGTAGATATGAGAACCATAACCGGATGTGAGCATGTGTGAATACTAAAGAACAAAAGAAAACTGTATGTATTGATATATGTGTGTGAAGAGAGGAAAAAATATTGACTTCCCATGCAATGCAAGTTTGGTAAAAATCAGAATGTATGATTCCTAAACGGTGAAGGTGGGAGGTAGCTGGTTTGCAATTGGTAAAAATTCAAAGTATGAAGATTTAATTTCCGCCCCCCTCCAGATTTCCTATTTTCATAGGCTTAATGCTTCACAGGAAACATGGCCCACATCATTGTGAACAAGGAAAGCAGAGAGCAAGAGGTGAGTATGCAGTGAGGGCAGAAAATGAGGGGTAGTCTCAGGTCACAGCATTCTGGGCATTGGGATACACAGATGAACACGGTATACGGCAAATCACTCAGTGTCATAAGGAGCATGGAGATAGAGAGAGGGAAAACAAGTGCTAGGATTGTGAATCCAAATGAGGCTCTACTCATTAGATGAAATAAATTTGGAAAGGTGAAGTAAAGAGGAAGTCACTTAATGACTGCTTCCGCTGGCATGAAAATATCAGATTGTCTATGATTTCCAAATGTCATACATCAAGTTCTTTGGTTTCAGGTAACAATAATATTGTTGGCCCAGGAAGAGGTAGCAGAGGCCTCTTGATTCCAGTACAGTTCCAGTTGTGGAATCAAACTTTGTTTGGAATCAAATTGTGTTTCTACCAATGCATCTGTCATGTGTTGTTCTGGAAGTCACTGTTTTGGGAACATAGCCAAAAATAGGTTATTTTGTCCCACTTGATGATTTTGAAATCACTCAATCCCTTACTTCTTAATATAGCTGGAGATAGTGCCACGTATGGGAAGTTTGAAGAAAGAGAAGACATTAAATATTCTTTTAAGATAGTGAAAGAGTGACCAGTCTAGGGAAATATTTTAGGATTCCCTGCAGCAGTTAGGACCTATTGGAGGTTAGTGGTCATGAAATTAAAATGAGGCTATTCATCAGAATTATTTTTTTGCCATTCTTCAGTGCCTTATGCCTGCAAGATCAGAAGATATGAACAAGCAGAGAATTGCTTTTAACTTGCACTTTTCCTGCTTTGATAAAATGAGAGTGTTCATGGAATTTATGGGTATCTGCAAGGTTATGATTAAAATGATGGGCTTAGGAATTTAAGCCAAGTAAAATACAAAGTTAGTACATTTTGTGGTGAGAGACAGGGAAAAAAATAGTAGGAACTATGCACTGGACAAGCCATTAAATACAATATTGTGAAGAGGAGCTAACATAAAGAAAGATAGGTATGGTAGGAGACTAATTCTGTACAATTCTGAAATAATATTAAAGAAATTATAGTTTGAAAATAAAATATAGTTGTTCTCTTGGGCTTCTGGACCCAATGTACAAAGAGTGGGTGTGGGGGAAGGTCTTCGCACACGTTAAACAATTCTCAGAACACCAGCTGGGTGTCCTACAATTCAATTCAATTCTGACCCCCTCTACCTGGAGATAGCATCAGATTTCAGGTTGAGTATAGTCGAGCAAGACTACTAGTCCAGTGCCCCCAACTTCAAGTGCTTCTGACTAGCTACAGATTAGAGATTCCAATGACCCCGTCCTTGGAATTCAAATGTCAGTTGCAGGTCCAAGTTATTACCTGTACTTCTGAGCTACAGAGCTTCCCGTGACCTGCTGGTGTTTTATTAATTTGTTAAAGTAGCTCACAGAACTCAAAAAAATCATTTATTCAGTAGATTGCCAGTTTATTATAAAATAATGTAACTCAGAAACAGCCAAAGGGAAGAGATGTTTAGGGTAGAGTATGTAGGAAAGAGTACAAAGCTTCCATGTCTTCTCCAGGCCCATCACTCTCCCAGCTTCTCTACCTGTTCACCAGTCGGGAAGCTCTCTGAACCCCGTACTTCCAGGTTTTTTGGAGGCTACATTATTACATAGGCATGGTTGATTAAATCATTGGTCATTGACATTTGAACTTAATCTCAAGATCCTGGGAAGTCAGGGGTTGGGAGGAAAACGGGACTGAAAGCTCCAACCTTTTAATCCATGGTTGGTTCTACTGGCAACCAGCCTCCGTCCTTAAATGCCTTCCAAAATTTACCTCATTAATTTAAGAAAAGACACCTTTGTTGCTCTCATCACTTTGGAAATCCCAAGAGTTTTAGGAGCTCTGTGCCAGAAATAAAGACAAAGAGGGTGCCAAAAGATGTATACATGTTTTAAGAAAAGAAATAACTATTAAAATTGTAATAGTCAATATGTTCCAATAACAAAAGATGAATGCAAGTCAGGTTTGACTTCTGCAATTACAAAAGGTGCTCAGAGTGGTTACCATTAGCCTCCAGAGACTTCTGATTACGGCTAACTACTGCTTGAGCAACGCTGCCCAAAGTGTCCACTTATATACATTTTTTGGCACTCCTGGTATAGCTATATGTAGGTAGATAGATATTAATAGATAGGTATTATATTAAATAGGTATTATTATAAATAATAACATATAATAGGTATTATTATAAATAATAACATTACAGTTGTTCTATTCCCATTTATTCATTTCATTCTCTCATTTTTTAGTTTAAACTTTTGTGGTCGGGGAGGCAGAGTTACGTTCACATTATTTTAGCCAGTAATGATAATACCGATAATTACTGCTATGTATTTAGGATTATACTAAATGATTTTACTTATTAAATAATTTAATATCTAAAACAATTCTGTGAAGAAGGAGATGATTAACCCTATTTTATAGATGAAGAAAATAAGGACAGAAAAGCACATGTCTCAGAGCTAATAAATTACAGAGCTGAAATTAGAAATCAGGGAATCTGCCTCCAGACCCTATGTGCCCACCTGGCATGTTATACTCTCTTAATCTAGCTCTCCTAATTCCCAGTTTTTCTTTCTCCTCTGCCACGTAGATATTGTATTTGACCAAAACATTTTATTTGTGTACACCTTGACTGCTTTTTTGATTATTCCTTTAATTCATTATATAGCCATTTTCTAAAATGGCCTTTATCACTAAACTGATATTAAGACTTCAGAATAATGATGTCAAGTATTCATGATCTTATTATTTGTTCATATTTATAACTAAATCAGAGCAAAAGCAACATGTAGAGTTCTGATTAGATGCACATTAATGAATATGCAAACATTGAACACAGTTGTCATTAAAAAAAAATCAGAAAAAAAAAATCTCAACTAATTTAAAGGTCTAAACTTCGGCCCTAGTTATTAACCAGGCTTCAGATAAAATATTCATTAAATTTGTGTTCATTGTAAGGAATTCCAAATTTCATATTTCATTAGCTAGACAAGCTAAATAATAAATGCAAAAAGTACATTAAAGAGCCTATAAACTATAAAAAGTGATGCAAAGGTTTGAGTTTTTTATATGTATTTGTTTGTGTTTCTTAACCTCAACTACTATTCTGTTAACCTTTAATTTCAGTCATTCCTTAAAATTATACTGTGAAGTTAATTTCTAGGTTTAAAAAAAAGTCCTTATTAGAATTTGCTTTCTGAGAACGTTCAAAGCATCTCTACGTACAATGCAAAGTAATTAAGGGAATTTTATTACTCTTGAAACCAGGAGATGGAAGTATCAAAAAAAATGGAATAATTAATATCACAATAGGGAAACAACATTATCTGACTATCCTCCTGGCTTGAATCTCATAACTCAGTAAACTGATGGGTTTTCACAAATATAGTAAACAATGCATAAGTTTTGTTTTCGATAATCTTTTTATTCCATTCTGGATTTGAAACACTTACGTCACTTCTGAAATACCAACAATCATTTTGCCATAATCTGAAATTCTGTAGGAAATGCCAAGAATGCCAAGATATATTTTTATTTTCTCAAATATAGTATATATAAGTCCCATTTGCAAAATGTCATAAAAATATTTCAGCTTAGGTTCCAATCCTTTGGCAAACCATTACCAAACTTGTAATTATTTGCACTATCTTGTTGTTTCATATCCAAGGGGATAAAATCAGGCAGAATAAATGGTACATTATAAATCTTGAGTTGTTTTCTTTACAACTTCAATCAATAAAATGTAAGATGAAGTGGCTTGTTCTCTTAGTTTTCAGGCAACAACTCATTCTGAAGAGCTATCTGGATATGTCCTTCAGGTGTCCTTCAATTATAAGAGATTTAGACTGGAAAGGCTAACATGAGACCTGAAATGAAATTATGGCACCACTATGGGTTCATCTGTGGAGCATATTAATAGGAAACAGAAAGTACTTACATTGAATGATTTCTCCGTTTAAGAGCCTCACAGAAAGAGAAGCCCTGGTAGTTTTACCTTACAGGCCTCCCTCTGCTACTGCAGACTCTGTAAACATGTTTCTGATCACCTCTGAGATGTGTTGTGGAGTCTTTCTGTAGTCTTGCGCAGTGGGTGCTGCCAGTTTGGTCTTCTATTTCTCAACAGAAAATATGTCCTATCTTTAAAATGGGCATATCCACTTTTTATCCTCTTTTCTCAATCTCAGTCACCTAGTACAGTGACCTAGTACAGTGACTTCAATCCCAGCACCTTCTGGTTAGCACTTATTCTTGATATCTCAGTTGCATACATATATCGATTACTAACCAATCCTACACATTTTGATAAAATGTGTTAAATGTCACTAATTAGCAGTTTCATCGCAATCATTACTTGTTATAACTTTAGAATTTCTCAAGTTTTATTGAACTCATGTTGGTTTGTTGGTTTCTTTTACCCTCCAAATTGTAAGCTCGGTGGAATTTTAGTTTTAAACATCTTCATGTCCCTAGTATTTAACATATGACATAAGTTCTCAATAAATATAAGCATGAATTGGTTATTTATAAAATTTCTTTCATTTTTCCCCCTGAGAAGGCTGACTTTTCAGGTTATATATATATATATATATATATATATATATATATATATATATATTAAAGTATTTCACACATAGAGAACTTGTTAAGTAGTTTCTAGAATATTTAGTCAGAGTTCCATTTACCTAAGAAGATAGTAAGATATAATTATCCTTATACTCACAGATATTAAAACGTTGATGCATACTAGCAATGTAAAAATATTTCAATATTACTTACACTTTTAACTCTACACACTTTCCATTTTCATGTTCCATGTCAGTGCTACCAGTTTATAAGCATGACATGTAATTTTAAAGCAATACACAAAGCTTATGAAAATTAGAACAACTATAGCAAATTTATTTTAACAAATCAATTAAAAATATAGATTTTAGCAATGCTGAGTTCCTTGGAGATCTGTGAGATGCAACAGTTCATTAAAACAACAGCAGCTAGCTCATAATCTAAAGGTATCAAGGTCACTTCGAAAATTAAGCCTCAGTCATATTCATAAGCAAACTCCTCTCCAGATTCAGGATCCACCAAGAGAGACTACGCATTTCATTACCACATGGTTTCATGTGGCAGCAACTACTCAAGATGTTAGAAAGGTATATTTATATAAGGCTTTAACGTAGTTAAATGATAAAATAAAGGAAGAGGGGGGAAAAAAAGCCCACAGGCAAACAAGTGAAGACGTTTGGGACATTCAACCACAGTTTCCAGGACTTGTTCTCAGTCACATAGGATGTTGTTTGTCTCTAGATCTTGAGCCACCAATACACATGCACTATACCTAATCTCAGTGAAAACCCAGTCTCATTCAAGGAAGTCTTTTATAACCCTCTGTGTGCATGACTATATCCATCCCAAAAATCAAAACAAAAAAGAAACAAAACAAGTGCAAATCATTATTCTGGATATTTTACATGCAAAATGGATTGACAGGATTGTATTCCTTCTGAAAGATGTAGAGAACAGTTTTGTTGACTTTGCAAGCATCTAGAGGCTACCTGTATTTGCATTCCTTGACTTGTGATCCCACATTGCTCCAACTTCTACTTCTATTATATCATCACATATTTTTCTCTGACTCTGATCCTCCTGCCTCCATTTTATGTAGCCCTTGGTGATTATATTGGGCTCATCTAGTCGGGACATTCTCTTCATCTTTAGGTACTTAATTTAATCACATTTGCAAAGTACCATATACAATGTAAGATAATATATTCATAAATTCCAGAGATTAAGTATTAAATATCTTCTGGGAGCCTTCCAAAGCGGGTTTCTTATTTGTGTGGTGAGCACTGGAAGAGAGCTCATATGCAAATTATATTTTCCATTTTTAAATCCCCATAGAATGTAGAACCATAATTGCCCTATAAATTCCTTTATTATACTTCTACTACCAATATCCAGGCCATTGTCCTTGACCTATGTTTACTACTGTCTGTAGAAATATTTTAATTGCTCATTTGAATAAGTTGCATTTACTTTTTATTCTTTTTAAATTGCCATATTGCTGCTTACATTATCAATCTGGTCATGCATGTTGTCTACTTCTTAGCATATTAAATCACTTAGCATATTAATCATACATATATATATATTTTAATCCTATATATATATATTTTAATCATATATATATTAATCATATATGTATATATATGATGATTCTAGCCCTCTTTCCATATATGATTTGGATTCTGATACTTGTTCAGTCACTTCAAACTGTGTTTTTGCCTTTTAGTATACCTTGTAATTTTTTTGTTGAAATGTGGACATAATGTACTTGCTAAAATGGACTAAAGAATTAGGCATCTGTAGAATATATTATTAGTACTCAACTGGTAGAATAGTATTTGCTTCAAGTTAAAATTTATTTTACTCAATATATTTAATTTCAGTTATTAAAATTATAAAAATCATATATTTGATTACATTTATTAAAATTACATTTTCAACAATAATTCAGACTTTGAATTAAGATATAAAATAAGCCTTTAGAAAGCCTGATTAACTTCTGAGGTATTGTAACACTATGAAAAATTAATTTCAGTTTTCAAAAAAGTGACTACAAATAGCTGTCTTTGTCATTGACAACCTTTATCTCTCTCTTTTAGTTAATTTTAACCTGGCTTTAGTACTAATACCACAATAGGCCATTAATCATTCTTAGTAAGAAAAAATCTATCAGTGATAAAACAGGACACATTATTGTTTTTACTCAATAACCAAATAAGATTATTAGTAGGCAGTACAAATGGCAGTTAGCTTCTTATGTTTTAGTGAGATTAGAATTCACAAAAGATCTAAATGAAAGTGATTTGATTTTAATATATTTGAAAATGTGGATGTCAATGAAAAAAATCAATTTTATTTGGTATTTTTGTGTAATTTTCCCATTAGGTCTTCTAATCAATATCATGCAAGGGGCATGTTATCTAAAATAAACCAGATGATTTAATCATTAAAAAGATACGGAAGGCTTTGCCAATTAATTTCTTAAGTAAACAAACCTACACCAAGTAAAGAGTTGCTAAGGCTAATGTTAAGTATTACCCAGTATATCGTATTTGTCATGTTAATCCCTGGATGTAAGTACAGAAACTTTACAGAAAATTTTTTGTTAAATATATTTGCAAATTAATCTAGTGACATATGATTAGTAACAAGCTCTTAAACATAACTTCAGGAAACTAAAAGTAATGAATATTATTTGGGACACAGTATTGTTAGAACAAAGATAGCCTACATACACAAATTTGGGACTACTTTCCGTAATGGCAGTTTAGGGAGTATTGGTCAATTTCACTTCAAAGAACTCACTTTTGAAGTGAAAATACACATAAATATAAAGTAAAATTTTAAAAATAAAAATTTCAACAAATTTGAAAACTTCCAAAGGTAATCAACAATTTCAAAATGATTCATTAAAAATAGCTACTTAATGAGGTGAGAATGGCAAGTTTGTAGACTAGGAGTATGGAAAAGGAATTTTTTAAGACTCGGAATTTTTTAAAGTGAGAGATCTTTCAAAGGGCTAAGATAAATTCTCCACACATTCTGGGATAGAGAAGCCAGGAACCCAGGGAAAATTGAAAGCTTGGAAGACTTAAAAACTTGCTGTGTGTGTGAATATATTCTTTAACGTGAAACTTAAGATGCTTACTGTGCTATAAGTAAAACTGCCTTTGTCTCTGACTGAAGAGTCTGTATAGTTTGCCAGCATCCATAAACCTGTGCTATACAAGGTCAGACAATTAAGTTCACAAACTAATCCTAATATCTGAATATCCTGAATATCACTACAGTCACCTTTGAACTACTCCCCTTAGGAAGCTATGCACTGACTCCAGTGCCTAGTCCACCCTTCAAAGCAATTTTGGAACTCTTTTTCTGGAATGGCCATCAGAGCTGTCATCATATTACCCTTTATGTCCTGAATGTCATCAAAACATCTTCCTTTCAATATTTCCTTTGTCTTTGGGTAAAGAAAGAAGTCATTGGGGGCCAGATCAGGTGAGTAGGGAGGGTGTTCCAATGCAGTCATTTGTTTATTGGCTAAAAACTCCCTCACAGGCAATGCTGTGTGAGCAGGTACATTGCCTGATACAAGAGCCATGAATTGTTGGCAAAAAGTTCAGGTTGTCTAACTTTTTCAGGCAGCCTTTTCAGTACTTCCAAATAGTAAACTTGGTTAACTATTTGTTCAGTTGGTACACAGTCATAATGAATTATCTCTTTATATCAAAAAAGGTTAGCAACATCTTTGAAACAAGTTCACCAACTTAATTGTCAGACTTCATACAAAGCTACCAGCCTCCAAATAAAGTAAATTCTCAGACCCTTCACAGTGTTAAACATCTTGATTTTATGGAGTTTACCTTCTAGTTTGGGGAGACAGGCACTAATACAGTAATATAGATATTAGTACTCCAGGTGATGGAGAACTGTAAGAAACAAATAATGCATATAAGGAGATCAGAAAGAACGTGAGGGTGCAATATCATATGAGGTGGTTCAATATTAAACAGATTTAAAGGAAATGAGATTGTGAGCTATGACAATATTCCAAACAGATGGTGGTTTCTTTAAGTAAATTCTCAAATTGCTTTAGTCAGAAATATTTTGGACTGTTTGAATTTGTTTTATCACATGCATTTTCATCTTTTTTTCAAGAAAAAGGAAACTAAACTAAAATTAAACTTAGTGGGGGAAAAATAAAACAGACTGGGAAATGTAATTGAAAAAGCTTTAATGGAGCTGCAGCTAAAACATCAACAATCTAGATGACCACATAGAAAAATCTAAACAAATGCATAATCAAATTGCTTTTAACATTGTTAAAAGTAAACAAATTAACTTGTGCCTTTTACAAGCCCTAATCTGTATCCACAGATTTCAAATTATATTTAGTTGATATAGCTATATCTTCAAAATTATGCTGATTAAAATGAATATTTTTATTGGGGCTTATCCGGATTGAGCAATATTATATACCCAAAAGAGTGCTCCACCCATACAAAATACACTCTCCTCCTCCTTATCTTATTAGGTAAAATTGTACATTTTGAAATAAAACTCAATGAGAATATTGTTTCTCTGTTTTGTGGAAAAAAGAAATAAATAATAATAATAATAAAAAAGTGGGTAGTTATACAAAACCTCTGATCCAAGATGCGTAGAAGGGATTGGATGACAATACATTATCAGCTTTCTGATATATATAAGGTATTGCCAGGGCATTATTATTGTGTTTGGCAAGTCAGTTTTCATAGCTTTAAAGGTATTGTGTACCATATATACTATTTGTCATGACTACTTTTTGTTTTACTTTATTTTAAAGAAGTAAATGTACAAGATGGTTCATATTGTTGCATTGTATTATTTGGCATTTTTTCATATTCACATTAAATTTATTCACTAACTTTACTTTTTTTCTTTCTTATAAAGACTTGTAAATGTACTGACTTGTTCAAGTTACATTTCCATTTCAAAGCTTTTAGATAGTTAAAATTATTCTAGCTTAGGCTCTTAAAACCTAAGACCACTTGTCATATAACATATGAGATAATAAGAATATAATGACAACTTAAAGAAATAAGAAATTCCTATTTAAGAGGCAATGTTTTATGACTTGCATTGAATCTGCTATCCTAACCTACATGTTTTTGTCTTAAATGGGCATGGATAATGATGGTAAATTTCATTCACTTTGGGTCATTTACATTCAGTTCTGGAGCATTTTAATGACATAGATATCTGTTTTGCTTTTTAATGGTGTCCTATTTAAAATACTACAGAATTTGGAAGTTTCAATATTTGAGTAGTAGAATATATCAACCTTCTCCCACCACCACATACATACTTAAATTCTGCAACAAAATTAACAAAATTGACCAGTTGGTAGTTCATCAATGCCTACTACCAGAGTTCAAGTGCTCATGTTGTCACCCAGCTCATTCAGCTGGAGAAAGGCTGGCGTTGATATGTTCATGTGGGTTTTTTTTGCCCCAAAGTGGTGAGGAAGTGGGCTACTGAGGGCAATTTGATGTAAAAGAAAACAGTCAACTGAAAACTTCTTGCCAAGAGTCTGTGATCCCTGGAGCAGTCACACTTTAGTTCTTGGCGTACTTTCCATCTACTCGCTGTACATCCAGTGATGGCTGAACACCTCCTGTATCCTCAGGTTATTTTCATGCTTTATTGAATTTGCGGTTTATCAGCCTCTCTTTTCTCTGTGGTAAATGCCTATTTTAGTGTCTTGTAATTGTGAAAGTATGTTGCTCTCAATAACTAATGGAGATAGATATCTGATTCTAAGTCATATCAAGTGGCTAGGAAGCTCCTGAGAGACGTCTGATTTCAGAGCTCTCTGTAACCCACTGCTCTTTGGGGTTGTTAACTGAGATAAAATAGTAAATAGAATAGAATTCCATAGAAATGCAGAGATAAAACAAAATGCATGAACTATGATCTAGCTGAACGGACAATTGCTTTAGTTTGTGAGGCCCGAGAAATAGAAGCTATAAAGGAGAACCCATGGAAGGGAGACAATTGAATTGGTCTCTTTTGTGAAGAGAGGAACTAGATGCAAAGTGGGTATTATATCCTGAAGGTTATTTTAGTTTCTGTATGATGACATTCCATATGATATAAGGATGCAGTGTTTTGCTATGGCTTTATGGTCTTTTTACTGCTCTCTATGTGTTGTTTAAATTACTGAGTAAAACTGAGCATTTGTTTTAAATTTCTGACAATAAAAAAAGCTTAACAAAGTTGCATGAATTTAGGAAAGAAGAATCTTTAGATTGTATAAAAGGGGAAAATGCAATGACGCAGACTGAAACAAACACTATTTATTAAAAATTCCAAAGTTGTAATTTATTACACATAGTTCTACAGAGACTCAAACAGTCATTTAGTAAATTTACAGACACAAGTGGTTGTTGAATATAGTTAATTAATCAAATCTGAGGAAATAATCAAAACTCTGTACATGCATGTTTGTGTGCATTTGCATCTAGGTATACACATTGTTCTGGAAGCAGAACCATTTTTATCAATGCTAATTTTGGTGATGGTGACTGGAGATTCTTATGATAGAATTAGGTGGGTTATGGTTTAGATCAAGGGTGTCCAAACTGTGGCCAGCGGGCCAACTGCAGCCCGCAATCCATTTTTTATTGGCCCGCAGCACATTCCAAAAATATATTTAGTGTACTTAAATAAACCAGGTGAGGCAATATGTACTTCACCTGGAGTGAGTGGCCTGGCTGTTTGTGTATTTTACCACTTATGGCCCTTGGTAAAAAACGTTGAAAAAAGTTTGGACACCCCTGGTTTAGATAAAGCTAAAATGTAACTGAGTTGATAGAATGACAATAAGTCCAATTACCTAAACTATGGCTCCATTTTACCTCCTGTTTATTCTTTATGCCACCATGCGTTTCAATCAGACCCTCTCCACTCCACTTTCACCTTACAAATTCAAAAAATAGTTTCTTGTTTTTGTCCTGTTAATTTTTTTTTTTATTTATTAGTTTCAGGTGTACAAGACAAGGTAATACTTAGACGTTCATCATTTATATCCCTCACACTGTGAACCCCCTCCCCCCATCCACTATCCCTCTGACCTCACACTGAACCATCACATTATATATATAAAATTATAGTTGGCATTCATTAATGTTTAGCTTCTGGTGTACAATGTCCTGTTAATTTTATGGAATTATTAGAATTTTGTTGTTACTAGCCCCGGAGAAATCCCATATGGTTTTGTTTTAATAAATCTTGCAGTTTTATTTATTAAACTATCTTCAAATAATCCAATTGATTTATGCCATCTTTTTCTTGCAGCAGTGATATAGAGTAATGGACTGTGATATCATACATCCATAGAAAATTAAGTAATCTGGCCAATCGGGACAATAAACAAATTTGAGGAAAAGTGAAATATTTTTTGGGTGGTAATGATTCTGTGGGAAGATATGAAAGAAATAACAGAATGAAATATCAGAAAATATAATTTTTGTGAAAAGTATTTCAGCTCATTATTTATATTACAAAATGACAAGTATGACATGAAAGAAGTACAACTTTCATTTAGAAAGATAATGTTATCCTCTTTTTGTTTTCATGACTACCTGTTTAATAGAGTGGAAGTCCCTTCAAATACTTTTTCCCTCCACTTCAATGACCTCACTCTTTTGATAAGGCTGTGTTTCCCAACCACTGCCCAAGTCATCCTATAGACACATCTTGTAGAATAAAATTAGAGATGGACATATGTTTCATTCATTTCTTTTTTAAAAAATTAAAATTTATTGGCATGACAATTGTTAGTAAAGTTACATAGGTTTCTGGTGTACAATTCTGTAATACATCATCTATATATCACATTGTGTGTTCATCACGCAGAGTTTTATTCTTTACTTCATCTAAATTTACTTTGAAAGTAAAAATACATATTTGAACTACAATCTATGTACAAAATTCATGATTTAAACCCTACCTTTTACTCTATTTCAAAAATTGACAAAGACTTTTATAGATATGTCATTAAATAAATTCCCCAAATGGACAAAAAGCATATAAAAGGGCGCTGAATGCCAGCACGAAGACATAAGTTCAAATCATAACATGAAACCACTACATATTTGCCAGGATATCTAAAAAGAAATATCAAGTGTTGACTAAGATATGAAATATATTTATTTATTTTTGTTCTGATATCTTTCTATGCCTTTCCTTCTTTAACTAAGCCTAGTGAGGGAAGAGAATTTTTTTTTTTTTTTTTTTTTTTTTTAATATTCACTGTAATGACAGTGTCAAGACCACACTGGAATTACAGAGTACAGAGAGCACAACCATCTCCTAAATAACAAACAGCTCTATTTGTTCAGGACATATGTTCATATCACACACACACACACTCCTGGCAAATCTTAGTGATCTGGGTGTCATTTAATTGTAAGTAAAGTAAGAGAATAAGTATATGGAAACTATATGACACCCTAGAGCTGAGAAAGATACCCAGACAAGGACAAACTTAGAAAAGGTCCAGATCTGTTGGAGAAAGTATGATTCAACTGATCCTATATGAGGGAACCTTACTTGTTTGATCAGGTCAAAGATGGTCCAATGTTGCTGGGCAAACAATGGGACACCCGCATCACGTAGGTGGTAGAGAAGGCCTTTAGCCATGAGTGGTGTGGTTGGGGCATGTAGTGGGAGTACAGGGCAGGGCAGGAGGACTTTAGAGCACAGGGCTCTACAGGGGTATAGAAGGGGTGGCAGCTCCATACGTGACCCTCCAGGCAATCAGCACCCCTTTTGGGGCTGAACTCTATTGAGGTCTACAGGTCCCTCAGGCTGATCAGGTGTTCTGGTTTCTGAGTGATGAGTGCAGTCAAAGGTCCTCATATAGCCAGGCTGAGGCTGCAAGGTCAGAGGGACCAGACTACTAGCCTAATCTGGGAGTCTCTACTAGATGCTCTCACACCAACAAAGCTGGACGCCCTTACCCTAAAATGGCAGGACAGCTTCTATTTCCTACAGTGTCCATCTTGGAAGTCTCTCCTGAGAACACTTCATAGGGTGCTCACCTTAAGGCATTAATCCCAAAGGAATTTCTTTGATAATCACAGAACATATATTAATGGGTATACTCAGAGCTGAGGGGCAATAAATTGATAACTGATACAGGAAGCCATCCAGAGTTCTCACTCCTATGTCTGTTTGAACCGGTGGGCATCAGGAGAGACCTTGCTTGTCAGCTTGTTAGAACTGATTTTTCCTATTATAACTCTAAAGAAAGAAGGAAGACAAGACAAACTAAAGAGTGGAAAATAAGTGTGGAGTGAGTGGATATGTATTAGTTGGCTAGGGCTGCCTTAACAAAGTACAACACACTGGGTGTCTCAGACAGGAGAAATGTATTTTCTTACAGTTCTGGAGGCTAGAAATCCAAGACATAGGTTTGATTCCTTGTAAGTTCTCTCTCTTTGACTTGTAGATGGTGGCGTTCTTTCTGTGTCTTCATGTGGTTTTTCCCTCAGTGTGTGTCTCTATCCTATTCTCCTCTTCTTAAAAGGAAACCCGTTTTATTAGGTTAGGGCCCAATTATGTGACCTTAATTTGCTCTGTAAAGACTATCTCTAAATACCATTACATTCTGAGGTAAGGGTCAGTTTCAACATATGAATTTTGAAGGGACAGTTCAGCCCAGGGCAATAACTATTTCAGAATAATAAACAATTCTTTTGTAGCAATTTATTTAAATATATTTAATAATTAAACTACCAACTCATTCTTACTCTGATGTTATATATTTAGGTATTGGAATTTCCATCTTTAGTTTCAATTCTGCCGTCATGGTGGGAAATGGCTTAATGAGAGTCATACTTTCATTGAACTAGTTAGTATTCCATTATGTTTAAGTAGCAATTTATTTAAATATATGTAAAATATATAATTAAAATTATTTTCAAATTCACTTCCCCCAAAGGATGGAAAGATTTTTCCAAATAATATTCAACTAGAACTGAAGAAGGGGAAGATTACAATTCAATCTTATCGATCCTCATTATAAAAACATGTCCATAATGTTTAAAGTAGTAAAAGTAATGAAAATACAATTAGAATTATCTTAAAGTTATATATAAATTAAAATTTTGGAAATAGGTATAGTTATGATATAGACAAAATATGGGAGATAGCTTTACAGGAATATAAATTATATAGGAATATTTGCCAATATAATGGTGAATAGTTAGTTAATCATTACTCATAGAAGGAAATATCTCTTCTGCATTCCTGATTTCCATTAAAAAGAAAAAAAACCTTGATAAGTAGTATATCCTTCTTTGTTCATCCCATAAATCTTTTCACAGAAGTGGAGAGAATTAAATCTTTATTAATTCATATCTATTGGTCCTATTGCTGGAGTTAAAGTTACACAGGCTCTGAATAAAGAGTTTTGGTCTCCTTCTTGTCCTCTGTACCCAGAACACTGGGAAGCAGTTGCCTGAATATTCTTTATTTAGGAACTTAAACTTTTCCTCTGGTAAATGTTCCAAGATTTGCCAGGTGTAAAGAGTCAACCATCTTGTTTGCCTCTTAAATATGCTTAAATTTCTCCCTAGTATTTGTCAGTATTAAAGAGATACTTTAATTCTCTATCTATAGATTATTTTGTCTTGTTTCTTGAGTCAGACCTTAAATAGGGAGAAGGATTGCCATTTATGTACATCAGGATCCTAATAATTAGTTACTATTCCTCTGGCTCCAAAGCTAAAATAACAATGAAGAGACTTATAATACATGTAATTTAACAATAGAGTTCAAAGTTTACTGAGATTAAACATTCATTCTAGCCTTTAACATATTACTAGGGCATTATGAAAAAAATCTAGAAGAAAGTTGCAAAACATAAAATCAATATGCTCTCTCTTAGCAAATGTAAAGGATGTCCAATTCTCTTTTACATGGAAATGGATTCAGTGGGGATAAAATTTTAAATCAATTAATTGTAGGTGTCTGACAATTATAAAACTTGAGAATATTTAGTTTTAGACATATATAAATAGGTTTTAACTACGTAATGCAAATGAAGGACTTTCATTTTACTACTACAAATGATGTAGTAGTTTTTACTATTTGTAAGATAAAGATTCAAAGCCTTGCATTGCTTTATCCTTCAAAATAGCAGCATTTCATCCAGAATTCACGAGAAAACAAAATTTCTTTCCAGATAATTAGAGTTTAGTAGGGCACCAGGGTCTTTGGCAAATGTGCTCTGAATGCTGCGGCCTGCACACCCAGAACTGCTAAAAGTTCGTTACTGCAAACACAACTACGGTAGGATGGTTGTATAGCAGATATTTGATAAATTATTTTAAGTTTTCCTACTATGATTCCTGAATATACTCTGCTTATTTTCTAATGTTAATGGTCTCTACTTACCTTATACTTTATCATTCATATAATTGTGTCAATTATAGTCTACTAAGGATGTAGTAGACATAAAAAACGTCAAAATTGCGTATCTAAAGTTAATCAATAATCAAGGTTTTCTGTTCATCTGTTCATAATTGAGCTTCTCTAATGTGCTAGGTATGTTTTAGAACCCTGAATTGAATTGTATAATTTCTGATTGACGCATACATTCAGGGAGGCCATTTGGCCTATCTTCTTCACAATTAGAAAAAAATAAATAAAAAGCAAGATATGCTAATGAATTCACAAAATGTTCAAAGCTGGTTAAAAGTCAAATATCTGATAATTTGGGTGTCTACAGGTTTATGCCAATTCTCTGTATTCTTCACCCTGGAATTTTTGAAAGTTATTCTGTCTATCTGGGCAAAATTAGTAATAAACACAATCAAATAAATAAAGTTGCATGACCACAAATTTGACACCAGACTGATGGTACAGACATAGAGCTATGAAAGTAGTCCTGGAAGACATTCAACCTGAGGTGAGATCTGAAGAGCATGTAAAGTTCTTCACATTAGAAGGAACAAATTCAGTATTCTAAGTATTTAGAATCTAATTGTGTAAGCATCTTTTCCATAGTGAGCTCTCCCAACAAAACTTTATTTTTCCTTCATTGTTGTTGAGTTTGAATATGATATTCAGAATTGTTTCTTCTATTGTTTATAAGTAGGTGTCTTTTTACGGATTTTTATCCCTCCCAGTGAAACCCCATAGCAAGTAAAATATTATACAGCACATGGTTGTATGCCATCCACATACCTAGTCTTCTGTTTAATACAGGCACAAGGATATTAGGTCTCCACCCATTTTGACTTCACACAGAGGCCTTATAGATCTGCTCAGAATACCAAGACACGATTTGAAAAAAACAAATAAAATCTCCCTGATAAATTTCAGAGACTAAAGGAAAACATTGCTGTCTCTTTTATCATTAAATTTATTCTGGTGACAATGGTCAACAAAACTACATAAGTTTCAAGTGTACAATTCTATAATATATCATCTATATATTGCATTGTGCGTTCACCACCCAGAGTCAGTTTTCCTTCTATAATCATATATTTAACCCCCTTTACCTTCTTCTACAATCCCCTTCCCCTCTGGTAACCACTAAACTATTGTCTGTGTCTATGAGTTTTTGTTTCTTTCTTTGTTTGTTTTGTCCCTTTGTTGCCTTCAGTTCTGTATTCCACATATGAATGAAGTCATAGGTTCTCGACTTTGTCTGACTTATTTCACTTAGCAAAATAATCTCAAGATCCATCCATGTTGTCGCAAATGGCAGTATTTCATCTTTTTCTTATGACAGAGTAGTATTCCACTGTGTATATATACCACATCTTCTTTAATCAATCGTCTATCAGAGGACACTTTGCTTGTTTCCGTGTCTTGGCCACCGTAAACAATGCGGCAATGACTATCAGGGTACATATATCTTTAAGAATATATATTTTCAGATTTTCTGGGTAGATACCCATGAGAGGGATTGCTGGATTGTATGGTAATTTTATTCTTAATTTATTGAGAAACCTCCATACTGTTTTCCACAGTAGCTGTACCAAATTACATTCCCATCAGCAGTGTATGAGGGGTTCCTTTTTCTCCACAGCTTCTCCCACACTTTTATTACTTGACTTGTTGATGATGACCATTCTAACAGCTATGAAGTGGTATCTAATTTTGCTTTTGATTTGCATTTCCCTAATAGGTAGTGAAGTTGAATATTTTTTCATATATGTATTGGCTATTTGTATGTCTTGTTGGGAGAAGTTAGGAAAAGATTTCTTATATTCAACCCACAGCCTATTTTACCATCTATTTATCTCTCTAACCGTACTCTTTGCATATTTACAGAAGTTGATTTTTTCTTCTTTTAAGTTTCACATGAACACAGCATCTCTAATATCATTTAGCATGGGGTACGGGTTTGAAATATGCCAAATGATGAAGCAGATATATCAGGCCTTTAGGATACAATAGGTTTGAGATTTCCATGTGCCACTAAATAAAAGAAAATGCCATGCAACTTCTCTATTTACTATGTATGTGTACTTTACTTAATTTAACTACCTTTAACACCTTAGTCTGTATGGTCCCTTGGAATTTAAAAATATGAAAATTTTTCTAGACATTGTATTTCCTTTGGTTATTTGCATTTCTATATTCTGCTAAGTTTATTTATTTTTTAAATGTAATCATAATACAAATGTTAACTATAACATTGAGAATAATGAGTAATATTAGAGAATGCATAAGACCTAATTCTGTAAGGCAAATTTTATGCCAGATAAAATCATCTTGCTCTTGAGCAGGAGAGGTACTGATGCCCTGGCTAAACCTGGTTCAATCTTTTTCATGCAGGACTTAAGGAAACATTTTTTTCTAAATATCTATATCTATACCTATATCTATATCTATTATCTATAACTCTCTATTTCTATAGTGCCAAAAAATGTGTACATATTTTAAGAAATGAAAACTATGTTAAAATTATAAAAATATACACCAATAACAAAACATGAATACAAGTCATGTTTGACTTTTGCAATTACAAGAGGAGCTCAAAGTGATTACCATCAGCGTCCAGACACTTCTGATTACAGTGAACTACTGCTTGAGCAACGTTGAGCAAAGTGTCCACTTGTATACATTTTATGGCACCTCTGGTATATTATATATATACCATATATATATATATATATATATATATATATATATATATATATATACACACACACACACACACACACACACACACACACACATACATATGTATGCGTGTTCCTAAATTGTATTTGTAAAATTTGAATATTTTACATACATATACTTTATACATGAGTATATGGGGTGTGTGTGTTTTTATGCGGGTTGTCACATGTGTGCTTAATTGTTGATTTTGCACTCTCAAGACTAATAGGTAATGAACAAATGCTTTAAAATTTATGGAAGGAAAATGATATAAATATGTCCCATTTCTTAAGTTGGAAAGATACTAGGAAATGTCAACTTTGGATGCTGATGTACATTATTAAACCAAACTAGTTTTTCTGCTACATAATCTCCCTTTTTACTTTAGATGTCTCTGTTTATTTTAAAGAATGAATAAAGAAAGCTGCTCATCAGAGAGCTCAATCTATAAAGTACCATAAAAGATTTATTCTTGATAGTGCGAATAAGATCACAAAATGAGATTCAGTATAAACCTTATTTTTATAATGTCTTTCATAATGATCTTAAATGGAATAGATAGCAGTTTATTCCTATAGTTTATGTTTAGCACATAGACTTAAGTTTTATATTAATCTTCCTCTTTAAGGTAGAAGATTTTAAATTATTATATAGTTTGCCTGAATTATTTAAGTTCTCTCTTCATCATTATAAATTTGGAGTTTGAAATATAAAGCATGATAGTTTGTAATGAGAGAAGTCTGTTATGCTCAAATGTTTCTATTAAATTTTGTATGCAAAACTCAATTTCATTACCCATTATTTTACTTAAGATAAACAACAAAACATGTTAGATTTTCCTACTAATCATAATTAATCACAAATGTAATCATAGTGAGTCATAATAAAATGAGAACTTAAATACTCCATAAAATGTATTTTCTTAAGTATATTATCCACTTTCCCAAAGCTATTATTTGTAAGTACAGTCAATTTTTACTTTAGATATTGGAAAAGATAAATGCCAAGAAAAGCTACTGTCGAAAGTAATCAAATATCAATTAATTGAAGCATTGTGCAAATGAAGTTAGTTAAAGTGTTCCCTAAAGAGAATATGAGTAGGGTCAGTGAACTATGGGAAGTATGCAGAATGAGAGGAGACCCTTTTCTTCCCTAAGACCCAATTATTTTTACCTTCAGTTATTGTAATAGCAAGGATAACTGTAGCTCTAAAATTAGGAGGAACTCCACGTCTTTACTAATATGACTGAGGAATGGGATATTCTGTTTGAGTTTTCTTCCAAACATAACCAAGTATCCAATTGCTTCAGACCACATGCATTGTTACCATCTGAATCTGAGCCACATCCACTCTGAATCTGTAGTATTACTACAAAATCATCTTATGGTTCTTTGTCAACCTTCAGCTCCCCTGTATGCTATCCTCAGCACAATAATCAGAAAGATCCCTTTTAGATGGAGGTCTGAACATATCAGAGATCATATACTTATAAACAGAACTATTAACAAGTGCAGAGAGGACCTAAGATTTTACAATTGTCCCTACAATTTCAAAGAGGCTGGAACAAGGGGTGGAGGTTCTGGCTTGTGGCATTAGCTGCTTGTTTTTAAGAATGGTCTGAACATATCAATACTCTGCACAACATTCTATAATAGTTCCTCATTGACTGAAAAAAAAACAAAACAAACAAAAAATAAACAAAAAAACAGTCCTTCTATAGTGCCACCCTCTGTGATTTGCTCACTAATC
This sequence comes from Rhinolophus hipposideros, assembly GCF_964194185.1. Classification (NCBI taxonomy): domain Eukaryota; kingdom Metazoa; phylum Chordata; class Mammalia; order Chiroptera; family Rhinolophidae; genus Rhinolophus; species Rhinolophus hipposideros. The sequence continues at coordinate 93,899,097 of NC_138048.1, forward strand.
ACTTCCTCAATGACTTATCTCCTTCTCAATTTTCCCCTCACAGAATACTAGAGTCACAATGGTCCCTTCCTGGTCCTTTAATGAACCAAGCATCATTCTACATTGTATCATTTGCCCTGGCTCTTCTCAGGGTTAACTCACATTTTCTTGAAAGCTGTTCAAATTTATTTAGGGGCCCAATGGGTGGACTGTTGTTTGTTTTTCCACCCCAAGTTATCTCCCTCATCCTGATTTTCCTAGTTTACCATGTCAATAATCTGTTTAGATTAGTGTTATTGAAATTGTGATTTTCAGTTAAAAAACAAAACAAAACAAAAATACCAACTGTAATTGGTCCACATTGAGGTAAGCTCAGAAATTGAAAGTAAGACATTAGAGACCTTATAAACACAGCATCCATACATATAATTATTATTTTATTTTATTACTATTATTTTGTTTTTTGCAAAACCACTTTCCTGCAACAAATTTGAAATTAAAGAAAAAGCTTCTTTATCCTCTTTCAAGGATTTTAAGAAACACTGCTCTAGATTAGATCTTTCCTTTATCATTTTCACACAATTTAATTCCAACTCTGTTTCAAACTTTGAAGTCTTGAGTACACTTCAAAAACTTCCTAGCATTTTTAATGGTTCAGACTTTAAAATATTATATTGATATATCATATCAATTAACTATAATATACATTTTTGGTTCTTTCATTATGATTTTTATCATAATACCTGCACTTTATGTAAAGATATTTAGTTCCTGAACTCTTTTATTTAAGTTGAGTGGCCTTGCATACTTTCTCATTTATTTAGCTATGATTTCCTATTCTTAATTTCAACTATTTTCTTGCAAATTTACTCAACCTCCTTGCTTCTTTAGCAAAATTTTTCCTACAAGGTATCAATTACCAACAATAAGATGAATTTAAGAAACACTGAGAGTGTAAATAGAAGAGATTGATTTCTAGGAAAGTTCTATCAGTCAATTGATAAAATTAGCTCTATTATTATATAAGATAGACATATATATGCATATATATACACATATATACACATATACATACATATATGCATACATACATATATATGTATATATATATATATAATACTGGTATTATATATATATATATATAAATATATATATATATATAAATAAATAAATATATATATATATATATATATATATATATATATATATATATAAAACTACTTGAATTATTTTCTGTGGCTAGAGTAACCTGAATACAAAAATGTAACAGGAACAATTGGAGAAACAAAACTTGAATATTTGTACACATCGATTTTTTCATTTAGTGTTAAATAGAAAATAATTGGTGAACAAATACACTTTCAATCACATCATTTAACATCAGAATCTTCAGCTAAACTATTAAATTATTTTTTTGTAATTTATAGTCAATATGTTATATGTCAATTGCATTTAAATATATACATGTCTACAAGTGGTAGGAGTGGATAAATACCATTTGGCAAAAGAAAAAAAAATAGAAAGACTTATAGTGCATACCTTGATGAAATATTTAATCACAAAGTTAGTGAGTAAGCTTGTTATCTGATGCAGCTCCAAGTCCAGAAGAAGCTCCTACCAGTATTTTATATTCTTGTCTTTAAAAAAAAATGGTATTACCCAGCTCAATTATTAGACAAACACAAATGCTACTTAGCCATTTCACATACACACAAACTCACACAAAAAAATAACAATTTATCATCATTGAAATGTATATATATATATTCTGTTTTACAGGTTCATTATTGGCACTTGAACATTTTCTCCAAAGTGACAGTGGTGACCCCTTAAACAAATCAGTAAAGCTACTTAATTTACAAACTTAGTATAGCAGTACCTGTGCTTATTTGAAATCTGTATCATGACCAGAAGGTATAGGGAAGAGTTGAAGGAGAAGAACATGGAGAAAGCTCTTTGATCTTATATATTTTTTTCAGTCAAAGGATATTTTTAGGTGTGTGGGGGGTGTGGGGGGTGCGGGCAGGGAGAATGTTACTGAGATACCCCTAAGTGTAATTTACCTTTCTTTGCATTGAAACATGTGCTCACTGAGCTAATTTTCCCTCTGGATAGTATTAAGACCTGCTCAAAAGTTCCATGCCTCAAACTACTGTTATTTCACTCACACTGACCAAATATCCTATTTCTTCCTCAGAGTTAATTTGCTAATAAATATTGGAATTGTCACATATTTTATATCACTAAGACTATATAATTTTCCTCAAATATATGATTATGTTATATCTTTCAATGTTAAAGAGAAAATTACTAAGCCAAAATGAATAAAAGACAGACACTTAAATGTCCATTGATACACAAAAAATGGAATTTAGAAACACTAATAATTCATGTGCTTAATTTATCTAAAACAGATCAAGTATTAATGAAGTAATAAAACAAATACATATATATTATTGTGTGTATTATCATTATTAAATTGATTCAATAATAATAAATGTAGTATTTTACTGATTAAAGTTACAATTGAATATAATTTATAAATATCTCAATGTTTTTAAAATGGATGGAATATCTATCTTTGTCATTAGTTTCTCAATATTTTAATATATTTACCATCCTAATTTATAGAAAGACATCATTTTATGTTTTGTCATATATCAATGAACAGAAGACAGATTAGTGTTATGTGTTTATTTTCAAAGCTTGTTACAAATTAAATATTTAATGGTCTGTTCTAAATTAAAATATAAATACAGACTATAGTGCATACATATGTTATAGATTTTGACATTTAAGTGTTGATAGATTAAATTATCGTGTATTTTCAATACTTTTCAAGCCTGCCAGAATCTGTTCACTAGATAAAGGAAATTGATTCATATAGACAAACAATGAGAGAGAATTTAACTACTCTGATAACTTCAGTTCTCAATTTTGCCAAACTCTAAATTCAACAGAATTTTAGAATTTTAGGAATCAGAAATCTAAAAGAAATTTAAGTTGGGTGTTTTATTTCTAAGAAATAATGTTCTTCTTACGCCACAGAGAACATTATTTTATATGGTTATAATATTTAATAAGACTATTAAGATTCATACAGAATTTCTTTTCTATGGTAGAACATTTAAGGTCATGAATTTGTCTCTCAATATGCGTTGTTTATTTAATTATTTTTCTTACTTTTAGATCAACATGTTAGTAATTTCAGTAAAACACTTAGGATTACTAAAAAAGTCATTATCTTGTGGAATTTCTATTACTACTACTGGTAGGAAAATCATGAGGAAACACCACCTTTTAATCTATCCTTTTTTGTTTTTGTTTTTTAGATATCACATTTGTATCCTCCACAAATAATATCATTTAGCTCAAGCAGAGCCCCGCATGCTATTTCTCTATATCTCAATCCTTTTATATATCTCTTCCTGAAACTTTTTTCACATTCCGTACTGAGTCAGTTACAATCTATTTTTCTTTTAGTTTTCTTCCTAATAGCTCATACTACCTTCTTCCCCCCAAAATAAAAAACATAACTTTTTTAGCTCCTCATCTTCATTGGTCTGCTGTTTTGTTTTGTTTTCAATCTGTCCTATCTATTTTTCCTTTAAAATGGCAAAACTCATAATGACTAATAACCATAAAATTGCCACATTTTTCATGATTGGATAATTTTTAAATAATTTTAAAGTTCTTATTCAAGAAAGGAGAAATAAACACAATCTCAAATCAGTTTCTTTTAAAATAACTCAGAAACTAACTACGTTACCTATTTAATATAGTTATCAGTAAATTTTAAGTTATCATGCATTGTAAAAAGTTAAGCACAGAAACTAATTAAGAAATCCATTTTTCATAAAATTGTATTTTAAAATAAAGATTTAAATGCCCAGGCTCTGACATATTTCTATTACACGAAAGAGTGCGTTAGTTATAGAAATGTAAGATAGGTAAGTTTCTTTCTCCCTTCCTATTAATTTCAGACCATCATTTTATCAAAGTGGGTGTCTTTGAACTACTTTGGAAAGCTCTGATTCAGATAAATCCTTTTCCTGGGCTTTCTCTAATAGTATTCTGGGGAACCTGCAGTTTGGATAAATATTCATTTAGTGTTTAAGTTTCTATTGTTTTATTAAGTAGAATAGCTATACATATGTAGGTATATGTCATTTATTGCATATTTTACCAATTGCTTGCTATGTTCCTTACAGGTTTTTTTTGGAAAATATTTTTATTAAAAATTTTATTTCTGAGTGTATCTCCCATGTTGTAAAAAACAGAATAAATTACGAGCTTTAATTGTATTTTCTTCAAAATGTGTTGTCAGTTGTTCCAAAGTCATCAATAACTTTCATATATTACCAGATCTGTTACTACAGCCTATAACAGCTGTATTGTGGTTTTTTTTGGTTTTGTTTTTTTTTGTCTATTCTTATATCTCACTATCTAACTGTTTTGTAATAGTATTGTTTTACAGAATCCTTATAAATCTTCAATTTTTTTATTTATTTTCTGGTTAAGTAATTTTACAAACTAATGAACAAGTTAAATTTTTGATTGTTATTCTTTAAGTTTATGTACTAACTTGGCAAGAAACAAACTCCACTGAATATCCTAATGCATTGTATCTCTTCTTCCTTTTCCATGTGATGAGCTAGTGCTAGGAGTAGAAAAATGTCTCTCAGGTATGGTACAGAGTAAAAAACTGAAGATCTGCTCATTGGTACATGAGTCAGGAAACTCTAATAAAGGAACACAAAAATATAGTGCTTTGGTTATTTTACGTATTTTAGTACCGCAAAGTAAATATTATAAAAGTTTATTTTTCTTTTGTCATGAATCTAAGTATGTATCTCCAGTGCTGGAAATACGGTTTACAAAATCATGGCCCCAGCCTCTTTCTCTCTTGTTGCTCTGTCATGTTCAGCAGAGAGTCCTAATAGTTATTTATGCTCTCACCATCTCATTCACACTGCTGTCAGCTGGAAGGAGAAAAACAAAGGTAGGAGACATGTTCTTTTCCTTTAATGGCAGAAACCAGAAGTTGTATACATCACTTCTACCTTCTTATGATGGATCAGAATCTATCTAGACCTAAGTCCATATGTAGCTGGAACAGAGAATTACAAATACAGTCTTCAGCTGCTGGCCAGGGGCTTATCCAAAATTTCCATTACTAGATACTTTTAGAATCTATATTGGGAGATCAATGTCAGTTTATGCCATAATAATTGTTATATTCTAAATTTTTGAAAAATACACTTATTTGAAATTATCACTTAAAAAAAGTAGCATTTCTTAAGGGTGGTTTGTTTCTTTTCCTTAGTTTTATTTTGTTTCTTTTCCTTAGTTTTATTATATGTTGTATATTTTTTTCACTTTTGAGAATTTATTCAGAATTTCAATATGGACTAATGTGTAACACATGCATGGGTCCTATGTTTCTTATTGGGACTTTCAAAGGAAATGTGTTCTCCTTTCAACAAAATACTTCTCACATGTAACTATTATATATGATATTCAAAATCTCTATATACTTTCTCTTGAATTATTTTATGCATAAAATATTATTTTTTGAAATATCCCGTTATCTTTTCCATGAAGATATTAATCATTAACGAGGAGACTAATATCTGTAATTTTTACATAAATTCAATAAGTAAATATTAGCAAATGTTGATGATTTTTATCAGATGATTTTTATCTGCTCCAAGAACATTATATTTATCCTCTACATGCTTATTTATAATTTTTAATTACAAATTTTTAAAGAAAAAATATATATTTTTTTAGTTCTACATTTTTCATCATAAAACAAAAATTAAACATTGAATATAATGCATATATATGAAATAAAATGACAGAAAGTTAAAAAGAGCTTTTGTTCAGGGCATTTACAAAGAGGTCATTTATTCAACCATACCAGTGAGTTCCTAAAAAGAAAATCTTGTATGTTCTAATTAAAGTAGCAAACTTCACAACTTGAGTTACTCAGCTCATTTGTTTCCTGACTTCTTTATTTCAAGTTAAATACTTCTAAGGTAGGTCATATAATTCAGTGACCTTTAAAGTAAAATTGAAATATTTGATTTTACTGCATTTCTTTATCGCTTTTTCTCTCACCACATGCAGCCTATAAATGGCAGGAGAATTAATTGCCTAATTACAGTGAATAAAAACATTGCCTTTTGAAAGGTTTCAAATCTGTATTTCCTGCTGTGGAGATTTTGCTTGACTACCTGACCTATGTAGTCTGCACTTCTTAAAGAAGAAAATAAAGGGCCTATTTTGGAACACATTTTTACCTTGATAATGATTGCAACAAGACTGCTCTATAATTTTATATTATTTTATATTTTAAGGGCTTAATCTGAAGCTATTGTGCTGTTTAATCTTTAACAATAACGATTATATATACCCTTTAATAAACTCCATTATATGTTTTATTTTTTTCTTGATACAATTTAATAATATAGTAGAAAGTAGGAATAAGGAAAATACTAATCATTGTGAGCTTTAACACAATGGCACACATTTTTCAGCAAGAGAATTAATTTCATTAGCTTGATGTATAGGTTGCACAAAAAGCTGTATACCTAAGGAACATACATAATTTCTTTTACTATGTCCCTTGAAGAAATATATATCATTATGTATGCTTATAATTATTTTACCTTTTAGATAATCTTGTTTTCTCTGAGTATCGTGGGTTCCAGATATATATAGAAGAGTAGGTCAATTTTATAAGGTCATACCTCAAGCATTACATGCAAAGGCATGCATATAAAGGCGAGATTGCTAGAGTAGAAAGAAGTACTATGTGATATTACAGGAAGGCAGGAACAAGAAAGTTTGTGTGATCTACCCATGAAAGAACAGAACTGTGACCCAAAACTTAGTTCAGGTATCAAAACTGATGATACCACACATGCATGAAAGGGATATGAAAAGTTTTATTTTTCACATAATGAGGATCTCGGGTTCCCAAACAGGTCTCAAAATGGCTTAAGAAAACATGGAGAGATTACAAGCTTACCTTTTGTTGTGGTTAGAGGTGAGGTCAGGTCAAGGGTTTTTGTGCATTTGGAGTGAAATTTACATGGTTTGAATTTCTCACTAGCACTAAGGCATGGTGTTAGGGTCTATTATTGGCTTGCCAAGATGTGGTACAGAAAGAAGAGGAAGAGGGAGTGGTGGGGCAAGAAAACTGTTAACAGTAAAACAAAAATGGATTCAGACTCTATTACAACTAATCCTAATGCTTGACTGGCCTCTAATGTGCTGTGATTCTTTTAATTGTATTTGAACTTGTTAAAGCAAATCGTTATGATATTCTACGAGCCTTGCAACATGAGGCCGGTAAAGAAGTAAAAGTTGCATTGAATATCTTGGTCACGAGCTGTGATGGTCAATTTTATGTGTCAACTTGACTGGGTCATGAAGTGCTCAGATATCTGGTCAAATAGTATTCTGGGTGTTTCTAAGAGAGTGTTCATGGATCAGATTAACATTTAAATCAGTAGACAGAGTAAACCAGATTGCCCTCCCTAATATTGGTGAACTTCATCCAATCACTTGAAGATCTAAATAGAACAAAAGTCTTACTTTCCCAAATAAAGACAATCCTTCCTACCTCAATGCCCTTCAAATTAGGACATTGGCTTTTTTTTTTTTTTTTTTTTTTTAATCTTCTAACTCAAATGAAAACATTAGCTTTTCCTGGGTCTTGAGCCTGCCAACATTTAGACTGTAACTATACCATCAGCTTTCCTGGTTCTCAGGCTTTTGGACTCAGAATGGAAGTAAACCATTGGCTCTCCTAAGTCTCCAGTTGGCTGACTCACCCCACAGATCTTGGGATTTGCCAGCCTCCATAATTGATGTTTCTTTATAATAAATGTTTCTTTTACACCCCCTATTTTCACATCCTATTAGTTCTACTTCTCTTGAGAATGCTGACTAATACCTGAGCCCAGCACTGTGTAATTTGTGAAGTGAAATGAATGTCTTGATCATTATTACTGATGTCTAGAACTCCAAAGGGAATGAATGAGTGTCTTGATTAGAACTCGTTGTGTGCCTTTATTATGTGAAGAGAAATGTGAGACCTTGATTTATATTGTGGGCATTTGTAATGCCCAGAGTCCCCAGTGTTCCTTTCCCCAAAAAGAGAAAACCTGTAACTAAAAATGTTTCCACTGCTATCAGCCAGGATAAGTGGTCAGATCATTGTCAGTAGATAAAAAATATGTAAATAATGTGCAAATGAAGCTAATTATTGGCCAAGACATACACTGTTAGGGTGACTGCCTGCAGTTTGGCCAGTTGTGCTGAGCCTTGGGTCTCATCCTTATTCAAGAACATTCAGTTAAGGGATTCAACGGTGCAGCTATCCAGTGGGTGCCATCATGTGCAATGGTGGTACTTCCATTCATAAATTATATAAACTATTTTTTGCTGTTTAGTATATTGATCCCAATTGATTCTCTCGTAATCAGGGGGTTTAGGAGAGGGATGACCATGTCCAGAACTGTGATGTCTGGCTGAGACTGCAGGGCAGGAAACGCAGAGACTAAAGGTTGCATATTTTAGAGGGCCCAGGTCTGGCTATCACCTGTAGGTACCATTTTCATTTTTGCAATCCGCTTAGGTGGCCGTGATAGCTTGCAGAGTGCTTCTTCCATAACCCAAGTACATGGGTATAGTGAGTTATGACCTTAGGGCTTGTGAAAGTCTTTTTTTTTTTTTTTTTTTTTTTTCAGAAAAGCAAAGAGTGCAGCCATCAATTCACACTCTGCTAGCATAGATCCAAGAAATGAAGTTTCTTGCATCAGAAACCCATGGGTAACTATGGTCATAAGTGGTCAAGAAACTCTAAAAGTCATGAAAGGTGTTTGCTAAAGACTTCATAGTGAAAAAGTCTCTGGGGGACACTAACGGTACTGCCTATCGTATTGCAATTTTAATGCATTCCAGAGCCTTCTGCTGTAGAGACCATTCAAAGGGGACCAATTTGTGAATCACAGCATAAATGCACTTAAATAATATTTGTAAATAAGAAACATGTTGCTTCCAGAATGCCAAAAGGCCTATATGATGTTGGGTTTGCATTTTAACATTGTGGGTGATCAGGGAGTCGACAACTGTTTCTTGACAGTGTCAGAGATGGAGCGTCCCCTATCTAATGAAATAATACTCAGAAATTGTATTCAGTTCTAAGGGCCTTTTACTTCGTGGAGGCAGTGGCCCATCAGTTTTTGTGAGCTCCTTTGTGAATGTTTATGTGTTCTGAATGAGTATGTAGAATGAGTCTCCTCAGAAGAGGATGCCATCAGTATAATGTTATACTTGTTCTCCTGGAGAAAGTTGGATATGAGTAGATCTTGCCTTCAAATACTGTGCAAAATGGTAAGACTTTGCGACACCAGTATATCTTAAATATCAAGATAATCTACTGGTACAAAGTGGAATTTTTCAATCTATAGCAATAAAAGTTGTCTAGCCCTCTCTCAAGAGGGCTACAAATGTCATCTACATTCTCTTTTAATAACAAACCAGAACAATAATTGTCATTGTAAGTGTATTTAACTCATACATCTCTAATAGTCTCCAGTAAACATTAAAATAAAGTAGGTATTATAGCATATTGAAGGTCAAGATATTAAACAAAACTACAACTGCAAACAAAGAGACTTCTTTGATTCATCACAATTAGAATGGATAAATTGAAACTGTAGTCTAAAATGTTTAATGCTATTTGAATAAAGTTACAGGATGTACTACCACTTAGTGGTAAAATGTGTTGCTCAAGGGAAAATATTTTAGTATTTCTTTCAAGTAAATACCAGGCTGATATGTTATGGTTAAATGAGGTGTATAGTAATCAACAAAACTGTTCATGTGTTAAGTTCTGAACTGCTGCACACACTTTATTCTATTTAACTGTTTGAGCACTTTTATAAGAGGGAGATAGATATTATTGGAGATATGATGTAGGAAAAAAATAATAATCTAGTTGCCCCTCTCTCCCACCTGTTTCTGTTGTTATAGCTCCTTCTCTCACACTGATACTCCTGTCTCTCTCTTATAAGACTTCTTGTGATTACATTGGGCTGATCTGGACAATACAGGATAATCTCCCCCTTTCGAATTTTAACTTAATCATGTATACATTTTTAATTTTGGTATGTATGAAATATATTCACTGGTTATGGGAGTTAGGAATGGACATCTTTGGGGAGCAACCATTGTGCCTACCATAATATGGTTGGTTTTAAATCTACCATTTTGCTTTTTCTTTTCTTCTATTTGCCTCCTCTTTGTTTAGCTTTTCCTCTTTTGCTGCCTTCCTTAGATTTGAATATTATTTTATTTATGAGTCTATTTGACCTGTTTCCTTAGTATATTCCACTTCTTTGCATTATTTATATGATTGCTTTAAGTTTTGTGGTATCCATCTTTAAGTTTTCATAATGTATTTTACAACTGTATATTTCCATTTCTTCCTAAAACTCTTTGTGATATTCTTGTTATATATGTTATAAACTTCACAAAATACCCTTGTTTTTATTTTACACATTCAATTAAGGATAAAAAATAAAAGTATTTTAGTTACATCCATGTAGTTACCATTCATTGTGTTCTTCACCCTTCATGTAAATCCAGGTTTTTCTATCTGGTGACATTGTCTTCTGCTTGAAGTAGTCTCTTAAAACTTTTGCAGTGCATATCTGCTAGATATGTAGGTTTAAAGTTTGATATATTAAGTTTTTGTTTCATTTCCCTTTTGAAATATATGTTCACTGGTTACAAAAATGTAGATTGACAGTTTTGTTTTGGTTTGTCAATGATGTTTATCTAATTTTACTAAAACTATGTTTTTGCATGGTTTGGTTTGTTTGATTCTTTAATAAATACTTATTTTAAAAGTATTTTAAGACTATTTTATTAATAAGACCCAATTTTATTATTTATATGATTTCTTCATCGATTTTGGTTGATTGTGAATTTTTCTAAGCCATTAGTTGTATTTCCTTGTTTCTTTGAATGCCTGATACTTTTGAGTGCACGCTTGGTAATGTAAATTTACCTTGTTGTGTGCTAAATATCGGTATTCCTAAAAATCTTCTTGAGGGCATTTTTTGGATACAGTTAAGTTACTTGAAATCAATTTGAACATTTCAAGTCTTGCTTTTAAACATTGTTAGAGCAATGTTTAATCTGCCTAATTTTTCATGACTATCAAAGTAAGCTCCTTCTTAGTACTCTATCTATTATCCATGAATTATGATGTTTTCCATGTGCTCTGCATATGTTTGGGAAAAATTCCTTCTAATACTTACATTTTACATAGTACTTTCTCTGGCCTCAGATGGATTCTTCATACACATGCCCTAATCTGTATTCAGATCTATAATGTGTGATGAAGAATTTCCACATATCCAGAGTTTCTTTCTGTGCAGCTTTCTTCTCTGGTACTCTGACTACCTTACAAACTCTAGCCGCTTTGGCTTCCTTGGATTGCTATCTCAGATTCCTCCCTCAACTCAGGGAGTTGTGGGTACTTCCTAGATTCCACCTCCTGATGCTATAGCCTGGAAACTCTCTGGGTAATAAGCTGGAACAATTTTAGGGCTCAAATATTTATTTTTTTCTAACTCTTAGAGATCAATGGATTTTCTTGCATATTATATAATATTTGTGAACCATTTGTTCATATATTTATATTAGTCTTTTAGTTGTTTCAATTGAGAAGTTTGGTTTCTCTTACTCCAAAACAAGAATTTAATTTTACATTTTTTTCTTCAAATTTTAATTTTACCATTTTTTATATTATAACAAATTTTCAAGAATACTAGTATCACCCATATACCTTTTACTAAATTAATTAGTTTTTAACATTTTGTTATCGTTCTCCCTCCCTGTATATTTAAAAATAATTTTAATGAACCATTTGAAAGAAGTTGTAGATATGACGATTTATCACTCCTTAATACTTCAATTTATATCTCTTGAGAAGAAGGAAAATCACATAGATCAAATAAAAAAAAGTGTTCTGTTGTTCTAGTGGTGTAAAAACAAACATCTTCTGATGTTTTGGTTATCAAAATACAGGAAATGAATTATTCAAATCAATAGTTGAGAAAAAGAAAGCAGGCAGTGAATCAATTTGTTTCAAATTAGGTGTTGACATCTAGAAGAGATACTCAAATTGGAGCTTAACTTTTGTTAAACTTACAAAGGTAGCAGTGATAGAAGATGATAATGAAGCAGGAAGCAGAGACTAAACATGCAGAGCTCCATAAATTATGTGATGAAATCTGTATTTTCAAGGACCTAAGGAGTTAAATATTAACAGGGTTTAAATGAAGCATTTTCATATTTATAGATACAGGTATACCTCTACTTATTGTGCTTCACTTTATTATGCTTCATTGATACTGTGTTTTTTTATAAATTGAAGGCAAGACCCTCGTTCAGCAAAAAAGATTATGACTCACTTTACTGTGATATTCCCTTTATTGCGATGGGCTGGAACCAAACCCAAAATATCTCTGAGATGTGCCTGTATTCCCACTTGTTACTTTTATATTAGAATTTATTTGTATAAATGTAAAATGGTTTATTACCCATTGTTTCCTTATAATCATCTGATTACAGATACTACCAATTCTTTGAACCTGCATGCTTCCACAAGGAAATTAAATGTCCCAGTGCTTTTGTATGTTTTAAAATTGTCTTGAATTATTGTTTTACTCACATTTTAAATTAGTAGTAATTTTGGCAGTAGCAACATGGAAACAAAATGGCCTCTTGGATAAGTTTAGTTTCCAGAAAAAATGTATTTTTTGGCTAAAGAATAGTGAACAATGTTTAAGATGGCTCACGCTTGTTGTTTTACAGTCCAATGCCTCCCTGATCAGCACATGTAAAACTTAACAGCAATGTGCAGCAATGAATTGAGACAAGTATTCCATAACACTTCTCTGAGACATATAGCTTCCAACAAAGCTTATTGAAGTTCTCATAAAATTAAATGTTTGTTACTTGCAATAAGATTCACATGACTTCTTCAGAAACATTAAAACTTCTAAGTAAATAAAAATGTACTCAAATTCTATAAGTAAATTTTGCCCTTAAAATTTAACCAATCTGATTTACTGCAGTTATAGAACAGCCTGAAGTTTTATAAGTACCCAGAACATTTACCATTAAACCTGAAGAAGTTATTTATTAACAACAGCTGCATCTCAAACAGTGAGTATGTTGGCAACTTTTTTCTGTGAAATGCTTTAAAAACTTTTTTTTCAGTATTTAGTCATTACTCAAATGTGACAGCTTAGAGAATTTTCTATAGTCTGCAAGATAGCTCTAGCAACTCATTCTTAGCTATTGTGCAATATTATTAAACTGTCTGAAAATAGTTGCTTACATATTAAAATGTATGCTTTTGCAAAACTTTGGAAAATCATAAGTGTATGTACTCTTAGAAGGATCACATTATGACTTAGGAAAAACTTCCAGCTTTAATAACTAATGAAACATACAGTTGAATATAATTTTTCAAACTCTATAATCACAAGTATGATCAAGATTTAGTATCTTATTAGCAAACATCTTGAATTTTATGAAACCACATCTTTATGTACAATGTGATGTTATCTGCTTCATTATCATTCCGAAGTTTGACTTGTTAACCTGTCAAGGACGTGGTATGGTAATGAACAGATAATTTCAGATCAATTGCAATCAATCAACATTTCCCATAACTTTCCAGACTTTTCCTCCTCAAATTATTAAGTTAGATGTTATAATGTTGTCACTTAATGAACTTAGATCTGATGGGCAATTTTTTAGCATAATTTTATATCATGACAGGAATTTAAAGTGAAATTAATCACCTTGTTATTTCAAAGGAAGCAATGAATTCAGTGTTCAGCATGAAGAATACAAAAAAGCTTTGGTAAAATTATTCAATATTACATATTATTTTAATGTATTTTTAAAATGATAACATGTAAAGAGAATACATGTATTCAAGGATATAATGTATCCTTGTATTAAAGAAATACCTTTGAATATAGAGGGTATTTGACAAATTTGAAAATTATCTGTATGAGTATTTATAAGATTTTTATGTATGTAGAATTCATATATGGACTAGTTAATAATAGTACTTACCTTATTGGCTTATGTTGAGGACAAAATGAGATAACACATGCAAAATCATTTACCCACAAAATTAATTAGCTAAATGGTGTAATGCCAATAGATGAATTTTAATAACTCCCATGACTAGTAAAAGAGGTTTGACTTTAACCACAATGCAAAGTATGATAGCTAGCTGCTGACTACAAACAAAATGATGAAAGGTCAGTGTGGGAAGGCAATGATGAAGAGCAGTTATAACTTCATAAATATTTTCAGAAACAAAGATCCGTTCTCTAGTTATAGTAAGATTTATTTATTTATTTATTTATTTATTTATTTATTTATTTATTTATTTATTTTTGCTTCTCTTGATTTGGATATTTGGGGTGAAGAATCATTCACCCCACCATTCTTTGTTTTTCCTATTCCTTTAAAAATACTGTTCTTGCTAGATTATCTGTGCTTTTTTTTTTTCTTTTAGAGGCTTTATTTATATTGCACTAAACATTTATTACATAATTTGCAAAATTTAAGGAATTGTTTTACATTGTTTTTGCTGGTTTATTTATGCATTTTCTTTCCTATAGAAGTCATATTTGGGTTGAACTAAGTATTTACTGACTAATTTACAAAACTTAAAAAAATACACTTTCTGGTAGCTTTATGGGAAGACTTTGCTAAAATGGAAATGATGGGTAGAAAGTGGATCAACCAAATAATTTCCCTAAGACTTGAACTAAAGTATGGTAACAAGGTTGATTAGATGGTGGTAAAGAAAATAGGAGCACATAGAGCTGAGCTTTATTAAAGGTGATGTGATTTTTGATAACACTATTTTGTTCCTAATTCTGGTTCAAAATCCATAATGCTCACCTGTTTCCTCTTCACTGTTTCATTCCCACCTTTGATTTCTTTTGTACCTATGAACATAGTTATGTGACCCAGTTTATGACATTTGTCTCATATAGTTTTATGTGTAAATATATGCACACATACATTGTGTGTGAGTGTGTGCATGTCTATAATCAAATACTCAAGTACTTGAAAATGGAAAGGAATGAATATATCTTTTAAGTCAAAGACTTGGATTTTTGTTATTATTATTATTACTATTACTATTATTATTATTATTATTATTATTATTATTATTATATTTTGGGGGGATGAAGCAATCGAAGGAATGGAAAGTTAAATTTAACTATTAACTGGTGGAAGGATACAACCTTCCTCCATTGGTCTCTGTTTTCTGTCCATAAAATTCTTTGATATTAAAATTTATTAAAAGTGAAATTTTGTATATGCACGTTTCATTATCCATTTATAGTAGAATGCAACATTCAGGTAAGATTTCAATAAAATCATTTTAAATAAAATTTAGAAAATAAAGAGGAGCTATATTGTCCAAATGTAATTTGTTTCAGCAAGTGGATTAGTAGAATAAGGGACAGAAATTTCCCAGAATAAATATCTGACATTAAGTAAGATGTATGTTTGAGAATGAGCGAAAAAGGCGTTTGAGTAAATTATATATAGCTTATGCAAAAATAGGTTGGATACCCTGCACACTACTAATGCTGCGTGCAATTTTAGCAGTTTTTCTTTCTAGCACAGTTGAAGATGAATTGGAAAGATGCCTTAATACTTTCCATATTGAAAGCTTTTGTTTTTTTCTCCATTCTGGCTGACAGCTCTATGTTAAATCAGTAAGGTCTGTGCCTGTCCAGATACACAATATAACCAGTTCAGCAATCTATAATTTGATCATACAAAAAGTAATTGGCATGCCCATGGTATTTGTTTTTTTCTGGCCTCCAAGTGCTATATTCATTCATTTCCTGGTTGTGTTTTTTAGTATTTGACACTAATGCCAGAAAATGCTCAATTGCTCTTTAGTAAACAGGATAGCAGTGTACTAATGCTGAAAAAAACAGGTATCAGAATAGTCAGCTCAGTATCAAAAGAACTCTAATCCCCTGGTTACTTTCATTCTCTCATCGATAAACGTCTCCTAGATTAACAAAATCATATGAAAAAATCAATTTTCAGAGCATAAATCTTGTCTTTAAGCATTGACCAAGTTAACTTTCTCAAGAGTAACAATGTGGCAGAAAACACGTGTGATCGTTGTCATGTGCCATCGTGTCAAGGTAGGTTGTTGTTGCACAAACTAAATGTGAGAATGTTCAGCAGTCGTGTATTTTCTTGACTTCTGATTACTAGATTCTGTTGTCCTGGAGGAGATTATAATATGTGGGAAAGGCAAATGTCAAAAAGTGGAAAGGTCATGTTGGTATTTTATATAAAGCATGGGTCAAAGTGTGCTCCATGATGCCTGAAGCAGACAGCAGGCTGCATAGCTGGGCGCAAAAGTACACTGAGACTGGCCTATTTGACTGACAAAAGCAAATGTTAGAGAATTTCGCAAGTCAGTTGTTAAACATACCCATCCTTAGCAAGTTTCATCAAAATAAAATTAAATAAATGCATTAAAAACAAAGGTAGTAAACACTTAAACTCATCATCTCTATTCTACTCCACATTTAGAAAGGTTATTTGTATAGCTTACAGTCATCCATGGTGGTAGTATTTACACCATGAAAACAAGCAGAGATACAAACTGGTCTCTTTTACCCTAGCAATTTCAATGCCAAAACCGCTTTGAAACTGTGTATCATGATTTGTTAAAATAGAGCTTTTCCCAGCAAAATCATTCCTACTGTTTGTATGACTATTTGTTTTATTAACTCCTAATAGCATGGCAATATGCTTTCATAATGATTACTATGGGCCAGTGTTGTACATTTATGTCTAAGTGTTGTACATGTATGTCTTATTAATCTTCATAATAAGCCCTATTAGTCCTCTGCAATTGGTATAGCTATATTTACATATGAAGAAACTGAGATATAAATTGCCAAAATAACCAGCCACAGTGCTAGTGAGACATATCTGCGATTCAAATCCTCATTATCTGATCCTGCACTAACCACTACTCTACACTACTCTTTCTAGTGATTCCTCAGACAAACTAACATCTATTGATTATTATGTGCCATTGCATGGATACCATACAATGAATCTTGATGAGGCAGGGGAAATTTTCTAACCTCCAGAAAAAGTTAAAATTAGGAAGTTTCAGAAGCAGTTGAAGAATATCCTCAAGATTAATAAAGTATCAAGACAAATGATCTGAGAATGAATTTAAGACAATTGAATTATGTACTTGAAAAAAGCAAATTCTGAAGTTTGGTTTAAATATAAAATGAAATATGATTAAAATGATTACCAGTTTATTTTCACCCCCCTCCCAAAAATGAATATAACAACATAAGTGAAAAACACAAGTTAAATATACCGTCTATTAGATCATCTTTGTAATAAGATTCTCCCCAAAAGATATGTTTGATGCCATGGGAAGTTGCAAGGCATTTTTAAAATAGTTCTGGCTTTTTGCATATAATTTAACCAATCCAAGATCGTAACACTAAATAGTCCACCTTAGATTGAAAATTGCAAACTAGGTTCCAAAAAGGCCTCAATAGCTCCTTGGGACTGTCTTCAGTGGTTAGAGAGCCTGACTCATTGGAGTATTTAGTTAAATATTTCCATTAAGCTAAACATGTAGATCCTGAAATGCAATCAATTTATAGAATTTTATTGAAAGATTTTTATCTTGCTTGTGATCTGTTACCTTAAGTAGACATGGACAATATAAATACCATTTTTCTAGCCAAGAGACCAATGATAATTTTGTTGATTTTTGATGGTTAATTCAAGACAGAAGGGATTTACATTCAATAACAAGAATGCTATCATCCAATTCCTTGTTTGTGTTATCTCTTCTTCTAAAATTAGAAAAATTCATATATTCATATTCATATATTAAGGTGATTAAAATAGTAGAATTATTTTTTACCACTTAAAATAAAATTTATTCGAGTCTCAATGACAAGAGCTAGAGGATGCTCATTTTTCAGTAAATAAACTGGTATGTAGATGAAAAACTTAGAATTTTGGAGTATACTGACTATACTGACTCAGAACACTGCTCACACTTTCAATTGACAAAGGAAAGTTTGGTGTGTGTGTGTGTGTGTGTGTGTGTGTGTGTGTGTGTCCGTAAAATAATGTCTAGTGTGAAGATACTTCAAAAATAAAGCAAGGAAAAGTAGCATAAGAACTATGTTTTCCATTTGGTGGATTGTAGAAAATCAGAATTCATAGCATTTTTTTTCTGTGATACCTTAAGATTTGCATGAAAGCAGGTTACTATATTGCATATGCAAACAGTAGATGAGATCAATACAGGGAAAAATGTCAGAATTTAAATTCTTTGTTGAAAGCATGTAATAATGTTTGATACCTTGGGTTTTTCTATCAAACTTGAGCATCTAGGAGGAAACTAAATAAAGTGAATAAATGTTCATTTAGGTAAACAGGATGCACAATCTTCATACCCCTATATGTTTTACAACATTTTTTCAACATAAGGTGAATTATGTCATCTAATACTTTTTCTCCTAAAACTTGCATGGATACTGGCCTGATTCAAAAATTATTTCCCTGTATACCAAAGAAGTTTCAATTCCACCACACCAGAGTAAACAGACAAATGTGTTCTGCAGACTGTGCAATAAAAAAAATTTTAAAAAACCATTTTGAGGTGCTCTGATTAAATATTTTCTACTGCTTAAAACATTCCACCAGCCCCAAACCAAAAAAGATTTTTTCTTTTTTTTTTTTTCAATTTATTTATTTATTGGGGTGACAATTGTTAATGAAATTATATAATTTCAGGTGTGCAATTCTGTATTGCATCATCTATAAATCCCATTTTGTGTTCACCACCCAGAGTCAGTTCTCCTTCCATCACCATATATTTGATCCCCCTTACCCTCATCTCCCTCCCCCACGTCCTTTACCCTCTGGTAACCACTAAATTATTGTCTGTGTCTATGAGTTTTTGTTTCTCATTTGTTTGTCTTGTTTTTGGTTTATATACCACATATCAGTGAAATCATAGGGTTCTCTGCTTTTTCTGTCTGACATTTCGCTTAGCATTATACTCTCAAGATCCATCCATGTTGTCACAAATGTTCCTATATCATCTTTCCTTAACGCCGAATAGTATTCCATTGTGTATATATACCACAATTTCTTTATCCATTCATCTATCGAAGGACATTTTGGTTGTTTCCATGTCTTGGCCACAGTAAACAAAGCTGCAATGAACATTGGAGTACACGTTTCTCTATAGAGAAATGCTTTCAGATTTTTGGGGTAGATACCCAGGAGAGCGATTGCTGGGTCATATGGTAATTCTATTCATAATTTCTTGAGGAACCTCCACACTGCCTTCCATAGCGGCTGCACCAGTCTGCATTCCCACCAACACTGTATGAGAGTTCCTTTTTCTCCACAGCCTCTCCAACACTTGTTGCTATTTGTCTTTTTGATGATAGCCATTCTGACTGGGGTGAGGTGATATCTCATTGTGGTTTTTATTTGCATTTCTCTGATGATTAGTGATGTTGAGCATTTTTTCATATGTCTATTTGCCATTTTTAAGTCCTCTTTGGAGAAATGTCTCTTCAGGTTCTCTGCCCATTTTTCAGTTGGGTTGTTTGTTGTTGTGTTTTTTTTTTGGGGGGGGTTGTTTGTTTTTTTGTTGTTGAGTTTCATGAGTTCCTAGTATATTTTGGATATTAGACCCTTATCGGAGGAACTGTTTGCAAAAATCTTCTCCCATTCAGTCGGTTGCCTCATTATTTTGTCGATGGTTTCTTTTGCTGGGCAGAAACTTTTAAGTTTCGTATAGTCCCATTTGTTTATTTTAGCTTTTACTTCCATTGCCTTTGGAGTCAAATTCATAAAATGCTCTTTGAACCCAAGGTTCATAAGTTTAGTACCTATGTTTTCTTCTATGCAGTTTATTGTGTCAGGTCTTATGCTTAAGTCTTTGATCCATTTTGAATTAATTTTGGTCCATGGTGACAGATAGCAGTCCAGTTTCATTCTTTTGCACATAGCTATCCAATTCTGCCAGCACCATTTATTGAAGAGGCTGTCTTTCTTCCATTGTATGTTTTTAGCTTCTTTTCAAAAATTATCTGTCCATATTTATGTGGTTTTTTTTCTGGGTTCTCAATTCTATTCCATTGGTCTATGTGTCTGCTTTTCTGCCAATACCATGCTGTTTTGATTATTGTAGCCCTGTAGTACAAGCTAAAGTCAGGCAGTGTGATACCTCCAGCACTGTTCTTTTTTCTTAAGATTGCTTTGGATATTCGGGGTCTTTTGCGGTTCCAAACTAATCTGATGATTTTTTGTTCTATTTCTTTAAAAAATGCCATTGGGATTTTGATGGGGATTGCATTAAATCTGTATATTGCTTTGGGTAATATGGCCATTTTAACTATGTTTATTCTTCCAATCCATGAGCATGGAATATCTTTCCATTTCTTTGTGTCTTCTTCAATTTCTTTCAAAAATGTCTCATATTTTTCAGCATATAAATCCTTCACATCCTTGGTTAAGTTTATTCCTAGGTATTTGATTATTTTTGCTGCAATTGCAAAGGGAATTGTTTTTTGTATTTCTTTTTCTGAGATTTCATTGTTAGTATATAAGAATGCAATGGACTTTTGTACGTTGATTTTGTAGCCAGCAACTTTACTGTATTCATTGATTGTTTCTAACAGCTTTTTGGTGGAGTCTTTAGGATTTTCTATATATAGCATCATGTCATCTGCAAAGAGTGATATTTTAACTTCTTCATTCCCAATTTGGATGCCTTTTATTTCTTTCTCTTGCCTGATGGCTCTGGCAAGGACTTCCAACACTATGTTGAAAAGCAGAGGTGATAGGGGACAGCCCTGTCGTGTTCCTGAATGTAGAGCAAAGGGCTTCAGCGTTTCACCATTAATTATGAGATTAGCTGAGGGCTTGTCATAGATGGCCTTTATTGTGTTAAGGTATTTTCCTTCTATACCTATTTTATTGAGTGTTTTAATCATAAATGGATTTTGTATCTTGTAAAATGCTTTTTTCTGCATCAATTGATATAATCATATGATTTTTGTCCTTTATTTTGTTTATGTGCTGTATCACATTGATGGATTTGCGGATATTGAATCGTCCTTGTGCCCCAGGGATGAACCCCACTTGGTCATGATGAATAATCTTTTTAATGCATTGTTGTATTCGATTTGCTAAAATTTTGTTTAGGATTTTTGCATCAGTATTCATCAGAAATATAGGTCTGTAGTTTTCTTTTTTTGTGTTGTCCTTACCAGGTTTTTGTATCAGGGTAATGTTGGCCTCATAAAATGAGTTAGGGAGTACTGACTCTTCTTCAATTTTTTGGAAGAGTTTGAGCAGGATTGGTATTAAAAAATAGATTTTTATAACATATCTTAACAATGTGTAATTTACTTATTTGTAATTTAATTTATCTTGTAGATATGAAAGTTAATATTAGCATTAAAAAAATCAATGCCACATAAATATGGGAATGTATTATGATAAATTAGTTATCAGATTTTGTTAAAACACAGTTAGGTAATAAACTCTTCCTTAACTCTTGTCCATCTTCCTGTAATAAGTTAATGTGTAAAATATATTAAATAAAGATAAAAAGAAAATTGGGTAGAAGACTGTTAAACAGCTTTTAGTTACCTTTTTTGTTTCTTTTAAACAATTTAAAGGATACAATAATATTTTACACACTCATAATCCTAATAACCATACTTGATAAATATCAGAAGCATTTAAATTCTTTATTACTGGCACTCAGCTACCCTCCTTTACATTATTCTCCTGTTACCCTACTTGCAGATATTATCATGAGTTGGGTAAAGTGACTCTTCATCATACACCTGCCTCTTTCTCCCCATTATCTTCACAAGCCAGTAATGACTATCAGTTTAAATTTTAATAGAACACACATTTATTCTGTATGAGAGACAACAAATAGTATGCATGACTTAAGAAAAATCTGCAGGAAGAATAAAATAAATCTATTGGAGAAATAGCTATATACCACATCTCAAGACAGTTACCATTATTGATGTTTACTAACATCACTGTTTCAAACACATTGCATATTAATTTATTTATTGCACCTCTCTTTTAATAAGGAAAACAAAAGCACAATCTGTAAGTACCCTTATTATTTTTCATTAGGTAACCTTCTTTTGTCCCTGGGGAGCCTGGCAATGGACCTCAAAACCATTTCTTTCCTATGGAGCAGGTCCCACTGAAAATTCTAAAATAGTTTTGGCATATATTTTAATTTCCCTTCTTTTATATTTATATTGTGAGAACTATCATTGAGGGCAAGTTATTTCAAATTTAGTTTAGTGCTTCCATTGTTTTAGCTGAATGGCATAGGAAAAATGGGATAGACAGGAATGGGATGATGAAAGAGATACTGAAATCCTATTAAATCAGAGACAATGTAAAAAATATACTAATCTTTTACAAATGCATAAAGTTTGGTGTAATTTCAAATAGATAAATGTCCCAGGATCCTCCCAAAGAATGCATTTTGTTAATCCTTTCAAATCAGTATGATTTTGATTTCTGTTTATTATGTATAAAAAAGAAATACTTTATGGCATTAGGTTTTAATTACATATTTTTATCCCCTCCATATCAGTCATAAGCTGAGACACTACTTTATATGAAAGATTACTCCTGAAGAGATAAATCAATATATGAACTTATTGCAGATGATGTTGGCTGAAAACATAGTTCATGTATCAATGTAAAATTCTTCCAGAACTTGAGTTAGGATATGCTACTTTTCTTTAAAATATGCAATATGTTTTAAAACAAGGAGGAGCAAGCATTATACTGAGATGGCATTATCAGTAAATTTTCATACAAATCTATAAATCATGCTTCAACTCTATGTGTTTAACACATTCCAGTGCTCCCATTGTGTTTGAAGGATGAAACAAAAGGACATATTTCATCAGATGCATTACTGTTGTGAAAGAAATAAATTTGAAAGATGCTTTGACTTTTGATGTATACAATTTTATGCAAATATATAATTTAATCACATCATGTAGAATGCTTGTCAGCTAGGACAAATATAGTTCAACATCAAGCATCAAAAAAAGGCTACCTTGGAAAATCATTCAAATAAAAGTGATGTGTGAGGATTTTCATGCTGTGGTAAATTATCAGAACAACTGATTATATGCTTAGACATACATAAGTGTACATTTCACACACATTTACTTAACCTGCTAAGTTTTAGCACATAAACCAATTCAATTAAATCATTTTCAAAGTAATTATATATTGCTATTATTGATAAAGATAAGTCAAGTTTTTCCTAGAGTTTTTCCTAGTATAACTAATTTTTTAAAATTGTGATCACATAGTGAAGGAAATTCAAGAAGAATAATCAGAAAAAGGTAAAACATATCTAAAACATAAAAAATAAAATCCAGTTATTAACTCTATTTTTATTGATTTTCATATACATTATACTTTTTGTTGATGGCATTGTGACATTCAGTAACAAATGTCTTCATATAATGTATTCACTGATAAATATCCTCCTTCCTACTTATCACTATTTAATATCAGAATTTTACACTTTTGTTTCTAAGAGCCAGCATCTTTGTCTTCTTTACAGAGAACTCCCTATGGTTACCTGAGGCTATACTGTAACACCTTGTCTCAGGTGTGCTTTTGGAAAGCCTGAGTTAAGACAGTGTGTAACAGAGGTGGCTCTAAGCAGCAAAATAATTTACATAATACTGAAGTTGGATCCATCATTATTCAGATAGCAACAGATTGGTCAACAGAATGGTATTAATTTCTGGCATATTCAAATTGTAGCATTACCACTGGTGATTATTTTACATGTAATCATCTGGGATGGAATACAAGTGTTAAATCTACTGTGCTGTACTATATCTATAGCACTAGAGAGGTATGGGGCAATGGTAATTACAAGGGATTAATTGTAATTAATTGTTTGCACATCACTAATTGTTGTACATCACTAATGCATTAAACAGAGAAAATGATAGGCTCAAATAAGCCTATTAGTAATTGAGTGCATTGTAGAAAACTTAGAAAAGTGTCCACAGAATCACTTAAAGAGATCATAATTTCCTGCAATTGGAGGTATATTGATGCTGACGATCTAGTGCAAGATCTGACTATAAGAGTAGCAATTTCTAACTGAGTCATGTTACTCAGTTAGTCAAAGTTAGGGTCAGAAATATAAGGAATAGGACCCTGAGACTTGGAATGGGGACATCTGAATGGGTTCAAGAGTGTTGAACAACCAGATCTCTTTGACCCCTGTAAACCTGCAGAAATAACTTTCCTTATTTAGACTACAGCAGATCTCTGAAAATTCTGGACTGGATTCATCTGAGGCAAAGACCTTGCAAAACAAAACTGCCCTCCACAAGATCTCCCACATACCCTTTGGCTATTTAATGAAAAATGAGATCTTGTTGTGGCCTGTGGAAGTCCCGGACCCATAAGTGAAGAGAAAGATTATCCATGGTAGGACTTGCTGGACCTAGTTAATATGTACCAACAGGAAACAGAAAAGCAATCGTTTCACCACAACTTGCAGGTATTCAACCAGAACAGGAGGCTGGATGGGAGATAGTTTAGTAATGTGAAGTTTTATGATATATATAGAGAGAACAGAGAATTCAGTGGATTTCAAGATCACTTGGGGTTAGTCCCAGTGTGCCCTGTGGATGGCTCATGGAAATATTATGGGCCACATGATATGGAGAGAAGTTTCCAGATATGCCATGATAGAGTATGTGAAGCCAATAAAAAGACTGAGAAACTGGTCGCGCTAGAATGGCTGTGTACTTTAGGATGGCCCAAAGGACCTTAGCTTTATTACCATGTTTCCCCAAAAATAAGACCTAACCAGAAAATAAGCCCTAGCATGATTTTTCAGGATGACATCCCCTGAACAAAAGCCCTAATGCGTCTTTTGGGGTAAAAATTATTGTAAGACCCAGTCTTATTTTCAGGGAAACACGGTAGATTATAAGGAATGTGCTTGTTATAGGTTCGACAGTGGCTGTCATCTGCAGGCCAAGGATGATGGACAGATAATGATATTCGGACCTGGTGTCCATAGTGACAAGAACTATGGAACAGCAAATGCAAGGTCGTAGCACTTAACCACTACTGAGATATAAGGAGCAATGCAGTCCCCATAACTGTTAGCATCAACATAACAATCCCTGTTATGCAGGGATCTATGGTGATGGTTAAGAGACCATCATGGTTCCTAGGAAATGATGGAAAGGCTGCCCACAAGGGTTTCTGCATATGCATGTATATTTTAAAAATATTCAAAGTTGATGAGCAGACGGTTGATGTCAGCCACTCCAGTGGAAAGACTAAATCCCTAACAATTTGCAAACCTGAGCCAATTCTTAGACTGAGAGTCTAATGATTAAAGCAGGGCCTGTATCCTCCTGAGACACTGAACTGATGCCAGAGTAAGTATATACAGCAGAGATTATTTTATTCATTCACCCAAAGGAACAATGGATGTGGACATACGTGGAAAAGGAAGCACCACATCCACAGTGTGTGGACTGACACTGATACTAGGGGAAATCAATTGTGAGCACGGGCCCTTCAAGAGTAGAGGCATATGGAAACTAGGTAAATAAATGTTTGGCCATACCACAGGTCCATGTCATTGTGGGTCCAGTGAGATTATATACTCACAGTGATCAAATCCTTATTTCCTGAATCCTATTTCTTTCAGGAGAAGACCCTGAAAAAAATACCCCTTCATACCACAGCCAAGAGAGTAAATAAAACCAATATCACCTCCCGGTGTAATAGCAGAAATCAGTGCCATTCTGGAGGATGTGAAAAGTTGCGGGTGATAAGTCCTTATTGTATGCCCATTTAATTCATCTGTTTGGCTTCTACAAAAACGCAATGCATTATGAACACATTGCAGTGAACTACAGCAAACTTAACCAAATGGTGGCCCTATACACAGCTGCTCTAAACAAGTATGATATTCTTTCTAGAACAGATAAACAAAGAGTCAGGTTTCATATATGTATATGAAATATTTGTATGTACATATATATATACATATATATATGTATATATATATATATACTTTATATTTACACATATACCTCAATTCTTATTTTCAGTTCTAGAATTTTCAGTTGATTTTTAAAATAAATTTAATTTCCTAGTCAAAATTATCAACTTACTATTTTCTTAGACATAAAATGCATCATTTTTCCCACTGTTACTTGGTAACAGTATTTCCCAAGTTTATAATGATCAAATTTGGTTATCAATTGATTCCTAGAAATATCTTAAATTTTAATATTCCTGGACAGAAAGTTTGAAAGATATCTTCATTGTAAGTGAAGAGAGAGCTCTCCTGCTTGCATGAAAAAATGAAAACTGAGAAAGGATTGTCTTTACAGTTGCTATGTCTTACAATTTATATTTTCATGGGTCGAGATAAAACATTTAAAATCTAAACTAATTTTTGAAGTTAATACATAAAATGTTTCTCTAAGTTTTGTTTGCCAACAAACTCTTATAAATGATGTACAAATAACAGATCATAAATATTAGAACAGTGATATCAAAACTGAGCCCACATCATCTCACAGAAACATTGACTGAAATTAATCTGATATAAATATACAATTGAAGTATATACAATGAAAAGAAAAATATGTTTAGATGAAATTAAGTAGGTTGATATGAATGTCATCTTCAAAATTACTAACCTTACTATTGATTATAAAGTATTTTGTTAAAATTAATTCAATCAATCACATAACCAACGTGATTAAATTATTATGCATATAAATATGGGATTATACAAAGAAATATTCACAGTAACTTACATTATTAATTAGAAATTTTATAGCATTTTTATATTTATTTAAATGCTCTTGCTAATGGCAGTTTAATCACATATATCCAGCAATTTTTTTTAACATGGATAAATTGACAGTTTATTAGAAATAATATGGGCATAAAATAGAAGGTTATTGTGATATTTTTTTTCAATTGCACATGATTTGTGTTTAGTTTTCCTTTGTTCAATGCTTAACTTCCTAAGTTTAAGACTGGAAGACATCTAAAAACTCTAATGAAAGTATTATACTATCAAATATTTAAATATCTACAGCTGTTGTTCTTCATTTTATAATAACCTACTGTGATTTTAGTAAAAGTAAAATTAAGTAAAATTAATAGTATTTAAATATAAATATTTCAAGATTACATGATTTTTTTGGTTTGTTGTTTGTGTTTTGGGTCTATTTTTTAGCAGGGAGGAAAGTAAAAACTGGTTTATGCTGGGCTTGGTTATATATTCACTTAATACTTTTTGATTGAATAAATGGCTAAATAAATAGATGAGTAAATTACTTAAGAAATGACTTCAGCTAAATTGGCACACACAATATATAATTTTAAAAATGGATCAATATTCCCTGTAATATAATGTATAAAGGGTAAATATTCTGTCTCATGATACAGCTTTTAGAAAGACCAAAAATAGACTTAGCTTTCTAAATTCTGAGCTTCTAAACCTTGATATTTGCAAAAGACTCAGTATCATTTACTCTGTTTCACTTTTTCAAGGTGAAATGATACATATTTTATATTTTAAAATGTGTTTATGAAAAATACAAGTAGATAAGTAAATTAATACATGCTTAATGAATTAAATAAATAATCAAACAAAAGTGTAAATATAAAAAAATGAAATAAAATTCACTAGATAAATACCTTGGGCTAGAAACATTCTTTATCGGTTTATAGGTCAATTAATATAAAATTTCCATAACATACATCATATCTAACATCTGTGAAAATTCAGAAAATGGAATCTATGGTGAAAAATAAATGTCAAAGTTCTTGTTCAACATAATAATTCATAGATCTGTGGGTTATGAGGAATACTGTTCTGTTGGTCCACATTTGCTGTGATAGAAAATATGCATCATCAACCTATATCAAAATAAAAATATGAATTAATTTTGTATTACATCTGTATATTTTGAAGCCTCATGTTAATTTATTTTTTCATTTTTTCCTAATTTATTTGTCTGAGTAGTGCTTTTTAGGATGACCAGCTGTCAACGTCCTCTATCATCCCTTGTTAAAATCAATATTAGATTTTATCTCAAAATAGGGTCAAGAGGAAATATGGATTTACATTTATATGTTGGTCCAAATTTATACTAATTACAGTGTTTCTAAGCAGTGGTAAAAGTATATATCTACTTACATTTCTATTAAAACTCATAATCTGTTGGCCTTTTCTCATTCAAGGATACCTATGCTAGTGAATGAGTTGCTTTTCATAAAATTGAATTATTACCCCAAAATACTACCTGAAATGTTAGAATTTTTTTTTATGATGACATTATTAGTAAAAATGTAAAAATCACTCAGTGAACCATCTTCAGCATGCATAAGCCAGTTTTTAATTTCTTAAAATATATCTCTTCTTTTGCTCCTAGAAAATGCCAAGAAAGCAACTACAACAAAACCTGTGACTTGGTAAACAGATGCTAACACAAACTTAGATGTATTTAAAATAATTTGTGTTCCAATGCTCCCAGAAGTGTTTATTTTTTACCACACCCTGCCTTTGTTTTTTAAACTAAAATGGTGATTTTTAATGGGAACCACACAGAGATATGGATACAATTACAGAGTCTGACTCATGATCAATTCCTTTTATGTTGGACTCCACTCAAATAGGTATATTTATATATTTTTTGTTAAAGGTCTTGCTAAGGATATCTTATGATAAAATATGCATTAAATTTTCTATAGGGTGTGCAGATGAATTTAAATGAAGCATTTACAAAATCTTACATTTTGAAATTGAATCGACCCAGATTAAACTAAACTGCATTCAATTTTCATTCCTTTTCATTCTTGGAGAAGTGTTGACTGAGGGAGAAGTATTTCATTTTTGTGACAGTTTGTTGAATATTAGCTCCTTACATCATTAGTAATATGTCAGTCCTAGAACTATTTTTTTTTTTTTTTGCATGGGAGTTAGCTTCATATACATTCATAATGGCACCAGGAAACCCAAGTGCCAAGTGTGGCTGCTGACATATCCTACATGTCACTTCACAGCATAGAGCAGAATATAAGCATAAAATGGGCTTTCCTGACAAAACAAGTGCTTAGCATGGAAGTTTTTAAGATGCAAATTTAATATCCATGGGAGAAGACTCTATCTACATAAACAGTAAAATACCAACCTTAAATAATGCAGAAATTCACTGCAAGCTAAAATTTGAAAAAGAAAACCTGCAAGTCCTCATTGAGTTATATTTTGTTTTCAGTTAAAGATAAAAAGAAAATGAACTTCCCCATAACTTTAAAAATTTGAATTCATATTAATGTCACACTTTGAAACACGTGGGTCTGTTCTCAACTAGAGCAAAATATTCTACTTTTAAACCTTTAAAAAAGGCCTTTGGATTTTTCTAAATCTGTATTGTTTCTTGTCATTTAAACTTTATATATTAATAGCAGTTTAATGTGAGTCCTGTTTAGAGGTGGCTTACTTTCTGTATGACTTTTCCTAAATTCTCTATTCTTTCCAATTATATACATGATTTTCTACTGACAAATATATTTTATGCATTATCACAAAGTTAAACTCTATTAAAGACCTAAAAAAGTAGAGAAAGAGTGAAAATAAATGTTTTGGGAACTATTTTAAGGAAGCAATTATAGAATACACATATACTGTGTTTCCCCGAAAATAAGCCCCAGTTAAGATCATCAGCCGGACTCATTTTAGTACGTTATAACAATGTTACAGAAAAAGATGACATGACTGTATTTGAATAAATGTAGATTGTTGTACATGAAAAAAATAAGACAACCCCTAAAAATACGCCCTAATGCATCTTTTGGAGCAAAAATTAACATAAGACCCAGTCTTATTTTTGGGGAAACACGGTAGTAAAAATATTATTGATTTGAAATTCACTATTTATGTACCTATCACAACCTATCTGTACATTGTATCTACTTAAATATCTATCTATACTTTCCTCCAACTATCATAACATAAAGGGTATAGCTCATAAATTATAATAATTACTGAAAAAAGTAGAATTGCTAAGACCAGTTAAAGTCTATATTAATACTTCAAATATTTGACAAATATTTCTTGGAGAGTATGCTGAAATATTCTTTGGATGAAGGCTTCTAAGATTTAAAGGTATACACTGTATGACAAAAATAGATGTATAAACACTGTATTAGTTTCTTAGCTCTAAAGATGAGCTTATAAAATATTTAAAAAATATTACTGTGCACAGATTTATTTTGAGTTAGCGTGTTATACAATATACCGTAAAAGAAGGTCAAATTACACAATAATGGCGTATTTATGTGTAATATATTTTCCAATACTAATATATTACAATTTTACATAAAAGATAATTTCATTATCATTGATATATCAAAACAAAAAGATGAGCTGAAAAGAAAAAAAAGGGTAAATGAAAAATCTTGTATACCACAAGACGACCTTGCATATTGTATAAAAATGTTATTCTGTGATTTGTAAACTACAAATCTAATATATGGTTCAGAATCATGAACCCATCAAACGTGTAATTCCCCAACAGGCAAAAATCTGAACAGTGAAATAGAAAAAGATATAAAAACACATGAGTAAATCCAAACAGAATTGATACAGGGGTTAAAAACAGAATAAAGCAAAAAAAATGTGTATATATATATATATATATATATATATATATATACATATATATGTGATATATATATGTAATATATATGATATATATGATATTTATGATATATATATAACAAATCAATGACATCTTCTCGTTATTAAAAAAAATACCTGTGTCAAAGGAGTGACTGATATAAATATATGTTGATCACCTGAATGATGAACAAAAGACAAAGATAGTGGATCAAAGGCCACTAAAGAGAAAAGTAAATGTGTGATCTACTCTGCTATAAAATCTTTTTTGTGTGTGTGTGGTTGTTGTGAGTATTCTACAGCAAAACTTGTGATAAAAGGAAGATGATGACCACATTCTAATGCATAAGCTCTACAAATTAAGGTCATCTTCATTTATTTATTCATCCATTTATTGAATAAATATTTATTGAGATTTTTATCATTCATCCACTGTTATGGGCATTAGATACTTAAAAACAAATAAGGAGTTACAGTCAAGAAAATTAACTTTTAGTGGAAGTGACAAACACTTAAATCTGTGTGTATCAGCTATAGATAAATAAACACTAGGAAGGATATGAAAAATACAAGACAGTCAAAGAAATTTTTCCATACAGGGTCTTTTAATTGAATTTTGAAAGATAAAAGTGTGACATGCATAGTCCGTCAAAGATATAAAGGTTAAAATTTACTCCATGTAATTGACCATTTACAAGGCATTTTTTTATAACTCTATGTCAGGAACTCTCAGTGGAAGATAAAATTTAATTTTGCTTAAAATCTAAACAGTTTTTGTTATTCATTTATGTGATCTAGGCAGATATCTTATTCATATGTCTAAATGCATAAGTACTAACAAGTAGTTAGCTTAATTTTTGTAAAATAAAGTCATTCTATAATATAGAATTGCACACTAAACATACACGCACATGCAAACACACAGATATTGTAAAACTTGGTTATTGGTCATAAAAGTCTAATTTAGATATTGCTATTTTGTTATTCGTCTATCCCTATAATATTTTTAGACACAAGCAGAATACATAATATTATTTGAAATTAGCATAATAATTTAAAGTAATAAAACAATAGTAGAGAAAAAAGAAAAAGAGTCGGACCAAAAATATGTAAAAAAGTAATTAGAAACAGTCATTACTGAAACTGAAATCCATATAAATGAAACATGCGATTTGGAAATGCCATGTTTAAATGTGATTTTCTTTTTATTTTGTATTAATCATGGAAGGAGTGTTAGAAGAATTATCAAAAAAAATATTATCTGAGATTTCCAAAAAATGACATGTTTGCAAGGAAGTTAACTGTTCTATCATAAATATTATAAATACCTTTTTCAAAAAAGTACAGACAATCCATGAAAGAACTAAAGAATTCTGGAGGAATACTTAAATACAGCATTGCCATGTGAAAGAATTTCAAGTATTTAAAATTAAACAATCAATCTGTATAGTGTACTTAATTTGTATAGTGTACTTAGATCATAAGGGGCAGATTTCATGGTAAGGGCTCTCAAATTTAGAGGTTAATCTGGTATGGAGAATGTCTTTTAAAGATGAACAGCCAGTCCTTTATTGTTGGGTACACTAAGAATAGAGAATGAGCCCTGAAGCCAGTTGACAACCCCTCTCAAATGCATATGACCAACCATTGTCAGAATTCCGCAGATGATGCAAACATCCCTCCTATTAATGTTGTTATCAACCAAGGTCACAGTTGTAGTAACCTTTTCCTTATCAAAGTTTTGATTTGGGAAAGGAGACCTGAAAGTAATGGTAATTTGTTGTCAGCCACTGCTTTATTGTTTTCTACATTAATCTTCTTACTGTGAGGAACCCTAGGGTATACAGGAATTATGTAAGGATATGCTGGCTATTGTCTCATCTTGGGAGATAATGAAAGACAAGATGTGTTAAGGATGTTGTACTACAAATGATAGAAGCATGAAATTAATGTGGGGAAATAAATGAACTTACCAACAACTGCTAACATGCTTAAGTCCTGGATGTTACATTTTAGTTCTAAAAAAAAAAAAAAAGGAAAGAAAGAAAGAAAAAGTAATAAAAGATTGTTAATTGCATCATCTTATTTCTGCTCTTGCTATTTGGGGAGTAACTAACCCTGGAGAAAATGGAGTATTTTGAGCAGGCTTCAGTTCTTGATGTCAGAACTAAGCTCTGGCCAAAGTTTAGGACTGAATCCACTGGAGGCACTTCCTTTTAAAATCCACAAGATAATCATTAATTTAATACTCATTCCTTACATGCAATACACGTATTTTAGTTGTTACATTTGTAGTCTTTGGAAACACATATAAATGAGTTACATAAATACTTATGTTTATACAAACCTGTTTATATATATAAAATTTAAACCCTTATCTCTTAACAAAAATACAAAACAATACCAAAAAAGCAGTCATTTGATCTCCAAGCTGATCAGCCAAGTTAACTAGTACAGTTAATGAGAGTTTTACTGGAAACTTAGCTTCATTAAGTTATAAATTAGTTTTAAAAATACTTTTTAAATATACTGTTTAATTTTTGGCTTACGTTCTTAGGAAAACATTGCTCCTTCATCAGCTCCATGTGTCCTCGCCAAGGCTAACTCAGACATCCCCGTAGGAGCTTGTTACTGAATGCTCAGCTCCTCGCCCTGATCCTCCTTTTATATAGGCTGGTATGGCCAAATAACATAGAGGCACGCCTGACCTTATCATCAGCAGGTTCCATGGCCTTTCCCAGGATTAAACTTAAAATTCCCTACATGACTTTCAGCCCAGATATCCAGTTTACTGAAATGAAGAGGGCTCTTAAACCTCATTGGCGGGGCATTACTGTTAACCATTATTTAAATATTAAAGATTATTAGACATGGATATTTTCTGCTCAAACCTTCACTGACTGCCACACTCTTCTTTGTCTCTTTCTTCTCTTCTTTTCATGCTTATTTTTCCATCTTTCTGTTGGATTCAAGTGTTTGATTGTTAAATTGATATTCTTAAAAGTTTTCTTCTTAACCTTGTTACTATGTATAACAGAAGGATAAATTTCATTACACACAAGCCACTGATATCAAACCTGCTTTCCTTACAGACTTGAGATTGGGGTGGAATATGTTCTCTTCAATTGTTTCAGACTGGGAAGAATCTTGACTTAAAGCAATTGTTTAAGTTTCTCTAACAATTGTAAGTTCCATCCTTGTTTATTCACAGGTTTCTTTTTTCCTGCACTTTTTTCCAGTCTTAAAATATTCCAAATATCAACTCATTTGATAAACAATTGAAATTCAACTACAAAGAAAAATAGTCAAAAGAAGTCCTGATAACAGCCATCACCAATGGGTGTGAGAGTTCAGTTGATACTGGTGGTTTAGACTTGGAGGAATTGACAAAATTTGTCAAATAACGAGACTCAGTCTCTGCTTTGACCAAAAGGAGAAACTGTAAGAGACCCGGAAAGACTGAAAAATGTCTACTTAACCACCCATCCCTTCGTCATGACTTTCACGCCTATGACTTTTCTTCTCCATTTCAATATTTGCCTGACCTTAACCCCTGAACAGTTCCTTTTCAGCTCTCCTACTTAGACAATATTCCCAGACAAACAACTGTTAAATCTCAAATAATTCCTCCCTCTTTAGAAGCCCATATTTGACCATCTATCTCCCAAAGAGCTGAACCTTTTGATAAAGCTCTATATATGATCTATTTCTCGCAAGCTAGGACACACCTTGGATCATTTTTTCAGCTGTTATTCTGAACAAAAGATTATGGTTAATAACATCTCAGTTTCTTTTTTTCCACTAATCTTACAACTTTTAGAATATATTTTTTATTTTTCAGTTACAGTTGGCATTCAATATTATTTTATATTTGTTCCAGGTATATAGCATAGTGGTTAGACATGTATGTAATTCGTGCAGTGATCCCCCTGATTTGTCTAGTACCCAGCTGGCATTGTACAGAGTTGTTGAAATATTATTGACTATATTCTCTATGCTGTACTTTACATCCCTGTAGCTATTTTGTAACTACCAATTTGTATTTCTTAAACTTTTCTACTTTTTCACCCTGCCCCTCAACCTCCCTCCCATCTGGCACCATCAGTCTGTTCTCTGTATCTATGAATCTGTTTCTGTCTTGCTTGTTTATTTATGTTGTTCTTCAGATTCCACATATAAATGAAAACATATGGTATTTGTCTTTCTCTACCTGACTAATTTCACTTAGCATAATACCTCCTAGATACATCTATGTTGTCACAAATGGTTAGATTTCATTCTTTTTCATGGACAAGTAATATTCCATTGTACATACGTACCACTTTTTCTTTATCCAGTCATATGTTGATGGTCACTTAAGATGCTTCTATATCTTGGCTATTGTAAATAATGCTGCAATTAACATAGGGGTGTGTATGTCTTTTCAAATCAGTGTTTTGAATTTCTTCAGATAAATGCCCAGCAGTGGAATTGATGAGTTATCAGATAGTTTATGTTTATATTTTTGAGAAAACTCCAAACTGTTTTCCAGACTGGATGCTCCAATTTAACAAATATTGAGACATTTTTTTATAGTCCAGAATATAATCTATCTCAATTAATGTTCCTTGAGCACTTAAAAAGAATGTGTGTTCTGCTTAAGTAGAATTTCCTATAAATGTCAATGATGACAAGTCAGTTGTTTTTAAACTCAACAGCTAAATCATTTTTGCTTAATCAGAATAATCAGGGCCTTTGGGACATCACTAATCATAGCATAACATAGAAATATTCTTCAGAAGCACAGTTCTTAATCATATCATCATATTTGGAGTCTGTCTAGAGTCATGGAAGGAGAGTAGAAAAATTGGATGTTCTAAAGATTTGCCTATTGTATTTAATCAATGCACTCACTAACCTAAAGATGGAAGTAATGCTTTCCTAGTTCATTCAGCCTAGGATAGTTTTTCTGAGATCTTAGGAAGAAAAAGGAGAGCTGTTTTCTTCTCCTACATTAGAGACTACATTACTTATTCATTCTTGGGTTTTAAGAAAGAATTAAAGCCCATTGGGTTTCTTCAAAGTAGTAGATTTAAAAAAAAGTTAACACAATGTTTTACAAAATGCTTACTTTTAAATCATATGTACGTGTGTATAAGTAACATCAAAACAAATCAATGCTATGCTGTTAGCTACTGTTGCTTTGGTTAAATAATAGGCATTTATATTTGAGAAAGTGCCTACCATAAAAGGAAGGGAGAAAGAAATACATCTTGGCAATTATGCAAAATGTTCTTAAAATGAGCAAGTGGACAATTTTCAGAGGTGTCTATTATCATACTTTTTACCATTTACTATTTTGATTGGTTGTCTATCGTTTTTGATGAAAAAAAGTCAAAAAGGAAATGATTAATTATTTATATTAAACTTGAGAAACCTTAAATCTAATTCTGTTTATAGTTATAGTCATATTACAATATCTCAATGGTATTGAGGAGTCCTTTAAAATATAGGAAAATGTGATGTGATTGGTACATAATTGTACAAAAAATGCATATATATGTTATATATATATGACTTGAATTTCTGAAATATTTCTATTACTTTACATCTATTAGCTACTTCAACTTTAGAACATGTAGAATCAGAATAAAGAGAGACCTACTATTCAATGACAAAGATTTGAACTGTGAGGATGGATTACTATTAATAGTTTCACCTCCGCCTCCTCGCATGTGATTTAAATCTGTCTTGTACAATACAAAACTCTGAAACACACATATTTTTAAGAGTAGTATTTTTCCAAAACACTATTTTGTAGTCTCAGAGTACTTTTCAATTAAACTGTTCCAGATGTTTAAAGTAAGAAATGAAACATTTTCATTATTTCCAGTTTTACTGAGAGATAATTAAAATATAAGATTGTGTTAGTTTTAGATGCACAACATAATGGTTTGATGCATGGATAGACTGTGAAATGACTACTACAATATGTTAACATTCATCCCCTTAAATAGTTACAATATTTTTCTTGTGATGGGAAATTTTAAGATTTATGCTCTTAGCAACTTTTGAATATACAATAAGGTATTGTCAATTATAGTCACCATGCAATGCATTCCCTTTGCCTATGACAAACACCAGTCTGTTCTGTTTCTTTGAGTTTGACTTTTTAAGATTCCACCTATAAGTGACATCATGCAGTATTTGTCTTTGATTATTTCACTTAGCATAACGCCCTCAAGTTCCATCCACGTTTTCAGCAAATGGCAAGATTTTTTTATGGCTAAATAATGTTATATTATGTATACATATTATATATATATATATATATATATATATATATATATATATATGATATATATGATATATACATATACATGTATATATATGTATATATATGTATATGTATGTATATGTGCCACATTTTCATTCATCTGTCAATGGACACTTAGGTTGTTTCCATATCTTGGCTATTATAAATAATACTACATTGAATATGGGGTGCATATATCTCTCACATCCTTCTCTCTCTCTCTCTCTCTCTCTCTCTCTCTCTCTCTCTCTCTCTCTCTCTCTCTCTCTCTTTTTCAGGTTAATATCCAAAAGTGGAATTGCTGGGTCATATGGCAGTTCTAGTTTTAAGTTTTTGAGGAACCACATAGTACAGTTTTCCATAGTGGCTGTATCAATTTACTTTCCCATTAACAGTTAACAGTGCACAAGGGTTTCCTTTCTCCACATTCTCACTACCATTTGTTACCTCTTGTCTTTTTGATGACAGCCACTCTAACATTTGGGTGCTGTTATTGCTTTGTGGTTTTGATTTGCATTTCCTTGATGATTAACGATATTCTCATCTACTGGCCTTTTGCTGTCTTCTCTGGAAAATGTCTATTCAGTACCTCTGCTGCTTTTAAATATTCACATGAAAGTTTAATAACTAACAATATCAAATAAATTCACATGTCTTTCTATCAGTATAAATTAGTAAAGAGTTAGAATAAGCGCAAAACAAAACACAATATTAGTGACAATGACAGGCCACATTTTTACTGAGCATTTTCTGTGAGGTAGGCCTTGCACTAGATGTCTAAACATGCAATTTTTCATGTAATTACCTTAATAGGAAGTATACAGGCTCATTTGATTTTCACAACTGAAAATGATACACAAAGACAACTTGCACTAATCGTGTGTTTGCATGCCTTTTGTGTGGCATTTCAATTGTCACAACACATATGTAGAGTGTCCTGTTATTGATCTGTAACGATACAGAGCAAATGCTGATCCTGTACCTCATGGTGTACCGTCCTGTGTAATAAAGGGCAAAATAATCAACTTTCAGTCACATACTATAGTCTTAATCATGTTTTAAAATGATTAAAATATCATTACTTTTCAGCAAATGTCCAGACACCAATGTAGAGACAGCCTGTAGAATTTAAGTGGCAAAGACACGCTATATGTAGAAAGTGTATATATATGGTTTTTAAATAATTAAGAAGTATTTCTAATCAATGTAAATAGACAACTTCAGTAATCTGAATCTTAGTGCCAGGTCTTAGAAATTATATAAAAATTGCTTTGACTTTAAAAAAAAAATAATGGAGTTACTCATATCATTTTGTGGAAGAAAATTAGTATAAATTTTAAAAAATTAATTGGGGGAACGTATTCAATAATGTTGTAAAGATTTTGTTGGGTATCCGATGGACATGCGTCCTATTTGGGAGACCACCTCAGGGATACTGTGGATGCCTGATCATGGCACTGTACACCAGAAGCTAAACATTAATGAATGCCAACTATAATTTTATATATATAATGTGATGGCTCAGTGTGAGGTCGGAGGGATAGTGGATGGGGGGAAGGGGGTTCACAGTGTGAGGGATATAAATGATGAACGTCTAAGTATTACCTTGTCTTGTACACCTGAAACTAATAAATTAAAATTAAAAAAAAATCTACTGTTAAATGGACACTGTTATAATGCTGTAATGACATCTCAGCAGGAGGCACATATTACATACATTTGCACAATAGACTTCAGGAGGATGGAGTAGTAAATTACAACATTATTGAAGCATGAATGTAGTCTAACAAAACTGAAGCTGCTACATTAATGATAGCATTTAATATAACTTTTTTCACTTACATTATATATGCTGCTGACTTCAGTGAAGTGTTTCTCACCGGCATAGTGCCATGTTTCCAATCCACCTGCAGCATCTTGACTGCTCCCCAAGGATGCTATAAGTGTAAGTGTCTTTTTGATCAGTAGTGCTCAGATTAAAATCGACATTATAACTGAGCTTCTTATGTCATTAGTAACTGGAAATATCCCATCTCTGCAAGCACATATGAAAATATATTTCTGGGTGGAAAAGAGGAAGGACATTAAGAAGTACAAACTTCCATTTATAAAAAAAGTCAAGGAGATATAATAACTATGTATGGGGACAGATGGTTACTAGACTTATTGTGGTGATTACTTTGTAAGGTCTATAAATGTTGAATCTCTGTGTTGCACACCTAATATAATAGTATATGTCAACTGTAATTTAAAAATAAGTTTTAAAGACACATTTCTTAATTTCTTACATGCTATGCTTATGGATTTAATTTATTTCAACAAAATCCTAGCTAAAGTCTTTCCTACCACTTTTAATATACACATATTAACTTAGAACTAAATAGAGAAGAATACAAATGAGGTTTGCATCTCTTGATCACTAGCGAAGCTACTCTTCTCTTAATATTTCTGTCAGAATCTCAGTTAGTTGTCCTCAAAATATTCATTGATCTTTTGATATTGCTCCATTTAATGGAAAGACCAACTGTTTTGTTTCATATAGCTGAAATATTATAAATCATACAAATTACAACTGTTCAAGGTAGTGAAAGATCATTTGATAGAACATCTTAAACCCTGAATTTTAACTATGGATGTAGTAAAATGTGTAATTATGGCAAAACATTTACTATTTCTTTTATTTAATTTTTTTTTAATTAAACGTATTGGGATGACATTGGTTATTAAAATTATACAGGCTTCAAGTATACATTTCTGGAATATATCATCTATATTATTGCATTGGGTGTTCATCACCAAGAATCAGTTCTCCTTCAATCACCATATATTTGACCCTCTTTACCCTCTTCTATCACCTCCCTTCCGCCTTACCTCTGGTAACCACTAAACTGTTGTCTGTGTTTATGTTTTCTTTGTTTGTCTTATTCATTTGTTGCTGTCAGTTTTATATCCCATGTGTGAGTGAAATCATGTGGTTCTCATCTTTTTCTGTTTAACTTATGTCACTTAGCATGATAATCTGAAGATTCATCCATGTTGTCACAAATGTCAGTATTACATCTTTTCTTAAAGCCAGGTAATAGTCCATTGTATATAGGAACCACGTTTTCTTTATCCAATCGTCTATCAAAGACATTTTGGTTGTTTTCATAACTTGGTCATTGTGAATAATGCTGCAATGAACTAGGGGTACATATATATGGGGATTTTTATGGAGATTGCATTAAATCTGTATTTTACTTTGGGTAATATTACCATTTTAACTATGTTGGTTCTTCCAACCCATAACCATGGGATATCTTTCATTTCTTTGTATTTTCTTCAATTATTTTAAATAATGTCTTATAGTGTTGTGACCGTATAGTGTATAGGTCCTTCACATCTTTTGTTAAGTTTTTTCCTAAGTATTTAATTCTTTTTGTTACAATTGCAAAAGGAATTGTTTTTGTTTTGTTTTGTTTTCATTTTTTTTTTTCTGAAATTTCATTGGTTGCGTGTAGGAATACAGTGACTTTTGTACACTGACTTTGTATTCCAAAAATTTTACTGTATTTGTTTCTTGTTTCTAATAGTTTTTTGCTAGAGTCTTTAAGGTTTCCTATATAAAAAATTATGTCATCTGCAAACAGTGACAACTTGACTTCTTCATTCCCAATTTGAATACCTTTTATTTCTTTCTTTGCCTGAGTGTTCTGGTTAGTGCTTCAAATACTATATTGAATAACAGTGATGAGAGGAGTCATCCTTATCTGTTCCTGATCATAGAGGAAAATCTTTTAGTTTTTCACCATTAAGTATGATATTAGCTGAGGTTTTGTCATACATACCTTTTATCATGTTTGAGGTATTTTCCCTCTATACCCATTTTATTAAGTATTTTAGTCATAAATGGATGTTGTATGATGCCAAATGCTTTTTCTGCATCTATTAATATAATAATATGTTTTTTTGTCCTTTATTTTGTTTATGTGGTGTATCATATTGATCAATTTGCATATGTTGAACTATCTTTGGGCCCCTGGAATGAACCCCACTTGATCGTGACATATGATCTTTTTTATTGTATTATTGTACTTGAATTGCTAGTATTTTGTTCAGGACTTTTGCATCCGTATTCATCAGAAATATTGATCTGCAGTTTTCTTTTTTTGTGTGTTATCCTTACCAGGTTTTGGGATCAGAGAATGTTGGCCTTATAAAATGAAGTTAGGATGTATTGCCTCTTCTTCAATATTTTGGAAGAGTTTGAGGAAGACAAATGTTAAGTCATCTTTGAATGTTTGGTTAAATTCACTGGTGAAACTATCTGGTCCTGGACTTTTGACTTTGGGGAGGTTTTGGATGATTGGTTCAAATTCCTTAGTTATGATCAGTCTATTTAGATTTCCAGTTCTTTGTGACTCAGTCTAGGAAGGTTACATATTTCTAAGAACTTGTCCATGTCTTCTAGGTTATTGAATTTGGTAGCACATAGTCTTTTATATGATTCTTTGTATTTCTGTGGTATTTGTTGTAACTGCTCCTTTTTCATTTTGATTTTGTTTATGTCTTTTCTCTTTCTGTCCCATTTAATATTCCTATGGCATAGTTTCCTCTCTGAATCATGAGAGTGATTTGATGACCCTTAGAATTTTATTGATTATAAATTTATTTGATCCATTACTCCTTCCAAATGCAACTTTATGGGTAGGAACAAATAAAAAGTGCAGTATATATATATATATATATATATATATATATATATATATATATATATATATATATTTGTATCAATACTACAAAGTCAAAATAAAGCATCATTAACCAATTTTCTCAGTGGCATTGTCATTTGTTTTGTATTTATGAACTTCAATAAAGTTAGAGAATTAGAGATCCTAAACAGCAGTGTCAGACTTACACATAGTCAATTTGTTATGATATAAAAATGGCAATGAAGTTCTTGTCATGATAAAATATCTGCAAACTGTAATGTTGAACAAAACTCAACATATTTACAAATACACATACATCTGCATATGAATTTGTATTATGTATGTACATTAGAAACATTAATTTATATTCATTTTATCTTTTAAACAAAGATGTTGCCTTATTATTGATGTACAGTAAATTAAAATATTTAAATTTTTAAATCTGATATATTGTGACATATGCATATACCTGTGAAATTATCATTGCAATCAAAATAACGAGCATACACATTACCCTCCAAAGTTTTCTGTGGCTCTTACAGGCCTCTCTGTTATTGACTTTTCAAGGCAGTGGTTGAATGCAACTTTGAAAAACAATAATAGAACATTTCATAAAGGAGTGTTACTGAAATATATTTCCACCAGTGGTCATAATCAATCATCTCTTTCCTCCACTATCTACTCCAGCACTTCAGCTAGTATAGGCTGCTTGGATACTAGGATATTCAGAGCTTCATCCCTAAAGGGGATGAGCAATCGATTTCCTTGCTCTATTAAGGATATGTAACTGTAATTGTCAGTTTATTGTTATCACCTGGCGCAGAAACAACACTGAAACCCCTGTTTTCTAGACACACTCCATTTTACATCAGGAAGTCTAACCAGTCATATTAACTTTTTCTTCTTCCTGTTGTTCTGAGAACTTTAAAGTGACCATGAGACAATCATAGCTTTACATTCCATGGAAATCCTAACCCTACTTTCACCAAGTAAAACCATCTCTGCTTGGAAATAAGAGTTCTAATGTAACAGAGCTTATATTTCCCACCATAGGAAGCACAATTCTACAAGTGAGTCACTTAGAATATTGGTGAGAGTGCCAATTCTACTTCTACTTCTTGTTTCCTGAACCCATCCATTATATTTTCCAGCTATTTTGGAACCCAGTATCATATTTTACCACCAGTTCAATGACTATAACAAACTCTGGAAAACAGTAACCTAAATTTGTTGAATATTGTCTCTAAAGCTGAATCCATTATTTCGGTTTTAATGGTCCATTGAAATATGTCAGTTTAGATGCTAATGAAGTGAGCTATTTGGTAGGATTAGTGGATCCTATGATAATTCATTCATATTGCACCTTCTCTTCCATTAAATGGGTCCCCTAATCTAATGCAAAGTAATGCAAGATTTCATGTAATTAAATCAGGAGTTCTTATAATGGTGATGGCAGAGACATAGTTGTCAAGAAGGGCAAACTCATTTCAAAAACAGGTGTTAATTCCAATGATAATAGAATTTTAATTTCTCAAAAGTAGAATGACTCTTCTGTAATTGACTTTGCATTAAGAGGTTAGCTGGCATCCTGAAGAGATTTTGCTATGTATAATTCAGCATAGATTTCTGTGGTTGATCGATCTGGAATGCAGCAGAGGCAGTAGCCTTGGTGAGAGGGAAGCCATGCTTCTTTGCCCAGACATCATGTTCATCAATGGCACTATGAAACTGTTCATGGATTCATCATACAGTCTCTATATGGCCAAGAAGAAATGGGTAGCTTATATCAACCTGTTAGTTCTGAAACAACTCATCTTAAATGGTATTCTCCTTTTTCATGAGCATTGATAGAAGATTCAAAAATCTATACAGCTTGCTAATGTCAGTGCAACACTCTCCTTCTTTTTTTTAGACTGTTTTGTCTCCATACTTCTAGTCTTGTCTTCCTAGGAATCTTCTTATGAACTAAACCATTCACCATTGTCCAGAAATGCATATATATGTCTTCATCAGGCCACATACACAACTATACAAAATTTATTAACAAGTGTATGGTTTAAAGTGAGGATTTTCTACCACTGATGTCCATTAAATTTACCATTAAATAAGGCAATAATATGGCAGTGTTTTCTTTTTTTTTTTTCTTTTTTTTTTTTTTTTCTGTTTAACTAATATTCTGAGACAAAATTTCCATGGCTTATTCAGGAGTTTCAACTCCCTCCATTCAATAGACATAAGAAACCATACACATAAACATAGATATAATCTGAGGAGAGGTGATGATCAAAAGATACTGGTAAGATGGGAGTCTGACCCACCTCTTTACATAGCTTACTGTGTCCTCTGGTGCTGTTTGAACTACCCAAACTATATCATTTTCATCACATGTTTGATTACTAGTATCTCTGCTCTAATTATTTTGGGGATCGGACCATTCCCTGAGTCATAATGATCAACTCAAGTCTCTTAGGTACTTAATATCCCAATGATAATATTCCAATATCCTGAGTCCAATAACTTTCAATATCATGTCAAAAAAGTAATATTCAGTTGGCAAATAGTTCTCTATGTCAGAAAATATCACTTTGCACTAAAACCTTGGGGTTCATATAACATCGTAAGCTCTGACCAGCAATTGCTGTTGATGCTGTTCCTATAAAGCACTCTTCCATTTTTCCATTTCTTTAAATTTGGGGAGGCTTAATGAATTTATTTAACTAATAAAATGTGTTTGGGAATACTGCTGTTTTTCACAGATAAGATCCTCCTGGAAAGAGACTCTGAGATGGAGTTTATTGTACATGATGCTTATTAGGGGATTCCCTTGGAAATAACACCTATGGAGGAAAGCAAAAAAGCAAGACTGCACAGAGGAGAAACTGACAGTAAACAAATCCTGACAATAGTTTTAGCAAATTCTGGAACTAAAATGTCCTTCAGAATTGCCCTGCATTGGGATAAAATAGCCAAGCTTCTCTGT
The DNA here is from genome assembly GCF_964194185.1 of Rhinolophus hipposideros. Classification (NCBI taxonomy): domain Eukaryota; kingdom Metazoa; phylum Chordata; class Mammalia; order Chiroptera; family Rhinolophidae; genus Rhinolophus; species Rhinolophus hipposideros. The sequence goes on from NC_138048.1 coordinate 93,943,973, forward strand.
ATATCCCCACCACAATCATTAGTTGGATATGACACTCTTGACAATGGTGTGATCCTGGTACCTCTCTATAAGTGAGACAATTTTTTTCAAAGACTTACATCAGAAAGCTTTCTGTCCATAGTGCTGCCAACAGCTGAGGAATAAATTATTCCCTGAAGGGGAAATGGTGATACAGCACCATGTCCACTGCTTTAAACTCTTTTTGCTTCCTTTTAATTATCTTGTATTAATCATGTTTTTATTTCCTATACATTACAATGATTTGACATGTTGGGGCCATGCAGACCTGGGGGGGGACTGCTCCTTCCAGGGTTAGCTAGTTCTTAGAGATGAAAAAACAACTTGTCTAAGAACCTTTGCTATAGAAACCAAGCAAACCTGAGACCATATCCCCCACCCGCCTCCTTTTGTCAGGCTACTATCCCCCTGTCCTAAATCACCCCAGGGCTGGTACTAGAATACAAGGGACCACCCCCACCACCCAGTGTTTACCAAAATTATTCCAACTATCTAATCCTAAAGCTGCTTACTGTGCCATGCCTACTCTTTCCCACACAAATACAGTAACATATTACTAATGCATTTCCCTGAGTCAGTCCATCTCATGACTGACCCTTGTGATTCCCATGTAGCCCTTACATTTGAAAACTGTGAGTAACAAAGTATCTTTTCAAAGGCAGTGGCCCTTTTGATCTGTTGGCCTCAGCATATCTGAATAAAATCAGAATCTCAGGTACGTTTTAAAACTTCCAAGAGAAAAAGCCATCAACCTTGTAACGAAGTATAGGTTAAATTATTAGATGATGAGAGACTGTATGGAATAGGAAAGTCCACATGAAGAACTGAGACTATACAATCACCAGCTTGCACTAATAGTCCATATTAGTGAAATCTCTTTTGGACATCCCAGGTCAGCTGAGTCCCCAAGTGAATGAGGTTCTATGAGTGATCATAGCCAACACTATATCTGCCTAGCCAACACTTAAAAGCTTAAAAAATAATAAACCTTTACTGTCTCAAGACAGTGTGTTTCTGTATGATTTGTTATGTCACAATAAATTGTTAATCACAACAAATAATCATAAATTATTACCAAAAGTAGTGGACTGTTATAAAACCTGAAACGTGAGGCATTGACTTTTGGAATTAGTAATAAGTAACAACAGAAAAGACGGTTAGAAGGTTGTGATTAGAAGCTAAAATAATGGTAAACTAATTTGTGATGAAGTGTGGAACAGGAGGAAAACAATGTCATTGGAAGGGGGAGAAAAGGAGACACAAGTTATATGAGGTAGCTGCCAGTAGTAACAAAGAAAATACAAAATACACCAAAATGAACCTGTATATAAAGAGATTCTCAACAGAATATTAAAAATGCCAATAGATTCCTTTCTATTGCATTTGATAAGGTATAGATAGAGATTAACTGAAGAAGAAATTGTTGCATTTTCAAGCAGAATCTAGTATATAATTCTCCAACCCAGGACTTGGTAAATAAGAAAACAAAACTTTATCATCCCCAAATTCTTCAGCTGATAAATAGTTGACAAATTAAGGAATGGAGTCAGGCAAAAATAATAATAATAATTTTATTAACTGGTTTCAGAAGCCTATTCAAGAAGGAGAGTCAGGTCTTGGGTGAAGGGCCTTATGAGGTAGTTGTAGGATTGCTGTGATACACTGATTGTTTTTTCCCTTGACTGATTATAGAATTGGTTTATAAATCCATTAGATTAGGAGAACATAATTTTGAAAATTGCAATGGGACATTAATTCATGGAGGAATAAAACCTTCCCCTTCTAACTTCTCACAGAAGTTCTAAGATTGAATTGCTGCCTCTCTACCTCTTGTTGTCTCTTTCCTAAGGTGAGGGGTACGTAATCTGATTGGGAAAAGCCTGGTTCATGGTTGTGGAACATATATCTCACACCCCAGCAATTGGTTATACCTGTTATCTTGACTATACTGTTGTATGTCTATGAGAAACGCCTAGGTTTTTATTTGTTTTGTTTTGCCTTATGAGTTTTATCATGGGAGTGAGTCTGGAAAGCAGGAGGCCATTCCAATTTCTCTGCCAATAAATGGGAAATAAGGCTGCTCTAAGATCCAGGTTCTGTTTATTCAGTTTAGGCCCAGGAGGTCCCAGCATATTTAAAAAAACAGCTGATTCTAGAGTTTATAGTGATACGTTTTATACCGTGTTTCCCCCAAAATAAAACCTAACCATAAAATAAGACCTAGCATGATTTTTCAGGATGACATCCCCTGAACATAAGCCCTAATGCATCTTTTGGAGCAAACCTTAATATCAGACCTGGTCTAATTTTCGGAGAAACACGGTACATCTCTCTTTAGCTAATCACACATTATTTTTAAATTGTGGGCTGAACTGTGAATAGATCAGTATTAGAAATGAGCCAACAAACCTTACCCTGCATTGCTCACAAAAGCTCTCCTATAATGTTTAATTTATTTTGAAATAAGAGTGAGATGTCGATCTAATTATATTAATTGTATATGTGTTTTCACTCATTTCATATCAATTTACTGAATGACTCATTTTTATCCTCCTTCACATTCTATATACATTTAGGCTTTAGTTTGTTTGGCTGGAGTGAATAATCACTTTTGTTCAGGGATCTGGATATATTAATAACCCATGTCGCATAGGTTGTTATTCGGTGAGCAGAGTATATCTTTTCACTGAACTTTTATATTTGATAGATAGCTAAAAAATATTCTCTTTCAGAAAATGCCCTCATGTGATTTATTAGTCAAAACAAGTAATTAAAAAAAATAGATGGATGGGAGGTGAAAGAATAGGAGAAAGAAGGAGGGGGAGGAGAGTATGCTGTTAAGGAACACAAATACCAATGATTAGCAGTGAGTCCTTCATTGCAAACTCATGGCTGTTGAAAATATGCTATAGTGGAAATGGCTGGAAGTGCTTGGTATCCGGCTTTCCCTATGATCTTCCTGATATTACTTTTTAAACTAAGGGACTTTTGCTCTTCTTTCTTCCAGAAATATTAAATCACAAATTTGTGTGTTTTCTTTGAATGTAAATGAAAATATAACTGCTAGATACTCTTCAGTATTAATAGCATGAGTTTGAAATGCTTAATTTTAAAAAGATTGTCTTTCCCATCTGTTTTTATTATTTTTATTTGTTAAGTTAATTTAAGTATAAGGACAAGGTCTCTAAAAAGATCTAATGCTAATTAACTGATATGATTGAGTTCAACCTTCAATCTATCCTTCAGAGTATATGCATATGTGTTCAGTAAAAAGGCTGACCCGTGAATGAATGAAGAAGTGATTGTTTGAACTACAGAGATGATAACTGTTATCAAGAAATCCTCTAATAATTTTAACCTTTGTGCCAAAGTAACTTTAATTAGTCACTTAAATCTTAAAAGAATTGTCTATAAGTATTAGATATCAGTTTACATTTTTTAAAAAATATGGAATAATCAAATTTTGTGTTTGGTAATGAGTTAAAATATTTTTAATTTAAGAGAAATTATAGCAATGAAATAATTAAATGCACAATGAAAATATTGAATATTTAGTAATCTATTCCTAGAAGGAATTTCCTTGTTTTGGGGGGAATTATTGCACCTCAAACTAAAAAGTTGGATTAAAACATTGTTATAAGTTAAATAAACCTTTCTACAATCAAGGATTACATATAGTCACTTTTATACAATATAATTTCTTTCTTGTTAGTAAATAGAAATGTGCTTGCCTCCAATTTTCCTAGAAAACTAATTTAGTTTATTTGTATTAGAATTTCTTATTTCCTTTGTGAGCAATACACATGCATACACACCACTAGGGTTATGTATTTGCCTTAAATAGAGCATTTTGAAGATGTAAGTGCTGAGTAAAAACAGAAACTCATTTAAAAAAGATGCTTACAGTAAATACTAATGACCACAAAGCATCTCAGATATAGAACAGATTTCAAATTATGATCTTGAGTACATTATCAGGGGAGAAACTATGCTTTGTTTCCCAAATTCATTACATCATATTGATTCAAAATACCAAACATTAAATGGTATATCTTAAGATACCATTTATAAATAATGTAAAATAATCTAAACTTAATTAAATGAGAATAGCATTCAATACACGTAATTATTCTGTTCATAGTGACATTTAAATGATAATGACTTATAAAAGTAATAAGTTAGATGAGTGCTTTTTAGCTGAGTTATTTGTTTTAATTTTAAATAGGTTTATAAGCATTCAAATGAGGGTAGTATTTGTGAATCCCCACTTTAATCTCTGTATTATTTCTTCTTTATTTTTAAGTAATAAGAGGAAGTTACCCATGTCTGTCACAAGAATCTCAATATAAATATTTTAAACTATTTTCATAGATATAAATTTAATCTTAGTGCTTGTTGAAAATACTGCTTTGTTCAATTTAATTCTCTAAATCTTATAAAGGATAAATTTAAAGTGAGGGCACAAAATGGATTTTTAAAATAGAAATTGTAAATGTTTACTATATATTAATAAATATTAAATTTTAAAAATACAGAAGTTATAAATTATTTATCCTACAAGAAAAGTCTATTAACTTGTGTTGATTCATTGTTTTACTCCTAATACTACTTCTAGTGAGCCCAACCCAAGCATAGTAAGGGACACAGAGAGATACTATAATCAGGCAGTTTTGAATTGCTATAATTCACAAACAATTAAAATGGGTCACCAGGACAATAATTTCTAGATATTCGTACTACAATATTCTTTACAGGCTGTAATGCCAATTGTTCTACCCACGTCCTAAAACCCTATGTTGAAATCCTAATCTCCAGTATCTCAGAATGTGACTAAATTTAGAAAAAGTTCCTTTAAAAGGGTAGTTAAGGTAAAATGTGATGGTTAGCATTAGTCCTAATCCAATATGATTGCTATTCTGATATGAACAGGAGATTAGGACTCTGGCATGCACAGAGGGAAGACCACGTAAAGACACAGGAAGAAGAAAGCTATTTACAAACCACGGAGAAAGACCTGAGACGAAAGCAACTCTGTTGATACCTTACATTGGCCTCAGAGTCTCCATAACTCTGAGAAACTAAATTTCTGTTATGTTAGCCACACAACCTGTGGTATTTTGTTAAAGCAGCCCTAACAACCTTGTATATCAAGGCATAGAAGAAACTAGATAATACAAATGTCCAATTACAGTATTATCTCTATCAATTCCAGCCAAAGAAAGAGAAACTACTAGGATAGGCCACACCCAGAAACTCTCAGGCATACGGGGTGATTTTAACCCAGATCTACATAATTCAAATTCTCTCTGTAATAGAATATATATTTATATACATATGCATATACACATGAGTATGTAATGATATGTATATATAATATGAAAGTGATATGTATTATCTATATGTTTAAATATACAGAGGGTGCCAAAAAATGTATACACATTTTAAGAAAGGAAAGAACTATATTAATTGTAATACGCAGTATATAGTGATAACAAAAGATGAATACAAGTCACGTTTGACTTCTACAATTACAAGAGGTGCCAAAAGTGGTCACCATCAGCATCCAGACACTTCTGATTACGGCGAAGTACTACTTGAGCATAGATAACATCTCTTGAAATGTGTATACATTTTTTTGGCATCCCCAGTATATTTCATACATATTTCTTCATATTTTTTCACATATGTGGAAATACTCATATACACACACTGCATTTCTCTTCTCTACATTCTGTTTACCTTTTTCACGGGATCCTAATGACCTGTACACATTTACCCTGAATTCACTGACTTTACATGTACTATTATTATAATCAATCTTGATATTTTTCCTCCTTCATCATAATAAACACCTGTTTCAGCAACTCCACCCTTTAACATTTTGGTGTTTTGTTTTGTTGTTTTTGTCTGTGTGTGTTTTTTAATCATATCAGGGTTTTGACCTTTCTAAACATTACTGGTTTTGTACAAGTTATGATTTGTGCTCTTTCTTTTTCCTCTTTCTTAATTCCTTTTCAAATGGCTAAATCTTGCAAATCTTCTAATAATATAAACTCCCCTCAGCTTTATTTTAACTAAATACTGACAGATAACATTTGTAAGCATGAACTCTATATTTTGTGAAACAAAAATGTAAAATAATGATCCATTTTTACTCAGACATTTAAGCTCACACAAAACAGATCCATTCCTCTAATATTAAAATATTTTTGGTGAGTCTGTGAGAGAAACCTGAGGCAATGCTCAAGATAAAGTGACACAATATGACAGAAATTTAGAGATGTATGCAGAGGATAAAGATAAAATCACTGAGGCAGAGAAGAATGATGATGACTGTAGAAGTATACCGTGCTAAAATGTCCTTGAATAAATAGGCATTTAGAAAATACTTACGTCTAACTGTTCGAGATTTTGGTGAATATATGTAACTCAATTTCCAAGTACATACATAAGTAAATGGATAAATAATCAGTTAGGTATACATAAAATATATATGTATATATTATATATTTGGAATATAAAATTTTTTCCAAATAGGTGCAAAGCTAGAGATTTCTGTATACCTAATGTGGTATGCAGGACAGTCAACTAATGTGCCAGTGATAAAAAAAGATTTGTGACTATTTTTGTGTACTAAACTATTTTTAGCCTTAACTGTTATGTGGAAACTTATTTAAAACATCAGTTATATCTTTAAGCAATGAGTGAAAAATACAAGATCCATTATTTTTTAAACTACACCATATGCTCAACATAATGGTCTCACAATGCAAATATTTATTATGTAAAATGATTTCTTAAAATAAACAGAAAATAATATGATTCCAAAAGTTAACTTTTCTTCTGCTAGTGATTGTCAAGTTGAAAACTGACACCATTCAAACTTGGCTTGATGTATATTCTGTTTATAACTGTAGACACATAATTTAATTGTCACCTAAACACTTAATCTTTATTTGTTTGCACATTCTGATGATATAAAATGTAATTTGTCCTGAGAAAGTTTACAATATATTAGAATATAATTACACTTCTAGAAGAACTAAAAAACTTTTAAAAATATACTTTGTTAGCACTAATTAATAAAACAATTGCATAAAATAAGTTTCTATTGTTGATTGAAGAAAATTTTTCAGATACTATACAGAACTTGAGAAGGAACAGTATAACATTTTCTAAAGCAGAAAAATTATGAGTATTTTAAAATAAAAATAATTATTTGCTGAGTTTTACTTAAAAATGATCCTCTCTGTATGCCAGATGTCTGTTCTCTACTCCAAACATGTAAAAATGATATTTAATTTTGCATCACCTACTGTTAAAACATGTTTGCTCCACTCCATTTAATTCCTCTCAGTCTGTAAAAAGCTTTAGTTATGCACACGTTCTTAAATCATGTTTGGAATAATTTTTCGTGTCTTTGTTCTTATACTCTACTAGGAAACGCACATTTTATGTTACTTACTACACACACAAGCCAAATAGAATGGGCAATTTTCTTTCTTAAACCCCTGGTAAAGACTGATGCTAATCATACCCCAAATCCATACTTTAATTAAATGATTTTCGTTTAAAACAACTGTGAGTATAGCACAAACAAGAATGTTTTTACTCTATTTTCTTGTCTCATTTCCTGTCTACTTGATTCTGTCACAAGCTTAATCCTGTTTGTACAATCAATCGAGATCTATAGAAAAATACAAAGTATAATTTATTTATTGCAGCCACCTGTTAAGAACATTCTTTCAGACACATGGCTTATTTTTTAAAGATATTATACTCTAAAGATTCACTATCTGAACATTAAATATAACATGGTAATTAATTTTTTTCACATTTTTACAGGATTTTTAGAGAGGACAAACATCTCGACAAAAACTACTGATAATAGTATCAGTTCTATACATTACTTTATGACATGTTAGTCTGTCTTGAAATTACTTCAATTCAAGTCAACTGTTTAAATAACCTTACCTTCAGAAAGTTCTTCCATTTACATGACCTTATTTATATCTAAAAATTCCAATGTAGATAGAAAATAGCAATATAACTGGATTATTTCCCTTTCATTCTTTGAAATAATCTACCATTGACATGAAAATTACAATTATTTTTAAGCCATTTTTTTACTATCACTATCTTTTCTAGTAAGTAGTGAGAATTGAAAAGCCCTCGCAGGAAACTAAAATGCTGAAATGAATTGAAACATAAGCCAAGGTATTTTAAGAAAATGCTAACACAGGAAGAAATAAATCCCTTTTCTGAAAGACAGATAGTGAATAAATTACAGCAGCTTCATGTTGGCTTTCAGATTGGTTTTTGTCTTCAACATATCCTTTTAAAGAATATAAAATGTGAAATTCCACAGCATTTCTTTCTATCATTTTAATTTGAGCAATAATAATTGCTAGTCATTATTATTTTACTTTTAGTAAAATAAGTTACTAAGCTCCCTCAAGATAATGTAGCTGTAAATTACTAAAACAGCTGGTCCTCCTTCACAATGGAATTTCTCTAATTGTTTAGACTTGAAAGCTCATCACTTTCATCAAAGAATATCAAGCAAAAAAGAATTAAAGCAAACTTTAATTACTAAGGAGTCTTCTCTGTGATTATTAAAAAAAAGTCCCTATTCATATTTCAAGCATGGTTATTATTATTATTATTATTATTTTTTATGGAAACTTAAGATTCTAACCCTCTCTACCTTAGGGTTGTGACAAAATATCTGTGTGGTGGAGAGAAGGTGAATGCTTTTGAGTTGTATTGCTTTTATATTGGGGATGATGAATTACAGCTCATGATCCCCAATATAGAAGCAATCATGCCATCCTTGCCTTTGTGAAATATCCAAATAACTCATATCAATAAACAGACATAAAATAAATATTAAAACTCAAAATTTCATACTTGTTATTTATTAAATTCATAATTTATAGTTAAAATTCACTTCAAATCTCATCTACTCTGATGTATATGTTTTGGATAATATTGATTTCTTCCAGCTCATCTGCAGGACCAAAGATTCATATTTGGGCACAATGATGAAACTGAACTACTCAGAATCCTTATTATGAATTACCTACTTATATGGGTGGTATGCAGCAGCCTTCTCTCATCATATGGTTCCAACTTTTTGCAGTAGATGACTATGAGACTAACAAGCAAAAAGAGGTAGGAAAGTAAATGTAGAAAGAAATGTAGAAGAATACCCCGATTATATTTCCAGGGTCCTGTATCTAATTATTGCTGAAATAATTTGTTAAATTTTTTCTAACTTGGAATTTTATGAAAATTATTATTCTTTTATTTTCAGTCTCTGAAACTTTCTTAAGATTTTTTTAAATTAAAATATAGCTAACACACAATATCGTATTAATTTCATGGATACACCACAGTTAGTCAACATTTATATATCTAAAAGTGATCACCATGATAAGTCTAGCAACCATCTGACACTGTATTATGCTATCACAATATTATTGACCATATTCCCCATGCTCTACACTATATCCTCATGACTTATTTGTTTTATACTTGGAAATTTGTTTGTTAATTTTGTTCTTAGATTCCACATATAAGTGAAATCACATTGCATCTGTCTTTCTCTGTCTTCTATACTCCACTCAGCACAACACCCTCCAGATCCATCCGTGTGGCTACAGATAGCAAGAACCTATTCCCTTCCTGGCCAAGCAACATTCCATTGTATATATGTACCATCTACTCTTTATCCACTCATCCATTGACAGACACCCAGGCTGACTCCACATTTTGACCACTACAAACAATGTTTCAATGAATATACATGAACATTCATGTGTATGTCCCCTCCAAGTAGTGTTTTGGGTTTCCTCAGATAAATACCCTGAAGTGGGATTAGTGGGTCTTTCATTATCACTTCTTATAGCCTGTCTTCTAAAGTCTATTTTGTCTGGTATAAGTACTGCTAGCTCAGCTTTTGTTTTTTACACTTCCATTTTCATGAAATATCTTTTTCCATCCCTTTATTTTTTGTCTGTGTGTGTCTTACAATATGAAGTGAATCTCTTGAGGCAGCATATGTAAGACTTGTTTGCTGCCTGTACTGAACCTGGAGGCATTTGGAAAAGGTCATGCTTCAAACTGAGGATGGTTGCCAACGGTACCAGGCCTGGGGTAACTCCACAAAAGGCCAGGACACCGGAAAGCCTTTTACTACCTGCCAGCTCCCTTAAGGTTCAGCCATTGATAAAACCTCATGTGGTTGCAAGTTGAGTGAGGCAGGGTCTCAGGGAGTCACTAAATTGGGAAGAGTTGTGGTCACCAGGTTAATGTAGATTCTGGTTTGGTGCCAGTGCGGAGCCTGGAGCTACTCAGCAAAAGCCTCAGAGCATACAGCAGCCAGTTTCTGACCACCTGGGGCCTGTGAACTCTGATAGTTTTCCAAGAAAGAGTGTAATGAGGGAGGAGTTGGTTGCTGGTAGAGAAAGTGCCTCCAGCTGTGCAGGAGTTCAGTGGGGCAGGTTCTCAGTGAGTCAGCAGGGCAGAACAGTGGAGCTCACCAGGCCAATCAGATTCAGATTTGGCATGTGGGAGCGGGCTGCATGGGAGCATCAGAAAAATGCAAACTGTCCTCCAGTCTTCCTCCTGAAGCCATACTCCTCAGTTGACCCCACCCCGAAGCCCCACCCCGAAGTCACCATTCTCCGCTGAAACCCAAGGTGAGTGGCTGCGAGTGAATAAGTCTGTGCGCGGGCTGTTTTAAGAGGATGTCTAGGTTTCCTGCAGCCTTCCGTCCCACCCAAATAGTCAGAATCCCCACTCTTTTTCACAGCCAGATATTGTTGGGGCTCCCCCACAATAGTGTTTTGAATTTCTATGGGTAAATATACAAGAGTGAAATTGCTAGGTCATAAAGTAGTTCCATTTTTAATTTTTTAAAGGAAACTTCATACTGTTTTCCATAGTGGCTGCACCAATTTGCAATCCCACCAAGAGCGCACAGGGTTCCCTTTTCTCCATATCCTCGCCAGCACTTGTTGTTTGTCTATTTATTGACTATAACCATTCTGACAGAAGTGAGGTGGTATCTCATTGTGGTTTTTATTTGCCTTTCTCTGATGAGTAGTGACGTTGAGCATCTTTTCATATGTCTATTGACCATCTGTATGTCCTCTCTGGAGAAATATCAATTCAGATCCTCTGCCCACTTTTTAATTGGATTGTTTGTTTTTTGGTGTTGGGTTGTAGGAGGTTTTTGTATATAAATTTTGGATATTAACCCTTTATCAGATGTATCATTGGCAAATACCTTCTCCCGTTTAGTAGGATGTCTTTTTGTTTTGTTGATGTTTCCATTGCTGTGAAAAAAACTTTTTAGTTTGATGTATTTCCATTTGTTTATTTATTATTTTCTTTTGTTTTCTTTGCCTGAGAAGATATATAAGTAAATATATTACTAAGAGTAACGTCTGAGAGTTTATTTCCTATATTTTCCTTGAGGAGTTTTATGGTTTCAGGTCTTACATTTAAGCCTTTAATCCATTTTGAATTTATTCTTGTATATGGCATAAGAAAATGGTCTAATTTCACTTTTTTGCACGTATCTGTCCAGTTTCCCCAACACCATTTATTAAATAGACTGTCTTTACCCCAATGTAAATTCTTGCTTCCTTTGTCACAGATTAAATGACTATATAGGTGTGGGTTTATTTCTGAGCTCTCTATTTTGTTCCATTGTTCTATATGTCTGTTTTCATGACAATACCATGCTGTTCTGATTATTATAGGCTTATATTATAATTTGATATCAAGCCTGAAAATGAAGTCAATTGTCAGAGTAGCATCAGAAAGGTCTAAGGTAGCCTTGTTGAATCATTGATTAAAGACTTACTTGAAACAAACTTCTATATAAACCAGTATGTGAGCCAATGTATCCTTTAGTTGTTTAGTGATTTTAATTCGTTCAATATTACTTGACAAATAAATGGTTTGTTGAGATAGTATATGTGATAGTTTAAACATAACAATTTTTTAAAGTGCAAGGTATATGCTATGTAAGTTTTTAAATACAAATATAAATACAAATATACATGAGTATTTAAATACAAATAACCTAAGTAAAAGTGAGCTCTGCAGATTTGCTGCATTTTAAAAATATTTTTGAAATTTAAGTCTTACCACATTCAAAAGCCCTAAACATTTGGGGTTTGCTTGAATTATCAAAGTCAAATATAAATAGCCCAATCACTGTAAACTTAGGCCTAGTATAAAATTATCAGAGACCTAAATAAGAAATTGTATGTTTATTTTTATTTAGGAATTTTTTTGTTTGTTTGTTTGTTAATTCAAGAACATGGAAAACTTGTGCCAAATGGCACTTCCGCTATACGTGAAACATTGATCATTTTTTCCCATCTTTGGGAGAGATTTTATTCTCCACTCTGCAGCTTCAAACTAGAGAATAGGTGGGTCACAATTGTTCTACTCAGTAGACTGAACTCAAACCTTTTCTCACACACTGGTCAATAATTCTCTTGATGGATTTTGTTCTCTGTTTACCGATATCTGTTCGGTCTGCCACTTGGAAAATTATAGACTGGCAGATTTAAAGATTCCCTTCTCTGAGGCTCTGAACATAAAAAAAAATTAAAAATGCAGCTGCTTATTAAATTCCTGGGTCACTCATGTAGATGCCACAGCAAGCCCTGTCCTCTGGTATAGCCAACTGGGGTCAAGCCGCTGAAGGAACTGCACTAACCAGACTCCTATCATTATTGCTGAGATCCATAATTGTTCCAAACATGTCAGCACATTTACACTCAGACTTGACACAATATTAAAAGCCAGTTTCCAATACAAAGGCTACTTCTGCACTCCAGCCTTTACAGTCCTGCGAAAAGTTAACCTGCTTGTCTCCTGGAATATTGCAATTTGAACAGTGGAAAATGTACGGAATACTTATGGAGAATAAATTTTGGCCTTACTGCTGTTCTGAAATTGGGAACCTTAACATTTCAGATTTTAGGTGTTGGAATTACGGGGGGGCAAAAATTCCAGGATATTAATCACTTTTCCCTGGAATACTGTTTATGGTCAGAAAGAAAGAAATGCAAGTGAATAGTGGGGTTATTTTAAGCACATGTCATCCTTCACTAAACCAGCTAATGACAGTACCTTTGAATTACAATTCAGTGACTTTCTTCCCCTCCCAACAATCTCCTACCCCTTGCTTTGGGACTTGGAAGCAAAGGTTTACCTAATATAGGACTTCATACAGCCTAAGTCCTAGGTGTATTATAGATTTTACATACATTTAAGAATCTACACTCACCAAAAATACAATATATCAACAATACTGCATTTGATTCCTCAAAATAGTGTTATGACTTTTCATAGCCACAGTGGATTTATATTCACAAATATATAAGGTCATTTTATAAAATACATCAGGATGTAATTCTTTCATAATAGATCCTGTCTGATTTTTCTGAAGTATTCACTGTTGCCCTTCCATGAACATTTTTGGCCTAAAAAGAATGAACAGGTGGTATAGCGACAAGAAGCCATGTGGATGTTAATGTGGCATCACTTTCTGCAAAAAAAAAGGAGAAAGTGCTCTCAGAATTCCAGGCTGCCAATCTACTTAGTTGGCACCTGCAGTCTAAAATATCACAGTATTTTGAGGGCAGGCATGTTGCCATCATAACAGATGGGTACAAGTATTGACAGCCAAGTGATCATGTATGTACATCAGTTGTGGGCATTGAAGAGAAGCTTCTCAGTTAAGGTCAAATAGACATTTGCCCAGAGTTTCTTCAATTAATATTAAGAGGAATAGATGCCTATTCATCATATCCTATTAGCTATTTCCTTACTAACCTTTTGAATAATTACAGAGCTACACCAATGAGATCTTTCTATTGTGATCAGTACATTAGAATTCAGTGCTATAGCAGATGCCCTGAATCTCACAGAAGAAAAATAATTGCAATAGCAGAAAAAAAGGATACATATAAAGGAATGACTATTTTGGTAAATGACATTTAAATTTTAATACATTCTCTTTAAAGGAGAAGGGGGGCTTGATTTTGGAACATTTAGCTCCAGTCTTTTAAAGTTTAAACAAGATTGTCTGGGCATCTCTTACATAAGTAATGTTCATTAATTTTGTCAAGTCAGCCATTAATACATAATTGTGAATATATTTTAGTCTAAATAAAACCAAAATTGACTGAGAGTCAAGGAGGAAACTAGACATTTTTACAATCTTTTTCTGTTCTTCAGTGGTTTACAATCCAAAACTAACACTTTTATTGATGAAAAGAAATGCATGTACAATTATATTTTAGGTTTGTCTTTCTTAAGGACCCAGGAGCCATACCTTTAAAATGTAATTATCAAGGAACACAGAGTTCTTATTTCCCAGTCTCTATGGGAGTATTTGAGCCTAACTTCAGCCTGACTTGGAACCATCCTCCAAGTTATAAAACTACTTCTGATGTGATGAAGATAGGACAAAGTTTACTTTCCCTTTGAGTAAAACCAATTAGCAAACACAGATGGCCTAATCAAAGAGAAAAACACTTGCAAACTCAGGAATAACTTAATGTGGTAGACCCATTCCATTGATCAACCTACCACCTAATGCCCTCCAGTGCTTTTCCACTAGCTCAACCCCAGCATTTAAAAACCCTCCTGCCTTTTGTTTCCATCTGCAGGTCTGTGCTGTTTCCCCTGTTGCTAGCAATAGTATCGGAATAAAATCAATTTCTGTTTGTTCATCTTGTTCTGTGTGATTTTTTTTTCTCTTAATAGCATACCACACAATTTGACTTTAAGAGCTATATTCATATAAGATTCTTCTGATTATAAGCTCTAAAGAAATATTATAAGTTATTAATACTACTGATATTTTCTGATTTGGGCTATTTCCTATTCTATATCTATCATGAATACAGCCTGATATTATGAATAGTTTACCAACATGAGACTAAATTTGTTTTCTTGCAAATTATGTACATTTGAGCTCTTTACTGGACTTCTTGACCATGTAGATCACTTGTGTTTTTTTCCTACTACCATAAAATTTCCCATTTTACTAATACAGTCTTTAATTTACTGTAGTCGCTTGTTACTCAAAGTAAGTGTGTGTTCAATATGTTAATATGTTCAATATGTTCAATATGTTAATATGTTAAGCTTGTCAGAAATGCTGAATTTCACACTTCAAGAACCAATAACTCAGAATATGCCTATTAACAAGATTCCTTGGTGATTCATATGCTCATAAAATTGGGGAACCATCCCTCTACTTGATTGAAGTAGGTCAACTAATCCCAGTCAATACTCAGAGGTGGAGAATTATTCCTTCTGATTAACAACAACGTGTAGAATATATAGAAGCAGTGAAATTTTAAGATAATATATGTTCTGTTCTCATGATGAAGAGAAAGCAAAGTAGACCATAGATATGAGGGTTTATTTTGGGGGTCTCAATTCCATTTGTGACATAGATTTACAATGTTACTCATATGCCAGTACCACTCTTTATTGATTATTGTAGCTTTGTCATTAGTTTTGACAAAACTAATGTCTTACAATAGTAAAGCGTAAGTCCTCTATATTTTTGCTTCTTTTCAAATACTATCTCAGCATTTTGCATTTCCCTGTGAATTTCAGGAGCAAAAAAGGCAGCTGGATTTTGATAAGGATTGACTTGAATCTGTAGATCAAGTTGGAGAATATTACCAGCTTGACAATACTAAGTCCATTCCATAAACAAAGGATGTCTTTTGATTTGTTTACATCTCTTTTATGTTTTTAAAAACTGTTTTACAGTTTTCAAAGTATAAGTTTTACACATTATTAGTAAATGCATCCCAACATTCGGTAT
Organism: Rhinolophus hipposideros; assembly: GCF_964194185.1. Lineage (NCBI taxonomy): Eukaryota > Metazoa > Chordata > Mammalia > Chiroptera > Rhinolophidae > Rhinolophus > Rhinolophus hipposideros. The sequence goes on from NC_138048.1 coordinate 93,959,868, forward strand.
GTATGCAAAAAAAAATATTCTAGTCTAATTTGTGGTACAGACTCATAAGCAAGAGTTTACCAATAGGCAATTGTGTTTCTAGAAGAAGACCTTAGAGTTAATTGATTCTTTACGAAAGTGGACTGATATCTGGAGCTAAGAAAAAAAATCACTCTGTTTTTGTACATAACTGTTCTAATAAATGGGCTATTGTAGAAAAAAATTATTTGTTCATGTATCTAGATCAGTTTCTCAGGATTCAAGAGAATGTCAACCAAATCAAATCCTTTCTGTGTGAAGATTATTATAAAACATAAAGAAGAATAGAGACTTTCAAACATGAAAAACAATATTAATAGCACTTCCCTTTCTGAATCCCTTCCTTATTTTTCAGTTATCCAATGAATAAAATAAAAATCCCTAATATAATATACAGAGTCCTAAGTAACCTCATATGTGTCCCCAATGTTTTGCTTAGTCACAGCCTCATATAGTCCTAGCACTTTCAAATTGGTGTGTTTATTACTACCTAAGGATTCTGAATACTGTTCTCTTAGATGAGACACATCCCTTCAGCTAACACCATTTAAATGACTCCTCTTCATTCTTCTAGTTGCATTATAAATAATTGGTTTAATGTCAATCCATTAGGAAAGAGTTTTTCTGAAGCCCTAGGTTAGTTAGGTCTCCTTAATATACATACACATTGCACTTTATTGTTTTAGAGCAATTTCACACATTGTGTATGGAATAAGGCAAGATAAAGGAAGAACAATTTATTTTTGAGATTAAATAATGTAGAAAGTGCAGAATAAGGATGAAATACATGATCTGAGGGATTATTGAGTTTACATTTTCTATCCCTACAAGTATATAAGATCTAAAAACAAAGAGACAATGCTTTCTTTGTTCAGTAGTGTAACTCTCATTTCCATATTATTCCCTCTTACATAGTAAACTTTAAATTACTACTTATAGAATGAAAGAGTGATAGAAATGGATATGTGATAATAAAACTTCTTGTTTTCAATCTGCTAAGCAAAAATAAGAGACTGACAATCAAAAAAAAAAAAACCTACCTTACTTAATTGACACATATACAAGTTCTCATATATTAATTACTTCATTTTATGTCTAAATTAAAATAATCTATTTTTACAGGTAATAAGAGGTATTAAGATAACCTATTTTCAATTTTGAACCAAGTGTGAATCAATGATTTAAAAACAACATGTTAGTTGTAAATAACATACTTGTATATAAATAATCTATTAACATTCTGATTGAACAAAAAATAAAAAAATAAAACAGAGGTTAAAGCATATTTAAATTAAAAAATATAAACATTCTATATGCATTTAAAATTTTAAATTATATATGCATTTAAATGTGTTATTTACAATAGTTAAGCATTGGCATTTCTTCAGACAAATATATTGCAGACAGGAAAATTATTTCTTTAATTTGATAAAATGTGAATTATACTCTCTAATTTAAAGAAGATAAATATAAGTGTGGAACTGCTTGATTACTGTCTATGATTAATATAATAAATGTTTATGGCCTATTATGTAGCTAAATTATATATTCAGAAGCAATTGACCTATGACACAATCAACATAATTTATACTATGCAATTCAAATATGTGATTGACCACCATAACTTAAGCACCTTAAAGTTTATTCACCCATTATTTTATACCTTAGTCTGTGTCTAGGGAACACTTCATTTCTGCAGCTAAAATATGACAATGACCATGATTTAGATGGTTATCAGACAAACTTCTGCTCGGTTGTTCCCAGAGGAGAGCTCATTTCTCTCTCATTGCGCTCTAGTTCACACACAGAGGAATTAAACAATCTGCTGTACACTTTAGTTATTAAATCTGAGAAGCCCCAGGGAGAGATAGAATTAGATATGGAACCAATGATAGACGTGTCTTCATTATCATATGGGGGCTTCATATGACCCCTATAATTTCTATATGAATTATTTTAATATCAGGAGACTAATAGCGATGCAGTCTTTCCCAATTGAATGTTTACAAATGCCATAATCAATGGGTGTGCTTTTACTATACTGGGAAAATAGTATATGTTTTTTATTTATTTTTTATTTTTTTATTAGTTTCAGGTGTACAAAACAATGTAATAGACATTTATCATTTATATCCCTCACACAGTGATAACCCCTCTCCCAACATCTACTACCCCTCTGACATCGCATACAGCCATTACGTTTCCACTGTCTGTATTCCTAATTCTGTACTACACTTCTTGTAAATATATATATATATATATATATATATATATATATATAAATGTAGTTGACATTCATTATTGTTCAGCTTCAGCTTCAGGTATACAGTGCAGTGATCAGGCATCTACATCATCCCTGAAGTGGTTTCCAGAAAATAATATTTTTTTAAAGTTAATTTGATTTCCCTCTTCTATCAGCTTTTTTGTGTTTGGTATATATATATATATATATATATATATATATATATATATATATATATTTATAAACTTGATGATTTTATGTAAGATGATAATGAGTTTAGGTAGAGATTACAAAAATAGTCTCTTAAACAAATATTTTAAATATACAAAGGAAAATTGACACATATCAGTGCATTTTAACCATACACGATATAAGCTTTAAGATTGCACTTACATAAACACCTGTTCTGATTGTCATTCTGAGTTTAATTGGTCTTAGAGATTTATATCTCTGAATTGAAAATCATTCTATAGTTTTGGCTTTTAATTTTATCTTTTATAAATGTCTTTAAAGAAAAAAGAATCATTTAAGTGTTACCCAATATATGTTCTAGTTAGACTCTTTTAGAAAAGTTCATGAATTGACTTAATTTTTGCAATGGAATTCTCATTAACACACATTTTCAATGAAATTCTAATAAATGTATTCATATAAATGAATTTTTTATCTGTAGTATGAAATCAATTTATATACTAGTTCTACATTTATACAGAGAAATTGAATTGGAAACATCTACAAATTAACCAAGAAATTTACAGTATATTCTTTCTATTAAAAACAAAAAGATGTCCTTTTGTTCTTTGTATTGCACTATAAATACCCATCACAATCAATTCATGACATAGGTTCTTAGGTATTAAATTGATTCCCACCTAAAATGACACATGCAGATAAATTACATATGTATGTATTATACACATGTACTTACATATTCATATAGACATATATACATACATACTTAGATATATATTATGGTCTTATCTTTTCATGTTTATATATATAAAATTCTGTTTTGTCCATGTCCATGTCCAGTTCTGACTTTTGCAATTAACTGATTAATTCTGACAATGCCAACTTTTTAAAATTATATGATGATAGCCTATGTTAAATTATAAGTTCCATGATTTTTTTTTTCATTGCATAACTTGGAATGTGGCAGAAAATTATTAATTAAATACCAATCCAAAATCAAAACAGGGAATATATAAAAGAACTGTGATTTTGTTACAGTGAGAGGACAACACTGATAAGAAACAATAAGGAAGAAAAATGTGTGTAAATCTTGCCATTAAAAAAAAAAAGAATGAGAATGTAATTTCTCTCTTGATCTTTAGGAAAAAAAGATTCCATGTTTATGATTAAAAAGGGAGATATGTTTATAACAAAGACAAGTGTAGATAATATTTCATCATCATAATTCGGTATTTGGTGAGAAGAAGTATATTATTTCTATAGCCACTGTAACAAATTACCACAAATGTGGTGGCTAAAACAACAGGTTAATTTTTACATAGTTCTGGAGATTAGAAGGCTGAAATCAGTGTCATGGGGGGGAACCAAAAGGACTGCACTCCCACTGCATCAAGTTCTAGGAGGAAACCCATTTCTTGTCTTTGTTTTTATGTTTTTTTTCAGTTTGATCTGTACAAAACAATGTAATAGTTAGACATTCACCCCCCTCACAAAGTGATACCTCCTTCTCCCAATCTACCACCCCTCTGACATGGTATATAGCTGTTACAGTTTCACTGACTCTATTCCCTACACTGCACTCCACATACTGTGACTATATATATATATAATATATATATATATTAAATTATAGTTGACATTCATTGTTATTAAGCTTCAGCTTTAGGTGTACACGGCAGTGGTCAGGCATCTATACCATCCATGAAGGGGTCTCCCTAATAAGACAAGTGCCCATCTGATACCCTACAAAATATTTACATTACTGATTATATTCCCCCAAATGTCTATCCTATCCCCATGGCAATTGTGTAGTTACCAATTTGTGATTTCTAATCCCCTCACCTTCTCCCTTATCCCTACTGCCCTCCCATCAAGCAACCCTTAGTTTTTCTCTATATCTCTGAGACTGTTTCTGATTAGTTTACTCATTTATTCTGTTCTTTAGATTCTGCATATAAGTGAGACTATATCGTATTTGTCTTTCTCTGTCTGACTGATTTCACTTAGTATAGTGTTCTCTAGGTCCATCCGTATCATTGCAAATGGTAAGATTTCATTCTTCTTTATGACCTTGTCATACTCTATTGTATAAATGTACCACAGTTTCTTAATCCAGTCATGTACCAGTGGGCATTTTGGTTGTTTCCATGTCTTGGATATTGTAAATAGCACTGCAATAAGAATAAGGGTTCATATTTTGTTTGGAATCCCTTGCCCTTTTCAGCTTCTGACAGCTGCTGCCATTCCCTGGCTCATAACGACATCACTCTAATCTCTGTCTCTGCAGTTACTTCATCTTCTCTTCCATCCATGTCAAATACCCTTTTGCCTCCCTCTTATAAGAATCAATGTGATTACACTTAGGACCCACAATATAATCCACAATAATTTACCCTTTTCAAGATATTGATTTAGTCGCATGCACAAAATCCTTTTTGGGCTATAAAGTAGTGTTCACAGGTCCCAGGAATTAAAGTGTGGATGTCATTTACGAGGCCATTATTTGGCCAACAAGTGAAGTGAATCTTTTCCCTTTCCCTTAAATACAATTAAAAGTGAAAAACACTGACAAGTATCAATCCTATTAAAATGCAGAGAAAAGCATTATTTTTATTATTATTTTATATAAATTGGTAATTCAGATAAAAATATTTACATCTACTAAAGATGAAATTTCAAGAAATTATCTTGGTATGTCAAAAAATTGAAGGGCTTCCTTGACACATTGTCCCAAATTGAATATCATTGCATTAATTTTTTGCATCTTCTCGCTAATGTACTACATGGATAAGGATGTTAACACATATTTTATTAGTTTTAAAACTGTTTAGTGTACATTCAATGTGAACAGCATCAAGCACTGTGATTTGCAGAGCTTAAAATACCATTGATTGATTCACAAATGCTACCCAATTGCCATCTCCTGTACATCAAACTTTAAGAAAAAAATCACACCATATAGGTTATAAAGGTGCTGCATAATTTCCATTATTAATATATTTATATATATATAAAACAAATTAAAATTCATGTTTTTATCACTTATCTTGAATTTGGTTAAGGATCATACCTCATTTAAAATATTATTTTAACATGAATTGCCTGAAAATTTTCTTAGAGAAAATATATATGTATGTATTCATTTCTTGGTAAGCTCTGTTTACAAAATCTGAGCTAAAGGGAAAAAAATCTAAGGCAAAATTGCATATTGGAATGCTCATTGAAGTTGAACACTTAGTCTTATTTTCAAATATAAAAAGGGTAATGGAATGTGCTTTTTACTGTGATGCCATAACTCTGTCTTCGTCCTTGAACTACCTATGATTTTTCTGTTTGGATTTAAAAAATTATATTTAACCTGAAAATTTAATCATTTTATAGTAAATCCCTGTTAAAATATCCAGATCGCAATCCTTACTCAGAATGTATTGTTTCATACAAATACACATTTATTAGTTTCTCAGATAAACACTGCCATGATTTCAATTCAAAAATATTTAATGAGTGCACACGACACACTTGGACAGGTGGTACTTAGTCTATTTCATTACTTTCATGAATAGAAAAGGAAAAGTATTTTTAATCCACTACTCTCTAGTTTGAATTGGAGAAGTGGTTTCAAATCATGTCAGTGACTATTTTTTAACACACACACACACACACACACACACACAAGTTTAATAATCAGGAGAAAAGTGGAGAACTTATGTTTGTAAAATGAAGCTTGGCGGGCATCCCTATGCAGAGCTTATGCTATTTTGCCTAATGTAGATATTAGTATGTAAAACAAACAAAAAAAGACTAATCATTCCTTTGTAATTTGAGGGAGTATCAAAATATAAACCTTCCAATGTACAGCTTATTACGAATTATTATACTATTTTCTGACTTCAATAAATATATGAAAGATGTTTATAATTTTCTAATTGTAAAAATAAAATAATCTAATTGCTTTTCATTTGATTATATTATGCACCTTCTGTGTACAAGGTACTGTCATAGGCTCTGGAGATTAATTATAATGAGCAAAATTTCTGCTTTATGGAGGATATGTTATACGGAGTGAAAAAATAAACAAAATATGTAGCATTCTAGATAATGGCAATTTTAATCAGTTTAATCATTTCCATATCAATGTTTTTGGCATTCTTCTCAGGAGGTATATGTACTAATTTGAACATGCTCAGAAAATGTAATACTTAATTTTATATTTTTATTCAATCTTCTGGGACAAAATGCATGGCAGTTCTAAGATTCCAAATTTCCTTCTCAAAACCAAGACTGTTTCCTTTGTCAACTTAAAGGGATGTACAAAAATGTAATTCAATTATATCGCTAGACTTAATATCAAACATGCGAAAATTCAGTAGGTGCAATGTAGAAGTAATGTTACCATAACAACCATATGTATTGTGAATTCAAAAATCATTTCTGCTGTAATGCTCCATGAAACCTAGAACTTAATTAGAAGCTTCTCAAGAAGTCATACCGTGTGCAACTTTTTAATTTTTAATTCAATTCTTATTCCAGTGACAAAATGTATTAAAAAGTATAAAATAGTTCCAACTCTCATCTGAGTTTATAGCATGTATTGCAATATTTATTCTTTAAAAAAGAGCCCAAAGACATCAATAAGGAAACAAACTAGAAACAGTATATCAAGAGAAATAACAGTTTCTTCAGAGAAGAAATGCTTTTTTAATACAATCTTTCTACATATTTTTCCAGCACAACCATAGACAATAGTTAAAGAAAAAAATGATTGGTCTCATATGAGATGCCTTATATTGACAAAAGTGATAGTACAATTCACATTTTAAAAATTTAATGGAGATAGCAATACAGCTCTAAAATCAGTAACATAAATTTGTTTTGTAAAAATTTTATGATCTCATTTATGAAGGTAGCTATAGTTGTTAACAATTTGTGAAAACAAACTGATAAGACTCTTATATAAAAATAATGTTTTTTCTCTTTAAATAACAAATGCATAGGACAGTTTTTCTTATTTAATGGAGTAATCTAAAAACTTTCATAAATCTCCATAAGATGATTTGTTTAAAAATCACTATCATATTTCTTATATTTGGACGACAACCTTTTTGAAAGATAAAATGTGTTTCACTTCTTTTCATTTTTCTAATTAACATAATACAATAGTTACAGAAATTGCTTTGAACTGTTAAAATTATATATACATATGTATATGTGTATATATATGTATATATGTATATATACATATATATATATATATATATATATATATATATATATATATATATATATATATATATATAAAACTTTAGAAATAGAATCAGTTTCTCCCACTATTTACCACAGTAGTAACCAGAATAAACTCTAACGGACTGTAACTGTGTAATTTTAATTTTGCAAATATATGCTCAAAATATTCTATAGGTAATTTTATGTATATTTACAAATAAATCTATTTCATAATATTTCTATCTTTATTATTAATATAATATTTATCTTGTATTTTAATAGTTATTTTTAATAAAATTGTATACATATTTAAGGTGTACAAAACAATGACTTGATATACATATATATTGTGAAATGATTACTATCATGAGATGATTACCATATCATCTCCTCACATAGTTACTAATTTTGTTGTGTGTGTGTGAGATGAAAGCACCTGAAATCTGCTCTCTTAGTAGATTTCCAGTACTCAATAAATTATTATTATAGTCATCATACTGTATTTTTGATATCTAGATTTATTCATTTTACATAACTGTGACTTTGTGCCTTTTGACTAACATCTCCCCGCCTACCTCTCTGCCCTTGCTGACTCTGGTAGCCAGTGGAATTCATGGATGCGAGGGTGGGCTGTACGCATTGTTTTACGCATCTTAATTAAGCGCCTTGAGCATCCACAGATTTTGGTATTCATGGGGATCTTGGAACCAATCCTTCTCTATACTGAGGGATGACTGTAGTTAAATTTTTAGGGAATCAAAAGTTACATGTAGATTTTCAACTGCATGGGGAGAAGACACTCCTAATCCCACATTGTTCAAGGGTCAACTGTTCTCATAATTCTTCACAAAGTTGGGGTTGTACATGCAGAAAACTAAGGAATATTGCTTCAAACCCATTAATCTATTAGCTATATTGATATTCAACAAATTAAGGAGAAGTTGGGGGTAAAATTTTATTATATAAGCAAAATATTTTTGAAGGTAGTAGCAGAAATGCTATAATATTTCTAAAAAACACCTTAATTTATTTAGCTACTCTGCCATTTTCTTTGCATGAAACAATTTTATACTATATTACAGACATTCTGACGTAATTTAGATAGTTTTTGACAATAATAAGATATGTTGTGTATAAAAAATCAGAGAGAAATACTTATGAACAAGCAAAATGTTGACACCCTTTAAGAAAAGCAGATACAAAACTGGCAAATGTTAGTATTTTAGATAACAGAAATCTAATAACTTAAAAACTTAAAAGCTCAATATACAAAACTGGATTTTACTACCATGAAAACAACTTAAGATACATAAAAAATGTAAAAATTAGCTGTTTTCCATAGATTGACGTAAATTATCTTAATCCAAACAAGCAATTATAACATTGAGAACTGAAAATAGGATTTAGGTTATATAAAATTGAGAAAAAATTAATATATTTTCAAAATATTAATTAAAAAATAGTTTAACTAATAAGGTCAGTGCAGATCATGTTATATCTATCGGAGCTAATTTAATCATCTATGTGGATCATTAAAATGTCATTGTGCAACTCAACACAACAAAAAACAATCCAATTACAAAAAGGGCAGAGGACTTGAACAGACATTTCTCCCAAGATGGCACACAAAAGGCCAACAGATATATGAAAAATACTCAACTTCACTAGCTATTAGGGAAATGCAAATCAAAACCATAATGAGATACCACTTTACACCACCCACGCTCCTGCCACCGCGGAATATTTCCCAAAATTTTAACAAAATGATGCATTTTCATTTATTGAATATATTTAATGTCCTCATTTGCCTAAAATAGCATCTCTACCGTAGAGTAAATTTCTATGTACAAGTATTTGGGGCTCCTTATTTTATTTTTGTCTCATATTGTTTCAATGCTACCTTAAAATCAAATGTTAAGAAATACATTTGTGTTACAAAATAACAGCAATCATAATAATAACAATGCCAAGACCAAGAAGTACAAACATTTATAATAAATATGCTTCAGCAAAAAATAAACTGAAAGTGGCTCATAGTTTCAGTTTTTCATAGACAACCATTTTTATAGTTCACTATTGTCTTATTTTTCTATATTATCCTTCAACTGCTAAACTAGGATTAAAATAAAAATAACTGCTTAATTGATGGTTTTAGCTTTATGTACCTCAGCGAGTAATTGTTAGAAAACAAAGTCATTATCATAGTACTCATATTCCTATAATTTTCATCAATATCATTTCTAATACAGTGGCTCCAAAATTCTAAAATTTCTTGCAATATTTTTTTTAATTAAAGAATATATGACATACAGTATTGTCCTAGATGTGTGTAGCTCATTTAAATTTAATACTGGTAGTTAGGGCAACAATTCCCCTTTTGTTAAACCTTTCCTGAAATCATTTACTAAAATAGAACAAAATAATCAATCTTTAACATTAATAGAAGAAAAAATGTTTTTTAGCCTAAGAATTCTTGTTTGAAGAGTAGAAAACTCCAAAATTAAAACCATACCTTTGACTATTTTTGCAATTTCCTGTGAATTAATAATTATTTCAGAATAAAATATTTTAAATTTTGAATATAAGTTCAGTCTGAAAGATAGTAATGTACCGCTTTAAGAAATCTATTAGTGAGTTTCTTTAATATTCAAAGAAAACACTATCTATGGTATTCAAAGGTTATGAAAATATTATAGTTTGGTTTATATCATATTTTATTTCTTTTGTTCTTATTTTTACGTTTTTTTCTTTTTAAATTTGATTATCAAACATCAAGATATTCTTATGAGTATAGAGAATTTTATAATTGTATATTTATTAGGATTTTTAAAATACGCAAGCCAAAAAGAGGCTATGGAGGTTATACTAATTTATGGATAATGCATGAAAGTGGCACTTGGGAAGATTTATTAACCCCGTATCAGATGTATCATTAACGAAACAAAAAAGCATCCTACTGGATGGATGATGTCATTGTTAACAATTTTTAAGTTTACAGTACAGTACTTTTAACTGTCAGTACAATGTTCTATATTGGATCTTTAGAACTTTATTAACCTACATGATTGAAACTTTATACCTATTGAATAGCAACTCATCATTTCCACCTGCCCACAACCCCTGGCAAAAATATTTTCCACATAGACATATAAAATTCACCATGGCAGGTAGAATCATGAATGGATATTAAGAGTTGGGTGACATTTGTTGATAGACAATGTCAATGTGTAGCTGAAAATTACTGCTTAAATATAAAGGGAAACAATGAAATTTTACAATGGAGAAATCTAGTAGAACCACCTCATCCACATGACAAGAATTAGCATGACCAACATGATAATAGATTACACTGACAACATATACCACCTAATGTGACACACTGAAAAAAACAAATTATTTGGATATTACTCCTAACAATAATATATAGCTCTATGACTGAGTCATAGAAAAACAATGAGTTAAACTCAACTGTTTTCTATTCTTTAACAATATTGACATTATAATGTATAAAAAAAAAAGGTGAGAAACTATTCTCAGACTTAAGGAGGGTAAAGAATGTGACCATAAATGCAATGAAAGTTCCTGGTTTTGAAATTGAATGAGAAAATATAAATATTATAGAGAGCACTTTGGCTAAGGGAAAGGCTCATATCTCCAATTTGTTCACAAATTGCTCAGCATAATAGTAATAGTAATATCTATGGAGTAAAGATAAAGTAAGCATGAAAACATGTTATTTGGTAAATTTAAGTGAAGATTGTACAGGTGATCAACTGTAGGGTTTGATCAAAGGGGTTGGTTTAATATTCCCTGCCACTGACCAACCTTCAGACAGGCTTCTTTCTGTCTCTAATCCTTTGTCCTACTGTTCCTTTGAGCATTTGCTTTAGAAAAGTTGTAATTTTTTTTATTAGTCTTTGCTCTTTTGAGATGTAAATCTTTTTAAAAGTCTCTTGCCAGTTTTACAACCCAGGAATATACTTTTTCAAGGAGCTGGGATCCAACCCTTTGAAATGTAATCATCAAAGAATAAACAGTCCCTTTCTCCCAATCTCTGGGAGGGTAAAATAGGAGTTTAACTTCAATTAGGTCTTGCTCCAAAATATAAAGCTACATCCTGTCATGAGATAGAAAAATGTTTACATTTCTATGAGTAAAGCCAATTAACAAATACAAGTGGCCTATGGTTCCCACTCCAGCACTCCATTTCTCAGTCTTCTGTCCTTTGTGGCAATACAGTTGAGTTTCCAGTCAGTCCTGCTCGCTCTCTCCATTGTAATAACCTTAAATGAAGTCTTTCTTGCCTTTTTAACTTTGTCAGATACAGGCCTGCTTTCACATGTTGAAATTGTTCAAATTTGTTTAAAATAAAAGAATATAGTATTTTATTAATAGTAATATGAAGAGTACGTTGATGTTCCCCTGAATCTTCCAGAAAAGTATAGTATGTCATGTATGAGAAATCATTTGCTGTGTTCTGTGATCATAAAGGAAAACTCTGTTTATATGACCTCAGTCCTTTCTTTTGGTAACTCACATAGCATCATCTGAACAGATTTAGGAAAAAAAGAAATCAAAACAAACAAATAAAAAAAGTATTCTGACAATTGTTATATGTTCACATTGTAATTACTCTGAAAAATCAGTCATTTGCCTCCTGAGGAAGTTTATTGACTATGTTATATGTTACACATTACTTTTATTTTTTTATTTTCTTGTCCTTGTGGATTTGGGAATGTTTTCACATTTGATGAATTATTAGTTTTAGAATGTCAAGTGATCTTTTTCACTGAAATTGTAACTGAAGTAAGAAATTACAAACTTGCTGGTTGTTTCACTCATCATTGACATTCAAGAAGATTGCTTTAGTTTGGGTCTATAGTTCTGTCTACCTGAATCATGAAGTGATGGGAATTTTCTCTCATTTTTCTCTCAGAAATAATAGGAAAAATAATTTAAGAGAAAGAATGTTTTACATTTTAACACTGCATACTAAAATCTGGACATCCACACCATAAGTATTCTGCTTTAACACAGCTACCAGTGCTTAGAGTAAAAATGTTACAGAATTTTGAAATTCTGTTCCTTGTTCAGGAATTCTGTGGTAGTAGTGCCTCATCCGGGGACCATGGAAAAATGTAATTGTCAATTATCTCTAGCTCTGAACAATCAAAACAATTTTCACAAAAGCTAAAGTGTTACCAAGTATCCAAGAGCAGTTCAACTATTCAGCATGTTTTTCATTATTTACTGTCCATATTTCTATTTCTTTTTTATCCCATGTACTCTCATTTTGTATTTTAACTTTACCTGAAGCCCTGACCTCGACCACTCTAATTTCATGATACAATCAATTAAAAAAAAAAAAAAAAAGAGAGACTCTAAGACAATCTAACAAAAACTTTTTGGTATGGTCTAATCCATAGTCACCATCTGGGAAAAAAGTTTTCTTAAAAATGTTAAATCATGTTTTTGTGGAAATACAGTATTCTACTCCACTGTCCATCAATAATCTATTCTCTATTAATAATTCAATGATCTTTTATTGAACAGTACTTACTTTTTTTGGTCAGCCTGAAAAATGAGTAACTATTTTCTTTCCCAAAAAATGTCCCTTCTTGCAGTATCTGCAGTATCTGCTTCTTAGAGCCATTCTCCTTAAAAGATAATTTTAATAAAATTTGCAATGTGTTTATAGATAAATTATTTTAAAAGCTCTTTTATAATATAGTTCAAATATTTATTTTATTGTAAATTCTATTTCTTATGTTTTTCAATTTTATTTTATTTTTTAGAGCGTGTACTTGTGTATGTGGGTTTGTGTGTATGTAATGCATTTATTCCCAGTTTTTTCTTACCTCCTTCCTTCTAAAGAAGATTCAGAATCTCGACTTCTTTAAAATTCAAATCTCTGAGAGGCATTCTTTTCAACTCCTATACCAAGAGAATAAAATTTGGTTATGAAAGAACAGAAGCCTCAATATGGGGAGGAGAGGAAGTGTTTAATTTAAAAGATTCACTCAATTTGGGTTCAGGAAAGATTACAGAAATAGTAAAAGCCACATAGGTTGTGTGGAGTTTGGAGAGTGGAGTGCTGAAGCAACTCAGGTTTTTAAAAACAGATGAGAAGTGAGGGGAATGGAGGAAATGATTAAGAATTAGATTTGTGTGTCTTCCATGGCTTTATAGCACTAGAGAAAACTGTTTTCTTTTGAATTAGTGCAACAGAAATAATCTTGTCAGCATATGTGAGCATTTGATTTACATAGATCTGGACATAGCTATTATGGTATGTGAGAGAATGGATTTGCTACATCAATTTATTACCTTCTTAATACATAAAAGATTCTACCTGGAAAATTAATAACATTTATTTCACGGTATAAACAAGCTCATAGTTTCACAGATGAATCAGTGCAATGAGCACTGCTATTTTCTAGTTGATTTGGTGCAAGTAAAGAAAAGATGATCCTCCCAATTTGAATGGAGGTCATTATTGAAAAATATGTGAAAATTAGTGAAAAAAAAAAGGGGGAAGGAGCCAATCCAATCCTCAGACAGACTTTAAAGATATACAGCATAGTTTAGAAGATAAAAAGGCAAACTAACAATAAAATAGGTAGTGTAAGCCTTTCAACTTTTTTTCCCCTGCCTTTTAATTGATGTGTTTGGGTCCACTGGTTTTACATAGTTATTATCTATGTAAATGCTAAAATTGTCTTAAATGTTTCTGTGGGGGGAAAAATGTCTGCTAAGACATTAATTGGGACTCTGCTAAAGCTTTATAAAGCACTATGGGGGAAAGAGACATTTTAGCAATATCAAGCATTCTTATCTATGACCATACTCCATGTATTTAAATATTTAATATTTCTCTGCAATATTCTATTGTTTTCAATGTGCCAATATTTTGCGGTCTTCAGTGTGAGCACCTTATTTCAAATTTATCATTGTCTATTATAATATTGATGTTATTGTAAATGTGTTTTTCAATTTCTATTGCCCATTGCCCAATTTCTATTGCCCATAGTATATAGATATGCAATAATTTTTTCATTTCTTTAGTTGTAACATATATAGTTTTTTTCTGTTTAAAGTCATTGTCTTGTAGACAGCTTGTAGTTAGATCTTTTAGTTTTTCAAACTACTTTGACAATCTCTTCCTTTTCATTGCTATGTTACTTCATTTTGTTTAAAAACTAATATTTATCCTGATATTTATTGAAGTGTTGACACACAATTTGCTAGGTTTGAAGCTGTCTTGGAACTGCGATTATTAATCATTTTCCAAAAACGCATTCAGTATTATGTTTTGATGGGACAGCCACATGGATTTATACATAAGCAAATCATTCAAGGGATTTTTGTGAACTTGACTTTTTTTAAGAGATATTCTGCAAAAAATATTCTAATTCTATGAAATTTGTGTTTAACATAAAGACAACTTTCTGATAAAGCCTCAAATCTAGGTTAAGCATCATGCTGATTAGAAGCATATTTGACATAATGTTAATAAAGTTATCAAGCTGTGACAAAAATAAAATTCTTAAAATGTTACATCAATGTGTTCATTATATTTTCTGTTTATATGGTAGAAATTGTTTTACTTCAAAAGAGAAAACATTATAATACCCTCTGGAAATTTCTCTTTAATGAGCCTGGAAGAAAGTCTAGTTTTAAAATTAAGTTTGTTTGTTTTTTTCTGTGTAAAAAAAAAAATGCCCAATGAGTCTTCGAACTTGAGCAAGTTTACTGGCCTATTATTTTAAGTCTACGTTAATGATTAGGTAGTCTTCCCCCAGCCCAGACATCGATATCTATAGATATCTATAGACATAGATTATATATTAATATAATCAAAAGGAGGGGCAATGGTGTACTGGTAAATGTTTAACAACCAGCTTCACCCACAAAAAAAGATGGATATGTGTAGGTCGTTATTTATTACAAATTTTACTAATATAAATGATGCATAGAATTTACAAATGATAAGATAAATAATTCATTTTGTTGTAAATACAGTATAGCTAATTAAATCTCACCAAATGCTTTCTTTGATATTTTTAGTGCATTCTTATATCTCTGGACATCTAATGGTTGCGTTGGTTGGTATCTGTACTGATGTTAGAGTAAGACAAAATTAAAATAACAAAAACAAATGTCACAACTTTCTTCATTCTTTAATAACATGAATGACTGACTTTCTTCTGTTGAATTGGATAATAGCCTTTCAGTATTAAAAATGTATTTCTTCAATTTTTGTGCTATTCACAATGTAATGGTTACACTTTTCAATTTAATCTGCCTTATCAATATATTTTCTTCATTCAGTTAACGAAGCATTAAATTAAACGCTGATTTGTAATCAGTTTGTATGGGACATGTACTCTTACTACAGCTGATTTTAAGCTACAAACATGGCATCACTGAGTGTGGAGTTAGGAAGAGATGCTCATTTGCATACCATTATATATTATTTCCTTCATACAGATTTAAGCCCATAGCAAAGTGAGATTACTGCCTGAAATAATCTGTTCCTACTGGTCCAGGTCCATATTTACCTAACATAAATGATCCTTGGTTACTACCTGTGGGACCAAAGACAACCAACTTAGAGTAACATATAACACATTTTTTTATCGGTTTGTAAGTATTAAAAAGAAAAATGAATCCTGCATTACTCAGAATTTGTCATCAAAAACATTGAAAAATGTAGACATATAGCCAGAGTCAGGGGAGTCTCATTGCTTTGAGCACCCACGTGACCTCTAAGGCTTTTAGAATGTCCATGTGGCAGCCAAGCCACAGGGCATGACAACATAGCTGTAACTAAGAACATTTGGCTCTAACAAAGAGCCACATATATCTGCTCCTAGGGAAGAAATTTTAGCTTCAAGTGTGTTCTTTACTTATGACAGTTCACCAGATAGTTAAAATTCTACTTCCAGCCTGTAAAGTGACACTTGAAGTGGTATATCCAAACTTGGGCCATAGAGATATGCTTCATTTTTTTTTAAATAGTGACAATTTTATTTATAATAAATACAAAATATGAACTTAAAGTTCCAACTTCAGAATCAATTGTATTCTAAAACTTATCAGTTTTATTTATTATGTAAATTGGGAAATATGCTCTCTATTAAAAGAATTAAACCCCATTATAATATTTTCCAAACTTTCTCTCTACAGTACATTATGCCAAAGTATTATGGATTTTAATTTTATAAATAAATTTTGGGTTCAGGGAAGCCTAGTTCTGTTTAGTATCTTTTATTGAAAACTTAATTTTTTTCTTAAAATTAAGTTTTATGAAATTACTATTACTGTTCCCTTGTATCATTAACTGAGTCTCTTTTTCTTTTGCTTACATACATCAATCCACCTGATAATCCACCCAAAGATAGACACCATAGGTTCTTAATCTATTTAATATAGATAGTATAAAAAAAAGTCCTTAAGACTGGATTTATAGTATATAAATCCAGTCTTAAGGACTGATGCCCCCCCCACCACATACATACAAACATATAACTGGCCTTGATTCTTCTTATCTTTCTTGATTCCATCCAATGGATTTTGAATTGCGTTACTGAGGCGGTAAGGAAGGAAAGAGTGAATCAAACAGGGGGAGGGGGGGAAGGAGAGAGAGAGAGAGAGAGAGAGAGAGAGAGAGAGAGAGAGAGAGAGAGAGAGAGAGGAAGCCAATGCCATGGATTTTAATTGGCCCATTAGGCATATTTTTTTTCTGCACCAATTTCATAGCAAACCCAGGATATGAATAGTTAACTTTAGCGTGTGAGATATAAAAAATCTCTAACACAATTTAACCTTGACTTTTAAGCAAACTTTGTATCAGGCTGATACTCTTTTCAACCTCAGTCATTATTGGAATTCTCTTTACCTTTTTTAGACATATCTTACAATATTATTCACGTTTATGTCTTTAAACTGACACTATCATTCTCATACATGATAGATTTTTACATTAAAGTAAAATTATATCAAAATAATAATAATAATCCAAACAGAATACTTCTAAGCAGTGACCTTTTTAATCCTTAATTTTGCGACTTGGCCTCAGGTGGGAAAAGACTTCATAGATAAACAGAACATCATGTTCTTTATATGTTCTAGCTTGTGAATTTTGCTTGAAGTTATGCAATTTCGATGCCATCAGTTACTTTTATTTTTAACTTCACAGTAAAATCAGTGTTTAGCTATATTTAGCAGTACTCTCTAACACATCTCCTGTGAAGGCAATATCTTCTCCTTGTACTCCCTGCAAGGGTCAAATGACCTGAAACCTAAGTAAATTAGCAAGCAACTCAAAACTGGTGTTTGTCTATATCTATATAATGTTTCCCTTTTAGAATAGGTCTTACAGTTTTCCTGTATCTTTTCTTTTTTTTGTAACAATATGTACTTTTCACAGTTTGGCTAAGAAAATTAAAAATCACAGTTTATAGTTTTCTGTAAAAACTCACTCCTCTTCCCCTTTTTGGCTATTATAATTCCAAGTGATTAACTTTTCTAATAAAGTACAATTGTATACATTTTCTCCCCCAGGCTCTGAGTTCAGGAGAACCAAGCCTAAGACACAGAGATTTAGTGCTATTTCCAAATTTTCTACGTGACAAAGGAAAATTAGCTCAGAATGTCAGCCCAGGATACCAATGATCCTTTGTAGTATTAATAATAGCAATTAGCTACTATCTCCACTCAAAACTATAATACTTCATTCCACACCATCACCCCCAATGTTTTCTATGATCTCTGTGTGTTTATGGAAAAGAATCTCATAATTCAGTTTTCAGACCAATATATTCTTGAGCCCCTGTGTGGAATTCCATACCTAAATCTCATCACTCCTTAGGCTGGCAGTGCTATTTTTGAACATGGGTTTGGTCTGCTATTCCACCAGGATTCCTCAGTCTTTGTCTTCCTACCATTGCTTTGTTACTGATTCACTCTAGTTCTGTTGCCACACTAGATGATTTTGCCATGTCCCAGGCATATTTGGGAATAGATACTAATTCCAAAAGCCATACTTCCTGTTATTTAAATCACATAACACTTCATGTAACTGAAATCTCACTTCAAAAAACAGCATTGTTCATTTCTGCTTCTACACATTATTTCAAAGAGATCTGGGTCAGTTAAGATTTGGTTCACTCAAGAGAGATGTCAAAGGTTAAGTCACATAGCTTTAAAAAATATGTAGATTTCGTCTTTGTCTCATATAAAACGAGGTCTGAAGGACGTGCTCAAGGCCAATAGATCCTTCTGCCCTGGTGTTCCGCCGTCCTCATTCTCAGCAACATATCTCGTAATCTACAAAGTCCAAGATGACTCCCTGAATTCAAGCCATTATATCCACATACAAGCCAACAGGAGGAAAGCTTGGGGAAGTGTGTGATACTTTGAACACTGTTCACCAAATGTTCATTCCACATCCCCTCTCCTGTAGGCAGATTATTCTGCCTACCACGCTCTACATACAACTTGCTTTGCTACAAGCAATACAACTTGCTTTGCTAAAAGGAATACTAGTAGATGTGAAGGACAGGCCTTGAGTGGCCTGTGTTCTAGGCCTGGGCCCCGGAATAGATAGACAGGAAGCCGAAAAGCTGAATACCAAGCCCAGCTCAAGAATAGCCACCCAGATATACCCAACCCAGCCCTGCTGAACAGGAGACCTCTTCATATGAAAAGGAAATTCTTATTTTTAAATATCATTAAGATTTTGGAATTGCTTATTACAGACTGCAGTAGTTAACTCCAGAATCCTCTGCCTCTAACATCCTGCACAGATTTTCATCATTCTGCATTCCATTCCTAATACCACCAAAGAGACTGTCCACACCCATAAACCCAAAGAAGCCCCTACGCACTCATGCACAAGACAAACCTCAGGGGATTTCAGTTAAAATTCCTCCAGGAATTTTAACTTTGTTTCCCGTTTTAACCTCGGGAGAAACTTGAGAGACCAGAATCTACAGAGGGTGCCAAAAAAATATAAGCACATTTTAAGGAAGGAAAAAAAAAAACTGTATTAAAATTGTAATAATATACACCAATAACAAAAGATGAATACAAGTCATGTGTATGCATTTTTTTGGCACCCCTGTTATACTATATCTTTTATTTCCTTGTCTGTGCTTTCATTCTAAATCTGCTATTTTTAGATCTAACTTCTTTCTGTCCAACTTTTTCAATTTTTTCTTGTTTTCAAAACAAAATGGCCTTACACTTTGAAATATCGCTGAACATCTTTATTTTCTTTTTGTTGCTGTTGTCGTGCCTCTCGTCAGAAGGCACCACTTTCCTTGAAGCCTTCTTTTCTATGAAAGTGTGTGTCTATCTGCTGTGGTATTAATGGATATTTCTGGACAGTGCAATTAGGGGTGATTATACATATCTCCTTTATATATTTTACTCTACCACATTGTCTACAATGCAAATGCATTGCATTTTATTGAAAAAAAAAGTTATTAAACAACCTGGAAAAAATACACAAAAACAGTTTAGCCGTCTGTATTTATTGAGATCATAAAGCAATTATTGAAATTACTTTGCTAACATTAGCAACCAAATTGATTGATGCTTTAAAAAAGCTTTAGCTAAATCTGTCATTGTATTTTAACATTTTTCAATAGAATCAGTAAAAATCATATGGATTTAATTTTCAGTATAATCAAATTTGCTGAAGGCAAATTGGAAAGCTCATTTAAAATGCTGACCTTTTAAGAGTTAGCAAAAGATATATTAGTTAGGAATTTTCAGTTCTTGACCCATAATGCTACTCTTTATAAATATGTTGGAAAATATTCATTTAATACTTCAGCAGTTTTATTGTCCTCGCTATCTCATTTCTCATTCCATGCCGAAGAGCTCTAATTTCTTACTTGATTAAACTTTTGCTGTAATAATAATGAAAAATTACTTTAATTATGAAATACCTTTATCCATAAGGATTTGATATCTTTCTTATTTTGATTTTTATTGTCCTTGTAATTCACACCTTCACATTATCTCCCTATCTTAGTGAAATGTTATTTTATTTTCCTAAAATGAGAATTAACAAATTTATCTTATTGTAATTTATTTCCTGTAGTTTATTTATTAATGTTTCTTTTCATTAAAATCAGACATACAATAATTCATTGATTTAGTTTCTGATTTATAAGCTTATATGGGAATATATAGAATCAGAGATCTAAATCATATGGTTGCACATCATAAAGATGTTTGAGTATTTCTCACTCTATTTTTGGATAATATCATAAAGTTGTTTCTGTATATACACATAGTTATGTGTTTCTCTTTATAGTACATTTTATTTTATGTCAAATGTTATAAAAGTAGATATAAATTTATGAGTCTGAACACAGAAGATTCTCATATAATTTATTAGTATCCATCAAGACACAGAATCTAGAAGAAAAAAAAATTAGGATAATTTAGTTCTACTATTTCCTGGCTCTTTCACTTGCCCTTTACTACCCCCATCACCTCTATTGTCAGCAATAGTTCTTCACTTTTTAATACAGGTATTAAGAGATAGTCACTTTAATATGTGTATTTTCCCCACTCTTCCTGCTTTCATTCATTATTTTTTTTTCAAACCACCTGCTCAGCTTTGCTGTTCAATGTTCATTCTTTTCTCACTCTGTTGTTTTTTAGGTGGTCTCACCCACGACTATGGCCCCGATACTATACAACAGGGATTCTACATTTATATGCGTAGTGTGGGCCTCTTCTTTTTGAGACACATATATTGAATTGCTGCTTTGAAGTTTCTTTCCAATGGATGTGCCATAAAGTCAACTCAAATGCAACTTTGCTCTCCTCTTCCTCTCTACCCTAATAGCAGAAAAATGGTGTCACCATCCAAATCTTGGGCAACCTTCTAAGATTCTCTTTCTGACATCTATTTCTGATCCATAAAATTCTTTCAAATGTGACTCCTAAAACTCTGTTAACCTATCTATTTTTTCAAAAATCTGCATTTAATCTAAACCCCTATCCTCTCAAACTTTTACTGCATGAGCTCCCTTTCAATCCTCTATCATCAGGAAGATGATATCATGCAGATAGAGGTTTCCTCAATTTCCAAATAAAGAAATTGAGGCTTAGAAACAATCATTAACTTGCCCAAAGTCATACAACTAGCAAGTTGTAAAACTAAGAGTCAAATTCAAATGGCTGGACATTCCGGCCGATGTGTCTTACCACCATGTAGCCTCAGAATCTGTATTCTATTGCAACATAAAAAACACGGAAGCATGAACATTGCTTTCTTGACATACATTGCTTTCTGTATCATGACATACTTTAAACTAATATAAAACTCTTGACACTGCCAGAGCTTAAATGCACTGTAAATATTTTTTTTAGATCATCTCATACTTCTAAGTGTAATTTCTGATTTTAATTAGAGAATCTTTTATAGGGCAGATTCATCATCAACATTGTGTTCTGAGGTGGTGAAAATCATGTCAACTTACATCTGAGAAAAGACATTGAATTAGAATAATAATAGCATGCTCAGTTTTTCTTTTAATGTTCCTTGCTTAATGATGGAACAAATTGCACTTTTTCTTTAGCTCTTATATGTGTTCCTGTTTAGTCTCTAAATTCAAAGTTAATTAAAAATAGTTTAAAATGTTTTACCTAGAAAATATTTGGTAATGCAGGTTTAGTTGTTGCTAAATATAGTGTTATGGTAGAGCACAATGAGGTTCATTAACAATTGGGTGCTTATTAATGACCTCCCATCAAGGTCAATATAGTTGAAACTGATTATCAATGAAGAAAACATGCAAGGATGTTAGAAAGACAGAACTTAGATGTATAGAGTCAAATATGCCACATGAATTGATTTTATAGTCAATGTCTTTAAAATATATAGCACACAGATTCAAAGATCCTATAGTATATAGTTTTTTATATACATATATTTGGATACCAGTTCCATTAGGCTTTTACTTCTAATAGAATATTATGTATATCTTCACTTAAAATACATTTTTTTGTGTTTTCCTACTATAATTATAATTCAGGGGAATACTTCACATATATCAATGTATAATTTTAAGCTATTTTTATGTATAATAGAAATAACCAGTAACCTGATAGTGTTTCTCTATATTTCTCCTGAAATGGAGGACCAGGTTGTTGAAAATGTGGCATATCCATTCAGAGTAACCAAGACAATTACCATTTCCTAGGCCATCAACCCCAAGGACCTAGCTATATTAACTATTAAATTCTTATAAAAATGTAATAAAAACTCATAAAGATGTAGAAGTACTTGATTTAGAATAACCTGTATATGAGCATCAATGGTGTTCAATATTTTAGTAATACCAAGACTAAGATGAACATTGATGAAATTACCTGTCAGAGAGAAAGAATGGTGACTTGACTTGAATATGGGAAATAAAGCTTCTTCCTGAGGCATATGTTGTATTAGTGTGCAATGGTTAGATAGCTTTCAATAATCCAGTCAAGGAAAAGCAAATGTTTGGATCTTCCAGCTGTGCCAAGAATCCTCCCATTCATACCATAAAAAAATATCATTTACTTTGCTGGTTTGATATTTAGATTAGAATATGGGAGCAATGGACATGTGATTTTAGGAGATGCAAGATAAACTGATAGAGGAAATGGAAGCATGCAAACAAATATATTATTTTACATTGATTTTTTTTTTAATATTGGATATATCTATGCTTATACTTTCACAGACTTACTAAAACATTAATGGAGTGTTCTTGTTCCTCTGGAAATGGATACCTTCTCACACCTAAGAAACTTCTACCAGTACAGTTAATCTTCATCATCTGTCAGTAACTGGCTATTTCAATTTATTGTAAGTGTCCTGCTAACCTGTACATTTAATGATTAACCTGATATCAGGACAAAGTTTCTCAGAATAAATTCAGAATAAATTCATGCTATAAGTGACTCACTCTGAGAGTTAAAAGACATTTGAAACTGATATATTTGGGAGGAAATAATGACAAGAAACACACAGGATGGCCTATAGCTCTGTTATCTTGCTAATCCTCTGCTCCTTTCTGTGCTCCATCTACTCTATTAAACTTTTGGCTTCACAATGCTCTAACTTCCTCTGCCTTAACCCAACTTTCAACCTCTGCCTCATAAACTTATATTTTTCACTGGGCCCATTGGGACCTAGTTCGTTACTTCGATCTTGATAATTTTCATTTTAATTTTTCAAGTTGTGTACTTTTTTGCAAGTCTCCGTACTAGTGTGTCACAAGTTGTATATTTAATTAACAGAAACATACATGATGCAACTGCTATTATTCTCAATGTACAGATTTTAAAACTGAGATTTAGAAAGGCTGAGGCCATTCAATTATTAAGTGGTGGAACTAAATATTTAATTATTTTCTATCTGACTCCAATGTCTGTTCATTCAACCAACCTATACCACAGCCTCCTCACTTTAATGAAGATGGAAATCTGCTTCTTCCCTCAGGTACCTTTCACCAAAGGTCTTTCAAGAGGCTTCTTTACACATACCTGAGTTGATGTTGGCTTTAGTGTCTCCCTGGCTCCACATCGTCAACGCAAACCCAATTGTTTGCTGCAAACAATTCTGTATTTTACAACTATTGTTTCAAAATGTTCTTTATTATTTCTAAACCCCAACTCTACACTCACTACCTTACTCTTAGTGTTGATCTCTACTCTTCTTCACAGAGATAACAGACTCTCTCAGACATAAACTTGTTTTTAATGCCTCAATTTTTTTGCATTACACTCAAAGCCCCCTTCATATATTTGTTTTATTTTGCCCTGAAGATGAAGAGAAAGAGAGTATAAAATCTGCTGTACCAGTATACGGATTCTTACTTAACATATCTGTGCAATGTCTTTACATAAAGCATTTTGGGACAAACCCTTCACAGGGTAGTGATGTTGGTGTCTGTGTTTCTTACCCTGCTGGCTCACCCTTTGAGCTTACAACAGTGCAGGGATTCCAGCTGTTATATGTGATCTGGGAAGATAAATGAGATCCCCAGATCCACTAATAATGAGTGAGCCCAAAGTCAGTTCATGCATTTCTGAATAAAATTTTACATAACCATAAAATTTTGTGCTTTTATGTTTCTGAAGAGCAGAAATATCAGATTCTAAAGATTTAGTGGTTGGCATGTAGTTTTTTGAGGCATGACCCTATTTTCTATTCCTAGATTATATTTCTTTAAACTAGCACTTCCATTTTGACTCCAAAACCAATGTCTGTTTGGGTTTTAATTAGAGTTTATATGGAAAACAACCCTAGAGTATGAATTGTATAAGGTGTGTTAAGATTAAATACATTCATATTTGTCATTTTTTCATATTTGTCTTTTTAGATGAATAAGTATAGTCTAAATTTCTGAAAAGTTGAGATATTGTAAATAATTAAGCAAATGTGGACATATCACACTGTACTTTTTGTAATTTTCAGTCTTCTTATTGTGCTTTTGACCATGAAAATTCTCTAGAAAAATGAAGAACCCGAGAGTTAGGTTGCCAGTTTTCTCTGTTTGCTAATAATTTATTCATGTCCATTTTCTTTCCCTCTGTTCAGATTCTACAAATATAAGCAAATTTTTGCTTTATTTAAACATATGCAACTATTAAGAAATAGAATATATCACTCAAATGGAAAATATTCATGAAATATAAGCAGAGGGTGTCAAAAATGTGTACAGATTTTAAGAAAGGAAAAAACTCTGTATTCAAATTGTAATACTCAATATATTCCAATAACAAAAGATGAATACAAGTCACATTAGACTTCTGCAATTACAGGAGGTGCTTAAAATGGCTACCATCAGCATCCCGACACTTCTGATTATGGTGAACTACTGCTTGAGCAACATTGACCAAAGTGTTAATGTCTCTTAAAATTTGTATACATTTTTTGGCACCCTCGGTATTATGTGACAAAAGGTTGGAATCCAGTATATATATAAAGAATTCTTACAACTGAAAAAAAATTGTGTACACCTCATGAAACTCAGTGTGTGAATTTCTCAATTCCCCAACTTGATCTACACGCTGTGCAGTACAGACTATACTGATTATGTATTTGTGTATTGCCACACTAATGCATTGCCATAAAGGTTTCCAAATGTTCACTTTTTGTGCTTATCACATTACCTCCTGTTAACAAAGGACAGTTAGAGTAGCACTGATCTAGATTGTTGTGGAGGTAAATCTGCCTGTGATACAATTCTTAAGGGGGGCGATGAGGACCTCTTTAACCTGTAAACCCAAAATAACTGAAACATTTTGGGAAGAGCATATAAGAATATGTATTAAAACCTTGTAAAAAAAATTAAGCTGAAACACTTTCATGTATTGAACACACTTTGTTGAGCATAACATTGAAAACTGTAGAATCATCACCCCTCTAAGAGTCAATGTAGCTAATGGATAACAGGGATTTTTCACAGTAAGGAATAAATTCAGTAAAATCATGTGGTCCTCATTTCCAGCAGACCTATATTGTGCAATGAGCAAAGCAAGAACTGGAGTTTGTGTTTTATAAGTAGATTGATACTATACTTGTTTATTTTTTTCTCTTTTATGACATTTGGTCATAACAATGACCCTTCGGTGTTGAGAGTTATTATATAGGGTTCTTGGACAATTAAAGTATGAGAGCTCAAGAAAGGGAAGCAGGATATAGGAAGTGGAAAAAGAAAAGAAAAGAGCATTGCTTCAAGTTCTGCTAATATAAACAGATGGGGGCTCCAACACATAATGTTATGGCATTTTGATCTCAATTAGATTTCATTTTCTATTTGACTTAAATATGTTATCAGCTACATTAGTTACTACTATAGATTGTGTGTAACCTCTCTTGCATAGAACATAGGATTCAAATACCTTGACAATTCAATGGAGTCATTTTCCATTTGCAGCTAGGATGAACACTTTACTTAATGAACGTGAACTGTGCATAAATAGGAGCTGATGCTTGTGAAGGAAAAATCACACATAGAAAATCAAAAGACATAGTCCAGGGATGGCAGCCTGAAAGGATCTTTGAAGATCCCTGAGGCCAGCAGTGGAAAGTATGTCCTTCAATATATGTTCAAAATAGTTCCTGGGTCACTCCGCTATATCAAAACATGGCATCATTTAAATTTATCTGAATCAGCTACCAATACATAAGGTCAGTTATACATCATTTTGTAAATGGCCTAATCCCCTCCAAAAGGTCCCACTTCCTAATACTATCATCTTGGGCATTGGGATTTTAACATAAGAATTTTAGGAGGTGAATTTGGGACAATATTCAGCCCATAGCATCATGATTCAGAGATTTAATATGAATCACCTCTTTACATTTATTTTTTTTTAATTCTAGAGAAAATTCTTCTATTCACACACATACACAAAAATGCATACATTTGAGTTAGAAATTATTAAGCTATTTCTAAACAGTTGTTTTATGTAGAACCACTAATCTTAAATTTCAGGTTTTCAGTAAAGTACTTTATAATTAAAAAATGACTTTTACACTTGCTATTTTATTAATTTAGGAAGAAAAAAAACCTCACAATTTTGAAAGTTAAGTATTGAAAACATTGTTTCATGTTTGGTTACTTAAAGCATGAGCTAGTTCACTATGGCTTTTAAATTTAACTTGAAGTTCAAATATCCCTTGTTCATATCACCAATAATGCACTCAACCAACACGTTTGACTTAAATCACCAGAGATTTGGCAATACTAATGCCACAAGACTTTCCAGATGAACAGTTTCCCATATGTGTGTATATATGTTGATTGATAGCCATGAACTCCTTCAAAGCCCAGAGAAAAGCTGAGCGATGTCAAGCAGTTGGCGACTATGCAGATCAATCAAAATAATACTTCATTGCTCCTGAGACAATGGCAGGAACTCATGTTAAATCTGACAGGTTCACTGACATTAGCTCTAATAAGACCGCATTTCAGTGCAGTCGCATTAGGCTACAAACTGAACTGCTCCCTGCTCGTAGTCCTTGAGGAGGAGACGTGATTCATACCATCAGATACTGCACAGACAGGCGATGAGTGGTTACAGTTTAAATGTGATGGAGTAAACATGGCTTATTCCCCCCATAATCTTCTTTAAATTACATTTATCTCAAATAGTCTTTTTCAAACAAATGAATACAGCCCGGAATATGTGTCGTGCAGGATGCTGGATGCTCTGAGGGGAAGTATATGAGGTATAAATTATACCCTTAAGCTCATAGATCTTGGGCTACTATTTGAGTCCTGGTTATATCTCTTACTGATTCTAGGGCATTGGCCTTTGGACCCATAATAGCATCGGATATGCATAATTAGCTATACAACCTATACATTTTATATGTTCAAATTGTATGATATTGAAAGAAAATGTTATTCAGAATTCAGAGAATGAAGATCTCTGAGTAAGTACTGCATAATGAAGGTGAACATTGAGTTCAGCTTAATTGATATTATTGGAAAAGGGGGTCAATGAAAAGAGCACGGCATTTCAGGAAGCAGAAAATGAAGGGAAAGCATAAAAATATGGAAGACCAGGATGTGTTTTAAGAGACACTTGCTCCAGAAGGAGTCGTTTTAATTTCGCTCTACAATTCAAAAAATTAGGGTAGGAACAGTGATGGGTGAATGAAAAATGAGAGATTATTAAGGTCCTTGAAAAGTAGAAAGAAAATTCCCATCTCAGTCATGCATGTATATTTTTTTAAACTGTGAAAATTTTTTAATTGTAGTAGGAAGTGAGAGAAAATCATAAATTTTTAGTAACATTGATCATTTAGTATTGTGAAAAGTTGACTGGAGATTAAGAAGCAGAAGTTAAGACAACCATTACAAAGCCAGTTTTGCTTCTGGATAAATTTTAGTCTAAGAAATTATCCGTAGATATGGAAAATATGCAATACACATAAATGATACTTCAACAGATGACTAATGGCTCATGATTTATTAAAACAATGAGAGAATAATGAATGGGCTCTGTTCTTATTTCCTGAAGTAATTTTTAATCATAAAATACAAATTAGCAAAACTGGAAACTTTTTGAGGGACAGCTACTGGGACATGTAATTTTATTTTTGTTATTAAGACTACACATGCCATCAGTCTTAAAAACCAATCCATTTTTAACATTTTTAATCTGTATTTTATATTGTCCATCTCAGATCAAACAGTTAATCCTACTATTTTTCTATAGTATTTTTGGACAAATTTAACAATATATTGTAGAAATTCTGAGACATAGATGAGTAAAGAAAATAGTATCATGAATCTCAATTTCTCTTTTGAAGAGCTTCAATAATATGAACTATCTCTCCACTCAATCCTCTCTATTTTTACTATCATTATTTCTTGAGAGTTTTTTAGTGAAATTTAAATACTTGTCTCTTCTATCAACTTTAAGCACAACTATGGTTTGATTTCTCTGGTTTATTTTATTTATTTATTTTACATTACTTATATTGAGGAACAAAGCAAGATGTGTTAAATTTTGTCAAGGAGAAAAAAATGTGCAACACCGGACACTCACCCAGGAGAGAGTCTATCAGAAAATGAGAAAAATCTTAAGACGAAAGGATGTCATTAAGAGAAAAATTAAATCAAAGGCCCACTCTACAGTCTTTAAAATATTACTGAAACATACTGGCATCCATCCTGTGACTGTGCTTTCACCCAGGCTAGTCTACTCATAGAACATGTGGCTTTTAAGATGAATCAGTTGATTTCCAAGTTAATCGAGAAAGACTCCATTCTTGCCTTTTTCTGTCTCAGTCCTTATTAAGCTTGTGTGATGATTCTGAGTCCTGATTATTCTTTGTAACACCCAACCCTAGTCCCTTCTTCATTGTCTGGGTCCTTCCTGATCACATGTTCACATTTGATGGGAATAAATGTGAAATAGAGCACTGCCTCCCTGAAACTCCCTCTGTCCCCTGGCCTCAAGTGGTTTAGATCTACTAGAAGTCATAGTTAGGTTAGATGGCATTATATTCAGTCCCCTTATTACCTATATGTGTATGGAGACTTTCTAACTCTTCATGATTTAGTCTTGGTAGGTTATATTATTTCTAGAAATGCATCTCCTTCTTCTAGGCTATCCAATCATTGGCATTTAATTGATCATAGCAGTCTCACAATCTTTCTTATTTCCCTGGCATCAGTTGTAATGCTCATCTATCATTATAATTTTATTTATGAGTTTTCTCTCTTTTTAAATTAATCCAGCTAAAGGTTGTCAATTTTATCTTTTCAAAAATGTCAATGCAAATTTGTCTTTTCTATTGTGTTTCTATTCTGTATTTTATTGATTTCTGCTTTAATCTTTAATAACTTTTCCTACACCTAACTTTACATTTAGTTTATTCCGTTTCTACTTCCTCAACGTCTACAGTTATGTTGTTTATTTGAAATCTTTCTTTTATTCTTAATGTGGGTATTTATCATGACACTTCCCTTCAGACCTGTTTTTGCTGTATCCTAAAAGTTTTGGTATATTGTGTTTCTATTTTCCTTTGTCTCAAAATGTGCTTTGATTTTCTTTTTTATTTCTCTTTTGACTCAAGGATTTTTCAGGAGTCTGTTAATTTCCACATTTTTATAAATTATCCACTTTTTCTCCTGCTACTGATTTCTAGTTTTACAACATTGTAGTCTGAAAGACACTTGCTATAGTTTCAATCTTCTCAAGTTTGTTAAGACATGTTTTATGGTCTAGCATATGATTTTTTCTGGATAAAGTTCCATGTTTGCTTGAAAAGAATGTGTATTCTGCTGTTATGAAATAGAATATTCAGCATGTATCTGTTAGGTCTACAGTGTTGTTCAAAACCTCTATTTTTTATTGAATTTCTGCCTGCATGATCTATACATTGTTGAATATGGGGTATTGAGGTCCAGTACTATTATTGTATTGCTGTCCATTTCTCCCTTCAATTCTGTTAATATTTGCTTTATATATTTAGCTGCTTCAAAATTGGGTGCATATGTTGTATATATTTAACATTTTATATCGTCTTGATGAATCAATTATTTTATTATATATTGACCTTCTTTGTCTCACACAACTATTTTTGACTTAAAGTTTATTTGTCTTATGTAAGTTTAGTCCTCCTGCTGTTTTTTTTTTTTTTTTTGGTTACTGTTTGCATAAAACACCTTATCTATATACATTTAAAGTAATTATTGATAAGTAAGGGCTTACCATTGACATTTTGTTAATTATTTTCTGACTTTTTTTTTTTTCCTTTCTTCCTCTCTTGTTATCTTCTTATTGATTTTATGATATTTTTTTGTAGTGGTATGCTTTGATTCCTTTCTCTTTATCTTGTGTGAGTTTATTACCAGTTTTTCTTTGTGGTTACCATGACGCTTTCATAAAACATCTTACAGTCAAAATGGTCTATTTCAAGCTGATAACCACTTAACTTCGATTGCATTCAAAAACTTTGAACTTTTTCTTCTCTCACTTCCACATTTTATTTATTAATAACTTATATCTTTATATATCCTATACCCATTAACAAATTATTGTAGTTGTCGTTATTTTTAATATTTTTGTCTTTTAACTTTTATGCTAGAGATAAAAGTGATTTACATATCATCATTAAAGTATTAGAGTATTCTGAATTGACTATATACTTACCTTTACCAGTGAGTTTTATGTTTTCACGTTTTTATGTTGCTAATGAGTGTCCTTTTGTTTCAATTTGAAAAATGTCTCTTAGTATTTCTTCTAAGGCAGGTCTAATGATGATTAACACCATCAGTTTTTCTTGGACTGAAATAGTCTTTATCTCCTCCTCATTTAAGGATTTCTTTGTCTAGTATAGTACTTTTTGTTTATTGTTTGTTTCATTACTGTGAATAAATCCTCCTGCTGTCTTCTGGCTTGCAAAGTTTCATATGAAAAATCGACTGATAGGCCCTTGTATGTGACTAGGTGTTTTTTTTAATTTTGTTTTTTCATCTTTCTGTTTTCAAAATTTTTTCTTTGCCACTGAATTTTGACAATGTTATTACAATTTGTCTTGATGATGACCTCTTTATATTCAACCGACTTGGACTTCTTTGGGTTTTATGGATCTGGATGTTCATTTTATCATCCAGATCTGTAAACTTTTCTGTTATTATTTACTTTAATAAACTTTATTCCCCCTTTCTCTTTCTCTGCTCTCTACGGAACTTCTGTAATAGCTATGTTATTATTTTGGGGGATCTAACTTTAAGAACCACTGTTTTAGACCAAAGAATAATCTTCGAAGGCCTAAGGAGAAATTCCATTTTCCTAAATAATTACACTCAGGGAACACAGTGATTCCTTAGTCAAATCTAGGATGTTACTAATATGGATAAAGAAAGATGGACTTGGGTGTGCATCCAATAGTGTGTGTTTGTGTGTGTATGTGTGCGCCTGCGTGCACACTACAGTGAGTTTAAGTATCATAATATACAAATAATGGAATTAAAAATTAGAGATGTTCATTCTTACTCAAGATCTTACAATTTCTGCCTGTTAAAGCTGGAATTGAGAATAACTGAAACAAAAGTCCATTTTTACTCTGATTTCTTTTTTATAATCTCTTTTTAGTATATTAATTCATTGAACAGATTTATTTATAATCTATTAAATCAATTATGCCAGATCATAGGGCATTGAAAATAAATAAGATAATAATACATTATATTCCATCTGGATATTGCAGCCCAGTGAGGCCAGGCATAAAACAGGTAGTTTATCATATATTCATTAAACAGATGATTTAATGAATGTATGTTAGATGAAAGGATAGCTGTGCCTGTGATTTTGGGGTACATACAGTTAAGAGGAATGTCTAACAATGTTCAGTGGGACCTTCAAGAAAGGAGACAGTTGAACTGAATCACAAAGAAAGGATTTCAATTTTACTGAATTTACTTGGAATCACTCATCATAAAAAAATGAAAATGTATAACTAATAAAAATGTTTTCCCTTTTTCTTTCCCTTTTTATCTTCTTGTTATTCAGAGTCTTTTTTTAATTAAAGTTTATTGGGTGACAATTGTTAGTAAAGTTACATAGATTTCAGTGTACAATTCTATAATACATCATCTGTAAATCCCATTGTGTGTTCACCACCCAGAGTCAGTTCTCCTTCCATCACCATATACTTGATCCCCTTTTCCCTCATCTACCACTCCCCCCACCCCCCTTATTCTCTGGTAACCACTAAACCATTGTCTGTGTCTGTGAGTTTTTTCTCATTTGTTTGTCTTGTTCTTTTGTTGTTTTTGGATCATATACCACATATCAGTGAAATCATATAGTTCTCTGCTTTTCCTGTCTGACTTATTTCGCTTAGCATTATATTCTCAAGATCCATCCATGTTGTCACAAATGGTCCTATTTCATCTTTTCTTACCACCGAATAGTATTCCATTGTGTGTTATTCAGAGTCTTTAAAGTTTGGTTTTGTTTCTTTTGAGTCTTAGGTAACAGATGATTTTTTTTTGTTTTGGTTTTTTAAAGTTTCTAATTAGGCTTTGATATTTATACAAATTCACCACATATGTGAGTTTCCAGGAGGGAAAATTTACTTACTGATGAAAATTAATGCTTTGCTATATAAAAGATAAATGCATACTGAAAATAGCTATAATATTCTTTCTTTGATCACTAGGAATGCTTTCAATATTTTTTCTGCTCTATTATTATGAGTATTTTGAAATATCATTGCAATGTTATGTGAATAATATATATTGTAGCAGCAGATTTTTAAATCCTTGTTTTTGTTTTTTGTTTTGTTTTGTGTTTTTTCAAATTGTATTGGTAGAAATGAGCTAACTGTATCAGAAATCCACAGTTGCTTTTGTATGGGAGGATGAAGCTTTTTTCTCTATTTTCCTACATTCTGTGGCTGGGGCCCAGTAAATTATACTAACAAAAGACAGAGTAGCAAAAGAAAAAGTAAACAAAAACTTATTAACATGAACCTCAGACATACACTCAGCAGTGGTTAGAACTCGGGCTTGCCTACCTAGCAACTTAATAAAACAACAGTACATTTTTAGAGAAGTGACAAGACAAAAGAAAAAGGATTTTGAGCTTCTAGGGGAGGCACATTGTGGGAAAGTAAATATAATGGGAAACAAATATTAGCTAGGATTATTTAGCAAAGTTTGTTATATAGAGTCTTTGTGTTATAAAAGTCTGGAGTTGTCTCCAGTGACTAACTCTGCCCATCCTGGTAGAGATGGAAGGAGGGACACTTATATATTTATTTTTTTCTCTTAGGCAAATGAGGGGAAGACAGAGAGCTTTTCTTATATTTGTTTCTTCTTAATTACTTTCAAATCAAAATAATCGTTATGCCAAAATGATATATTTTGGGGTAGCATATTCTGCTATTCTTCACTTGAAACTACACAAACACCTGTTGTAAAACCAGTTAGACTATCGAGAATAAGTTTTTATTATAATTACCTTTATAAATATAAGCAATAAATTAATACATCTGTGTGCTGTATAATATCTGGTACAGTTAACTCACTTGTTCAGAATCATGTTCATTCATGTAACTTATTTAGAATAAACAGTAACTTATTTAGAATTACTTTCAAAACAATTTTAAAGAAAAGTTTAAAAATTTAAGGAAAAAAAGAAAAATTTTCTCCCTGGGTATGTAACTCAATTATTTATAAAACCATCCCCTCAAAGTATCTAGGACTCTTGGGAGACCTTGTTGTGTTCTGTTTGTTTGAAGTGTGAACAAGAAATAAAATCAATAGGATTACTTTTCTTTACATATTTTTTGGAAGTGGCAAATAAGATATGTCCACTTTGCAGACTTAACAAAAACTCTAGTGCTACGATAGTATAGATGAGCTAGAGATATCATAACATATTCAGTGTTTGTGCCATGAACTTCTAAGAAATGTTCTGACATTTGTAGTCCCTATTTGCAATTTACTATTGTATGGCTTTATTTTAAAAATGATAGAAATTTTGGAGACCCTAAAGATTAAAAAGTCCTCTGGGAATGAGCTATACAATTTATATACCTGCTATGGATGTTCTTTTGATAGCTAGGAGAGGAAGGGCTATTCAGAGCTACTATAGTAATTTTAGTAAATCACATTCAAGGAATGTGCAAAACTCTAAAAATTAATTATATTAAGTTCTAGAAATATGTCTGCCCCTTAAATACAATGTAACAAAAGGGAGACTCTACTATGAATTAATATATAGTATGTAAATTTAAAATAAAAACACAGGACTTAGATCTTAAAGGGAAAAATGATACTGCTCAATTATCAAGATCGAAGGGTGTAGTTTCATCATTTCATTTTAGTATTCAGTCTCCTAAAAGACATATATTCTCATATTAGAGATGAAGGCATTCAGCATTTCTGACAGCCAGATGAAATTAAATGTTATATTCTTTCAATCTGATGTCACCCTTTTCAAACTTCTGATTAAAATGTATCTTAAAATATTTGTTTCCTATAATGAATAAATGTGCTGATTATCTTCATGGATTTTATACTGTTCATTATTATTCACTAAACTGATATACTGTAATATCATTTTGTAAGTTTTACCCAGTTATTAAGAGACTGAACCTATCTTATTGGTGTCATAATAGTAAGCTGAGAATCAGACTATAAACAGACATATATCTTTATATCAAGTTAGGCTGTTCAACAAACTTCTGCCAGGCAAAAATATTTAAAATTGCAGACTCCTTCAATTTTTTTTTAATTGAAGTTTATCGGGGTGACAATGGTTAGTAGTTACATAGGTTTCAAGTGTACAATTCTGTGATGTATTAGCTATATATCACATTGTGTGTTTACCACCCAGAGTCAGTTCTCCTTCCATCACTACATATTTGATCCTGTTTACCATCATCTACCATCCCCCAATCCCCTTACCCTCTGGTAACCACTAAACTATTGTCTTTGTTTATGAGTTTTTGTTTCTTCATTTATTTGTCTTGTTCTTTTGTTGCTTTCAGTTTTATATCCCATATATCAGTGAAATCCTATGGTTCTTGACTTTTCCTGTCTGAGTTATTTTGCTTATCATAATAATCTCAAGATCCATCCATGTTGTTAGCCAAGACATGGAAATCAAAGTGTCCTTCAATAGATGATTGGATAAAGAAGATGTGATATATATACACAATGGAATATTATTCTATCATAAGAAAAAAAGAAATAGTGCCAAATCACATTCTTTCCACAATGGACAATTTTTTAAAAAAGCATTAGTTAGAGTATACATTATAGCAGTCAAAAACACTCAACTCAAATGCTTTAGTTTTCCAGAGAGTCAACACATGAAATCATACACACAAATGTACACACTCATTCATCATCCTTTCATGACTAACTGAGCTATACATTACAGAAGTATACATTTTTTTAAATTTAAATTCAAGTAGCAGATTATCTAACCTTTATTATAGAATGTTCTAGAATAGTAAAAGTTATTTCAGTTTGATTGAGAGACAGAGCAGATCCAATTGAATGAGGAAAACATGAGGGGAGGAAATTGGAGGAAAGTTCAACTTTATTGGATATCTCATTTTGCTTCAATTCTGACATAAATTTAATCATGTAGACTAAACAGAGCCATGGGTTCAAGTACTGAAAAGGGGCAAAGATTTTTATTCTACCTCAAGCTAACAAGTAGCTTACCACACTTCATACATGCTGGCAGAAGACACAGATTCCTGGGTCAGACGCAATGGCTTTCTCATTCATGGCTTAGCAGGCAGCATGAGATTTATGTTCAGGATGGTTTCCCTTTTTTATCAGGTCCCACTGGGCAATGCAGAGCAGCTCAGATGGAAGTTGCATACACAATATGTTTGCATAACTGATGAGGAGCCCCCGGTTTAGAAAATCTCAATATTTCAAACAGCTGTTATCAAGCATGTCCTTGGCCTCAGACAAGATAATTTTCCTTTTATTCTGGTGAAAAAAAAATTAAAAATTGCCCTTTGCCCTGGAAAGAAACATTTCTATCCTTCAAGACTGTTTGCTATACAAACATCCCTGAACATACATAACAGAAAAAAAATGTTATCAATGATATCAATGACTCTTCAGAAGACATGTAGAGACACAAGAGACCCACTGAGATTTGTTTCTTAATTCATGGCTAGTGCTCACTGACCTTCACTCTAGTGTAGAAAAGTAATTCAAGAAGAACAATAAAAACAAAGGAGATTCTATGGAGAAACTTCATATGTACTAGAATTTTGACCTTGGTGATTTAAAAAAAATTTTTCTTCTCTTCTATGTTGTTTTTTTTTTTTAATTTTAATTTAATTTAAGACAGATACCATTTTCTTTTGCAAAAATATTTAGAAAATAGAAATTTCAAGTTTATATGTTCTTTATTGGTCTTCATCTCATAGGTGTCAATGGTTAGTTCCATTCGCCTTATTGCTTGTAAAAACTAAAAACAAAAATACCAAAACATGACACTCAAAGCATTAATTAACAGCAAAGAGGAATAAATCCATATTTGTCAAAGGGGTTCACTGAAATGTATTCTTGCATCCAAATTGTTACTTAATTTTAGTTGTTTTGAGGGTCGCCTATATCTGAGCATTGTTTCATCTTGCAGAGTTCTTTGACCTTGGTTGAGATATACATTTCCATCACAAATATATAACAAGATATTTAAAAGGTGGGATGCTTTCAGATTGCAGTTGCTTTTTTGAGTCAGCTAAAATGCAGTGGTATTGTTTTTTAATCATCTGTGTGTCACTTCTGTTCTTCTCAATCTCCTCTTTTCACTATTTCAAATACCAGTATTTTATAGATAAACTTATCGGTGTTGGCTGCTTTAAAATCCAAACTCTCAAATGCCAGGACCCATAAAACTTGCTTTGAAAGACCTGCGGTAGCTCTATAAAAATATGTCAGTTTCATTAAATTCAACTTGATGATGGTAAAATTTCTAAATGCAGTTATCCATAATCTAAGCACTTGTCTAGCAGGAAGGTTAACATATTGTATTTGACTTTGAAGTCAAACCAAAATTGGCCAATGTTTTTTCTATAACAAGAACAGTACAAATTCAAGTTATTGTTCTTTCAATTTAGTAA
This sequence comes from Rhinolophus hipposideros, assembly GCF_964194185.1. Lineage (NCBI taxonomy): Eukaryota > Metazoa > Chordata > Mammalia > Chiroptera > Rhinolophidae > Rhinolophus > Rhinolophus hipposideros. The sequence continues at coordinate 93,997,691 of NC_138048.1, forward strand.
GAACAGCAGATCAATCTTATTAATGTTAAATTAGCTACACTTCTATTCAAAGAAAGACCTATGTTTCCCTATAGATTTTAGAAGCCTTACTGGCTGAAAGCTCAGCACAGAGGTTAAATGGATGACTGCCTGTTGGTAGATGATTTCAAGAGGAATGATAGCCAGTAATAAAAAAAAAAAAAAAAAAAAAAAAAAAAAAAGTGTAGCTGTTCTAACAGTCAATAGTAAAGAACTGCAATGAGAAATGTGATTTACAGTTAATTCAGTGCTTCTCACAATTTAATTTCAAATTTTAGTATTTTTGGAAAGTTTTATGGAGAAAGTAAGTCTCCCAAATAGTTTAGAAATCTGAAATGGCACAATGCATTAAGATCATCAAAGTGAAATATCGCTTGCCATTCTTTGGATTTCAGGGATTAACTGGTAGTATATAGTCTAAAATGACAATAGCCTACAATATTATGGAAAACACAACAATAGAATCTTAGAAATACCCTGTCTATGACCAACCGTTTACATCTTTCCATGTCTCTAATGCCCTAGAGTCTTGGGCCAGTCTCCTCAGCAGCCCTTCACCCTAGCAATATAGAGATGACCTCTCAAAAACAACCAATTATTTAAAAGTATATTTTATTTGTATTTAACTTTTCATAAACTTATTCTAGTATTTAATCAAATCAGCTAACTTTTAAGTGTTGATTTTCTTCTTTTTTGACAGTTTGGCTTACAGATTTACCCACATTTTCCCTGCTCTCTGATGCCCTACTTGATCTGTTTGTCAAATGAGATATTTTTCCTCTTTGTATTTAGAGGTGCAGATGTATTTTAAAGATCTGTATCTAAAGTTCTTCTCTCTTTGAGTATACTTAAGTTCTGTGTTGGTAGATGTGACTAGAAAACTGTGTGACTTTGCTTATTTTATTTCAAGAGAGCTGTCATAAATAACGATTTTAAATACTTGGTTTCTCACATGGTTTTGATGTATTTTCTCTATTTGACACTCTGTGTATGTTAGATCTTTTTTTATCTGTTTCCACTAAGTATCATTTGGTCTTTAATTTCTGTATTTCAGGGTAAATTACCTTGGGGTTAATAACTAATAAACCAAACATTTTAGTAATATAAAACAACCTTAGCTATTTTCATAAGTTCTGATAGCATTTATACTTATTTTTCTTTTTTCCCAATAGTTTTATTACCTCTTTTCTGGATTCTTGAATTTCTGATTTGATATGTTCTTTCACATATGTATTTTATACACACATAAACAAACATGCTTATAATGTATATATTGTATACCCACTGAAAGGTATATACATATGCATATATATAGATACGTGTATATACATTTATAGATTTGCATATACACACATACATACCTAACTGTACATGGTGTATATATATATATGTATTTGTGTCTATATATGTACATATTTTTTCATATATGAGATCATACAATTAAGTTAGTGAACTCATTCTAGAAAAAGTGCTGCATACCTCATTGCTGAGTATCATTACATTCACCTTTGAGGTACTCCTCTTGGGAAGCTATGCACCAATGCCAGTGCTTAGTCCACCCTTCAAAGCAATTTTGGAACTCTTTTTCTGGAATGGCCATCAGAGCTGTCATCATATTACCCTTGATGTTCTGAATGTCATCAAAATATCTTCCTTTCAATATTTCCTTTATCTTCGGGTAAAAAATGAAGTCATTAGGGGCCAGATCAGGTGAGTAGGGAGGGTGTTCCAATACAGTTATTTGTTTACTGGCTAAAAACTCCCTCACAGACAGTGCTGTGTGAGCTGGTGCATTGTCCTGATGCAAGAGCCATGAATTGTTAGCGAAAAGTTTAGAACATCTAACTTTTTCATGAAGGCTTTTCAGTATTTCCCAATAGTAAACAACTGGTCAACTGTACAGTTGTTACAATTTCATAATGAATAATCCCTCTGATACCAAAAAAGGTTATCAACATAGTTTTGGCTCTTGATTTGGACTGATGGAACTTTTTCAGTCATGGAGAATTGGCTGACTTCCATTTGATGCTTTGTTTCAGGCTCGTATTGGTACACCCACATTTCATCACCAGTGATAAAATGGCCCAAAACATTGTCTTGCCTCTCCAAAAGGTCTTGGCATACTTTGACTCTCATTTGCTTTTCTTCATCAGTGAGCAACTTTGGGACCATTTTTGCACACACATTTTGCAGGCCAAGATTTTCAGTTAAGATTGTCCTAACTGTCTATCAATGTTTACTTAGTATGCTTTTCACAGTCAGCCAACGATTTTGACTCACACTTCAATGAATTTTTGCAATGTTTTTGTCAGTTCTGCTCATTATTGGATGCCCTGAACTTTCTTCATTAGTGATGAGTTTTCTCACCTCAGAAAAATGTTTAATTCACTTGTACACTGCTGTTTTCCTCATGGCATTAACCCCCGTAAATTGGACTAATATGTCCCTGATTTCACTTCCACTCTTGCCGAGTTTAAGAAGAAATTTAATTTGTGTTCTTTGCTCTAATTCAATCTCAGACATTCTCACAACAGCACACAAAAACACGCAAAACAATAATGAATGCCATTCAGCAAGGCATTGGCAAATGTGGACACAAACACAGCTGTGAGACACTGATATACCAAAGTTATGAAACCTTATTGAGCCATGTGTACAGTGTTGCCAATGTAAGGGCATGGTGTGAGTTCGCTAACTTAATTGTCAGGTCTCGTATACTGTATTCTGTGTGTTCTTCAAAATAACAGTAGAAGTATTTCCCTTTCCCTGCTAACTTAGATAAAAGGACACCAAATTGAATTTTAAATGTGATCAATTTTCCTTTTACTCTATGTTTTTTCTACTAGATTTTTCATTTAAGTCAAAACAAATAAATAGATGTTTTATTAATAATTTTATTAGTGCTTTTGTAAAATATGATTAAAAATTTGGAAACAAATCAGTAGAAATGAACAAATAATGAGATAAGCAGATGCAAACAACAATAAAAACAATCAACATTGATTCCATTTTCACTTGATGGTTTTACGTGGGTTGGCTGTATTTTCTGATGATTAGTGCCTCAGGAAAACAATTTAGAGAAATCAGTGTTCTATTTATTTTTTTGTATCTTCTCAGTGACTGGAGAGATTGTTAAAACTGTGACAATAAAATAAATCTGCATACATTACAAACCAATCAATCTTTGTATTTCATTTAAGTATTTTCAAATTTAATACTGTGTGAAAACCACTGCAATAAAGTTATTGTGTTGGAAAAAAATATAAACACTTAAAATATGCAGTATATTTTAAGAAATAATTCAGTGAATCATATAAGTTAAATTAATATTTACTGCTACAAAGTTACATGGACTATAATATGGGTTCATAATACTAGTAGTTTTAGTCTTAGTACTTATTATTATGCATTAATCTCTTCTGTTTTCCTTTATTATTGGAGACATTTAAATGTCCTTATCTGTCTGCATTTGTAATTGACTAGAAACCTACATCATTTTTTTTTTCTTTTTCAATACTGTGGCTCTTGATGTATTGTGATTCTTAGACATTTACTCACAATAAGAAATATATAAGTAAAATTAAATATTGATGCTCACAATTGTATAATATAATATTTCATGGGCTTATACCAAATAATTATATTGAGTATCTCCTTGTTGAGGCATTCTCTGCTGATGAAAATTGTTTTTCTTCTCACCCAAAAGGGAAAACAGACAAATAGTTTTAATGCTGATTATCTAATACTGGATGGTTTATTTTATTTTTATTTTTTCCAATTTGTTTTTCAAAAACAAATAGTTGAGAACCGCCTGAATACTGTTGATAGAGAAAGGTTTTCCTTAGACAAATCGATGTTCTCTGATTTTAAACAGACCTTGATACCCCTTAGAAATATGGAAATATCCATTCTAAAATAATGTGATGTTTTATAAATGAGAGAAAACTCAAGACTTTTATTCAGCTACTCATTCTCTTTCTTAGTATAATACAAACTTTTCAAATTTCATTTAAGTACACAAAATAGCTTTATTGAAATCTTGAGATTGACAATGTCTTAGTCCATCTGGACTACTATAGCAGAAGACCATAGACTGGGTGGCTTAAAAACAACAGAAATTTGTTTCTCACCATTCTGGAGACTGGGGTGTCCAAGATAAAGGCACCAGGACATCTGTTGTTTGGTGAGGGCCCTCTTCTTGGTTCATAGATGGCCATCTTCTTTCTATGTCCTTACATATCAGAAAATGCAAGAGAGTTCCATTAGATCTCTTTTATAAGGACATTGATCTCATTCATGAGGACTCCACTTTTATATACTAATCATCTCCCAAAGCTCCCACTAATAAATACCATCACATTAGTGTTTTAACATATATATTTTGGGAGGACAAAAACATTAAGTGTATAACAGATAATAAACAAGTGGATAAAAATAAAATGATATGTAATTCCATAGCACATTATCTTTAATTTGGTAGTTTAAGATTTCTTTTTGAAAATGTTGTCCATTTTTTATAGCTCTGAAGCACATTTTGAAAAATTCTCCATCAGGAATTAAATGGAGTTGCCAGGGTAGTAACATGGAATACACAAAAACAATCCATTTATTATCTCACCTATCTTGTACATTTTGTTCTATATTAGAAGTTGTTCAAGTCATTATGACAATTGACAATGGATATATTCAAAGTTGACGTAATTTACAGGTCTTGCCAATTGATGTGATAAATATCAGAGGACTCTCCATGATGGTGGTAGAGGGAGAAGTGAGTTAGAAGACAAAAAAAAGATAAGAGATAAATAGATGCAACATGTTTCAGGGCAAATGATATTGCAATATCTCCAAGGCCTGGAGATTGATGAATAAATTAAAACACATATATGTATGGCTGCATGGGTGCATGTGTTCCCCTTCCCCGTATTCTTTATAAAGTGAAACAATGAGGGTAAGATATGCACTTGTGCACGTAATGAAGTTTGAACCACAAGGAGGAAACTTGAAATTATGACACCCAGGTTTTATCTAGGACAGTTGGAATATTGCCCTCTCCTCAATCCAAAGAGAAAAAGAGAAAGACCTTTAAACAAATCCTCTCTGTAAGGGGAGTAGAGGGTCCCTTAGTTATACTAACCTTAGATATAAACAAATGTCTCCAGGAGAGAATTTAAAGGAATTAAAAGTCTATCACCCTTAGCATGTACCACTCAGCAGCTGAGTGTCAGGAGAACAACTTCAAATCCTAAAGGAAGAACTCAGAGTTAAAGGAGAACTGAATAGGTGTTCTGAGAATAGCAAGCTTCAGTTAATCTCTGCAACAAGTGGCAGACATCTTGTGTGATTATATTCAACAGAACCCTTGAAAAAGACATTGGAAATTCTTTCTGATTCTGTCACTTTTATTATTTCTGTAGTTTAGCTACATCAACTCAGCAAAAGGTTTATATGTGAGCAGAGGAAATTTGTTCTTTATGTGTGTTTAGTATGTATACAAAGAAAAATAGCAACCAATTTGTATTAAGACAAAATATCCACGATTCATGGAAATACAACAGAATTGCTGAAGAAGAGAGATAATCCCTGATTTCCTGGGGCTAAATTCAAAATTTGAACAAAATGTTCAGTAAATGAATTAAAGAAAAGGTAGCCAGTCTTATAATCCAGCTAATAATATATAAGGTAGCCAAGCTTATAATATATAAGATTGGAAAATATAAATGCAAGGCCTACCACAAACACAGAACAAAAATATGGACGTAGAAACCATGAGGAAAAACACAATCATTATTGAGCCATCCAAGAAAACTAATATAAAAATTAAGGTTTTCACAATAATAAAGAAAGGATGTATTTAATATTAAAAAAAGATGAGGAAATTTCTCCAGCTGACGATAGGTCTGAGTTTGCAGACCAGATGGAGTTATCCAAGATCCAGTCTAGGCTGATGAATACAGATATAAAACAGTGTATATCCTGATATTTCAATAAAAAATAAGAGATATAATAAATGACCATTTCAAATAACCACTTCCAGGAAGAGAAAAAACTGAGAAAAGATAGAAAACAGATTGTTTTACCGATAAATTTTACTAAACAATTGAATATTATGCAAAATGCCACAGAAAAGAAGACAAGAAAGGAAAAACCCAATTAATTTTGAAAGCTGGCTTAACACTGTTTTTACAACCAGCTAAGGACTTGTATGAGTAAATAAAATTTGAGGTCGCTATTATTTAAGATCATTGATGCAAAAATTCTCTTTCAAATGGATAAAAATGAGAATCAATTATGACCAGATTGGGAATTTTAGGAATAAAATGTTAATACAATATTCCAAAATTATTTAATTAACATGGTGCATAACAAACAAAGCCATATGGTTATCTTAATAAATGCTAAACAAGCATTCTATATAATCCAACATCCATTTATGATTCAAAAACTATAAAATAAATCCTTTTGAATTAATTATTAGAACTCCCTAAATTGTAAACAAGGCATCTACAAGAAACAACAGCAAACATCATAATGATGAAATATTGATTCCACTGCTTTTATGATGAGACACGAGGCAAGGATATATATGATCACCCCTTCTGCTCAATATTCTTCTGTGATAATTTTGTATTGTTGCAGTAATACCAGAAAAAGAAATACCTAAATTTCTAACTTACATAATTAAGCAAAATGTGATTTAGGGACACAATGTGAGCTCTAATAAAATAAAATACTATGATTAGCACAGTCAGCATAATAGCTGTCCTGGGAGAAATAGATGGAGGAAATGATGATAATGCAATCAGGAATCAACGGGGCATTTCAAACATGACATTATTTTGTGTCTTACATTGGCTTGTGATACACTAGTATTAGTATTCATTTTATTGTTGTTTAAACTGCACATTGAAATGACCTATACATTGTTATGAATAATATAGTCCATAAAAAATTCCATATTGGACCAGGAAGCAAAAACATATAAGTTTAAGGTCACTCAATGGCCAGTTCAGGGCTTCCTTCTGCTGAATCATATGGCTTATGAATTTGGTGATTCCAGACATGTTTCTCTTACTCTCTACAGTATGTCATTCAGATAAAACCTTTTTTTATAATAATGCATTTTTCAATATAGCTAAACACCATCCTTTATGCATTATCCAGCACCTGGATGTGGTAGGTCTGATAATAAGATTTGAACTAAATCATCGCAGGTCAGAATTAGAGAACATTATAAATTCATATCACTATAAATTCAGATTTCTTTATTTCATTATGTATCAATATTTCAGAAGATGCTAATAATGCTTTCAGTAGCAATCATTTTGGTTTAAACTCTAGTATGTAGAGGGGAAGAAGAGTGATAATAAGGACACGGAATGTATAAATTGCTCCAAACTCTAGTTTAAAATTAAACAGATATCTACTAAAACACATTAAAATCTGAAAAATACCTTAATTGTACCACATTTTACCACATTTAACTACATTTTACATGGAGAATACTGTTGATTAGCTAAGGATTTAATCTGTGACCATAGTATAAAACCAATCATCTATGTTACAATTATAAGTATGTAAGTTAACATGATGTTAAAACAAATTAAGTTAAAATAATATTCACTTTGAGAAGGTCCTTCAATTAAATAACTTGTTCTTTTAATATTCTTTATATTCAAATTTATTTCCATTCAATATTCCTCAGAGATTGAAATTCAAAAACATACGTTGATCTACTCTTATAATTTTCTGTACTTTTATGAAGACACACTGCCCTCTTTTGAACAAAAGCAGTTAAATTTCAGAGGAAAAAGCAAAGCAAAATCAGAACTCTCAGATTGAAATAGGAAGAGAATGCTAAATAAACAGATAATCCAGATTAAAAGGATTAAAGAATGACTGCTGTATTAAATTTTAGTTTCTCAAAGCCAAACTTTCTTTCACATATGTGTTTTTGTTTGTATATTTTCATGGATGCATATGGACACAGCTTGCTGTTTAGATAATTTTTATACAATTGGAAATCCCTGTCTACTACTTATACAAATTAATAAAAAATTCTGCAGAATTTTTTAAATTATAGAAATAATTTATCTGAAGTTGTTTATGACCACTTTACTATTTGCTATTATTCGCCTCTGTGAATGCTTTGCCTTTAACTAATGTGTACCCATAGTTTAGCAACAAGGCCACTGCAACAAATCTGTCAGTGTGAGGTGCACTGTGTGTATACAAGTTTATGAGAAGGTCACTGTGGTAGATGGCTACTTAAAATTTAGTTTTTGACTGTTACAACTTCATTCACTTTTACTATTATTTTATAATCTTTGGACATTCTAAGTTAAAAATTAAATATAGATTACAAATCCAATGTGGAAATTTTATAATTGTCATGATCCTTGTTATTTTTTTAATAAAGACAGAAACAGAATGACAAACAAGGCTAAAATCTCATTTTCCATAGAATATTGATGCTATAGGTATTTTAACCACTGATTCTTGAGTGAAAGTAGATGAATGAAGAATAGGGCAACACTATAATAAACCAATGTATTGCAATTATTATCTTAAACATAGTATTCATTGAAGTGGATTTTAAAGAATAATGTATTATTTACATGGTTTAAGCCCCATAGTTTTTCTGTGACCTAAAAGTATATGCCTTTGGGAAAAGTGGGCAAAAGAATTTTCTTCTGCCCTATGCATTTTGCCAACCCCCAAGACAGAGAGTAAGACAAGCATGTCCCTTGTTATGGTCTAATGTGAATAATTTAATAAGATTGCTAAAGATTAAGATGTTTCATTCCTAATAAGAATGGAAATAAGAGTACACGTAAAAATGGGAATGCAGAGGCTCTGTGCTCAGAGTTCAAAGATTCAAATAGGAACTGGGATCAAAAATGGGATGTTTATCATGCTCCCACTCTCAAGAGCAGAATGGTCTATACTCAGTACACATTGCAACACAATTTACCCACACCACTAAGAAAAACAAAACAAAACAAAACAAAAACTCTAACAACAACAACACAAATCTAATGTACATAATTCAGGGCAGGCCCTACATGAAAAGGGGAAATTAATCTCTCAGGATAGACTGAAGTTTTTCCAAACTTACATTAGATTCTGCACAAAATGACAATCAAAGAAGTTCCTAAGGGTCTTAATTCATCCAGGCTCTTATAGAAAAATGTGATATACTGCGTGGCTTATAAACAACAGAAACTTACTTCTCACAGTTTGGGGGGTGGAGTACAAGATCAGGGTGTCTCTATGGTAAGGTTCTGCATCTGGTAAGGGCATGCTTTCTGGTTTATAGGTGGCTTTCTTTTCACTGTAACCTTATATGATGAAATGGGCAAAGAAACTTTCTCATGTCTCTTAGTAATATATATATATATATATATATATATATATATATATATATATTACATATATTACATATATTACATACACACACACACACACACACACACACACACATATATATATATATATATAAAAGAAATAAACAAATGGAACTACATCAGACTAAAAAGTTTTTGCACAACAAAGAAAACCATCAACAAAATGAAAAGACAATTTACTCTTTGGGAGAAGATACTTGCCAATGATATACCCTATAAGGGGTTAATATCCAAAATTTATAAAGAACTTATACAACTTCATACACACACACACACACATACACACACACACACACACACACACACACACACTCCAATTTAAAAAAATGATCAGGAGGTCTAACTAGACATTTCTCCAAAGAAGACATACAGATGGTCAATAAACATGTGAAAGAATGCTGAACATCAATAATCTTCAGAGAAATGCAAATTAAAACTACCAGGATATACCATCCCACACCTGTCAGAATGCCATTATAAATAAATCAAACAACAAGTGTTGGCGAGGATATGAAGATAAGGGAACACTCATGAATTGTTGGAATTGCAAACTGGTGCAGCCACTATGGAAAAACAGTATGGAGTTTCCTCAAAAAAAATTAAAATAAAACTGCCTCATGACCCAGCAATTCCATTTCTGGGTATTTATCTGAAGAAATCCAAAACACTAATTTGAAAAGATATATGCATCCCTATGTTCATTGCAGCGTTTTTACAATAACCAAGAAACAATCTAAGTGCCCATTAATAGACGATTGGATAAAGAAGAAGTGGCACATATATACAATGAAATATCACTCAGCCATAAAAAAGAATAAAATCTTACCATTTTTGACAAAATGGGTGAACATAAAGAGTATTATGCTAAGTGAAATAAGTCAGACAGAGAAAGACAAATACCATATACATGAAATCTAAAGAACAATATAAATGAACAATAAGACACAGACAGATTCATAGATACAGAGAACAGACTAATGGTACCAGATGGGAGTGGTGTTAGAGAACTAGGCAGTAAGAAGGCAGTAAGAAGTCAGTTGGTAGTTATAAAAATAGTCATGAGGATGTGAAGTGACACATGGGGAATATAGTCAATAATATTGTAATAGCTATGTGTTGTGCCAGAGGGGTCCTGGACTTATCGGAGGGTAATTACTTAGTAACTTATCGGGGGGTAATCACTTAGTAAATTGTATAGATGTCTAATCATTGTGCTATATACCTGAATCTAATGTAAAATAATATTGAAAATCAAAAACTGTTTTTAAAAAATAAGGACACTAATCCCATTCATAAGGGCTCCACCCTCATGACCTAATCACCACTTAAAAGTCCTACCTGTTAATATTATCACCACGAGGGTTAGGTTACAAAATATAAATTTGGGGTGAGGAGCACATAACTTCATAGCAGTAAGTTTAACTGGATATTGTTGACATGAATGTCAATTTTCTCTGAGATTCTAAATCCTCTCTAATTAACTCAGTCCACATTAACAAACTCTCTTTTGGGAGCCTAAACATGAACAGGCCTTTAAGAACCTGGAGAAGGCTCTTCAACAGCCTTTCACTTCAGCATTCCTAATATAAATGCATTTTATATGTGAATAACCTGAAACCCTCTGAATTTTGATTCATCTTTAGTTGAAACATAAAAACTCACTGCATACGATAACTTCATCCAACATTTCAAAGGCCCTTTGTCTCAGGGCAATAGCTACCACTGTGAACTTATTGAGGCTTTTACTGAACTCATTCTAGACTTCCCACTTGAACTCATGGTTCTTCATGCAGTGCATGTACGAGTATTACTACAAACTGAAGAAACACAAGACGTTTAAGCCAGTAGATTGATATTTTATCAGGATCTATTGTCCTTTCTCATTCACATTAATATTCCCCACTGTAACACCTTGAATCCTGCCTCTCAATGGACTTTACCAGAAGAACAGAATGCTCAATATTATCTTACTTACTTAGGGAAGTTTATCTTGCTTAGGTTTATTAAAGATTTTCATTGAGAACACGGCCCTAATATTAGTTTTTCATGGATCATACCTCAAAATGGAAACTAGAGGTTAATAAAATGCCTGTGCTATAGTAATAAAAATTCTTCTTTATTATAGAGTCCTATATCTGAGATAAAATCAGTCCAGATGGCAGAAATTATTGCACAAACTACAGCTTGTCAACTAATCAAGGGCCACAGAGCGCACACACACACACACACACACACACACACACACACACACATATGTAAATAGTAAGTATGCTTTTTGAGTAGTGCATGGCATTAGTTATACTACTTCGGGGGAAAAAAAGGAGTTTCTTATTTCTGCTGGAACCCCCCCCCCCATTAGAAATAAACAAGTTAAGAAACTTTTGAATTCATACCTACTTCTAAGAGATGCAGTTGTTATGAAAGTTGAGACCAATGGGGGAAAAAGATATGCAAAACAAAGGAAAAACTCTAGCAGATTATTACATTAAATAAATAGCCTTAATTAAGATAAAGTCATAACTACTTAAAGCATAGATGTCTGCAGTGATTCAAAGAGGACATTATAAAATAGCATTGTTTAACCACTGATTTTGTAAAGAAGGAATAGAAAAAAAAAATCTGGTTGAGCCCTTCACTCAGATAATCTCTGATGCTCCCAAGATCACTATTTGTTGGCACCAGATTATTTCAAATGGTTATTAGCTAAACTTCTCCATGAAACTACATATCGTGGTATAGGTAAATTTGTAACTGTTTTAAATCAACAAAAAGGAAAAACATTAAAAAGACAACTGAGTTTATTTTGAGTTCTCTGCAATGGGTCAACCACATAATAATTCTGGAAAAACTTTAAAGGTGGCACATGGCCAGAAACCAAAGCTCGAAAGGCCATTTGAACATCCCCAAGTGCAATTTTCCAAGCTTCTGCCATCCATGGAATTTGAGTATGTTTTAATCACTCTTTTCAGGGTGAGATGAAACAATTGTTAAAAAAAAAAAAAAAAAAAAAAACTGCAGCTTTTACATTTGTTAAAACACTGTTCGATTTTGTGTTCCCAGCTCTGAACATTCTAACTTCTATGTCAAGTGGACTGAGCCACACACTTTAAAGGAACCATTATACAAGAATTCTACGTTGAGATACCTTATTAAACTGCCAAATCTACACTACACTTAACAAAAAAAACTACACTGCACTTACCACTCACAATCTTCTTGAAAGGTTGAAATAACCAATGGCGTCTATATAGAGATAGTGACAAGATCTCAGAAGTTCTTGAACTCCCTCCTACAAAGAGATCACCCTAGCCCTTATATTATACAGTCTACTGCTTCAGGTGCATTTAATTATCCTTCTAATAACTGATAAGTGGAAGGCACATGCACTTAGTGATTTCACCTCTTATACTAGAGTCTTCCCTGCTAGACACAGACACTGCAAAATATTGCCAGGGACTCATGTATTATACCCAATCTCATCAAAAAGTTATGGTTGTCTTCCTACAACCTCTTACTAAGCAGCTTTCTCATATCTTCAATCATGAGATTTCACATATTGGAAGATAAAAGAAAAAGTGCTTTTGAACATTATTGGAAGGAATCTTATTACTCTATATTTCTTGTTGGCTAGTCACGGTAGTATTTGTGCCACTGCTAGTATGTCTCGCTGTACTTGGAAGTACAGTGATGGAGCAGGCGGCATAGAACAGGCTATAAATTAATTTAAGGAAAAAGCTTGAATCTCTACAATTGATCACCACTGCTTATGGGACACCTTATACCTCAAGTATTTTATATCTAAATTAAGTATGTCCACCTAATGATTAAAAAGCAGAAAATATTCAAAATTACACAGTTATAAAGTTATAAAGATTTTATGTTCTGCTAGTTATATAAAAAGCCCCTTGAAAACCGAATTTTGTTTATATACAGTCATTGGATCAGTTACAAGTTTCATTAAAACTCTGGGAAATTATTATCTTTTTAATCCACCATCTCTCTTGATTTATATAACTATCCAGTATGAAGGGAAATACACACACACACACACACACACACACACACACACACACACACAAAATAACATGCATTCTAATGCTGTGCATCTCACTTTCAATTTTGTGTCTATTCGGTTTCATTTCCTGCAACCACCAACTACTTAAGGAACATCGAAACTATTCACACTAAACCTTTCAAAAACTTATGTTAGGATTCACACATTTAATAGCCATAGCAGTACTAAGTATTTCTTTTGATCACAATCTCTCTTTTTTAAAAGTGCAGCAAAAGCATTGTGGGTAGATTTGTAGAACTCATAATCTTAAAGGATGTTCATATGTAATTTTTAAGTCACATCAACATGACACCGTTTCTTGACAATTATCACACGGAAATATAAGAAGTAAAGGAGTATTCCTATTTTGATGAGTTTATTTGAGTGTTAAACCAGTAACTACTGTGTAAAGAATATAAAGCCATGTTTTCCCCTCTTTATTGCACCTCTCCCATTGTATTGGCAAAGTTTATTATTTCTTTTGCTGCACAGAAAAAAAAAAAGACATTTCATTACAGAAAAAAAAGAGCATAGATTGAAATACTTGGTGTGTTACCAAAATCTTTGATGACTGATACCACCAAAGCCAGGGTGAACCTATCTACACAATTACATAGGCATCTGCTTTACATTACCATTCCCAAGCATTTGTGTTGTTGTGAAGTGGTATCATATAACAATTTGCTTCTGTCTGTCATCTGGAATAATCGCCCTCCAATTACTATCATTAGTCCTATAAAGAGCTGTACATCATAGTGCTTTCTAAAATAGGATATATTTTGCATATGAATACACAATTGTACAAATGTTCAATTCAATAAGATAATATAAAGAAGCAGGTAGAAATCAGATGTTTTGATAGGCAGAATTTTTTTAACTACAATAAAAAGTGAGTGATACCAAGTTTAAATTATTTTAAAATGTATACATTCCACCCAAATGTAGAATTGAAAGATCAAAAACTGACACACAAGAACATGGTCTTTATATTTAATTAGGGAAAATACAGGGATCTTTGATACTTTAAATGCAAAAATGTACAATAACTACATTTTCAGGAAACTGTGTAATTTTCTATGGTACTAACATAATTTGTTAGTCACAGTTTATAGGCTATTAGTTTGACAGGGAAAAGTGTACTAAAAGAATTTTGAAGTTGCTGAAACCAAAATATATTGCCCTTTTTATATTTTCACTTTTGCAATAAGGTAACAGATTTCTCATGGTAATTTAAAAAATGTGTGTTACAGCTTACAATGGCAAAATGTACATGTTACGGATTTAAGTAAGGAAGCAATAGTATTTCTTCAGTATTACTATTACTACTATCCTACAATTTCTCAAAAAGCTATTGCTCAGTCATGTGAATGCTATTTTTGACAAAAAAACAAACAAAAAATATGATAGTTTAATGGTTATTGGTTGATTCTGCTCTTATATAAATACTGAAGAATACTGTGCTATAAAATTTTGTAAAGTGGCATGCTCACTCTGAGTAGATGGTATAGTAGTATAGCTTCTCTTTCAATAAGAATATTCCATATATTCCAAATAATCCATAAGAATATCTGTAACTACAACATTCCTGTACCAATCTTGGGAACATTATAATTATTTTACTATTTAAGGCGTACGCTTAGTTGAATAAAAATAATGATAAAGTTCTATCCAAAAGGTGTGTTTGTTCAAATGCTAATAAAATGAATTCTCAAACCAAATATGTTTAATTCACACCATTTAATAAATTCATTATCATGCATATTCTACTTAGTTAAAAACCAGTTTTATGATTTTTATTCCTCTAATTCTTTTCTAAAGAATAGATTTACAGTGTTTAAGTGTGACCTCCTATTTTGAATAGCACTGACCTCTTTATTTTCAAAAAGATAAGTTCATCTGAAAATGTCAATATTTATGTCACAGTACTCTGCTATGCTGTTTG
This sequence comes from Rhinolophus hipposideros, assembly GCF_964194185.1. Lineage (NCBI taxonomy): Eukaryota > Metazoa > Chordata > Mammalia > Chiroptera > Rhinolophidae > Rhinolophus > Rhinolophus hipposideros. Next base: position 94,013,109 of record NC_138048.1, read on the forward strand.
TAAAGTATTTTTAAGTTCTGTGGCCATGAGCTTCCCTGAGAGATTTTGAAAAGATTGCAGGTTATGCCTTTAAAATTTATTTTTGGAAAGGGGAAGGATTGTAGAGTGTAATTTCCAGAGTATAAGGAAGGAATTTTCTTTTGTTATTCATTAGTATACTTTCTTATAATATCAAAAAATTTTTTTTCATCACAAAACACAAGCCCTTAGACATCCTTCAAAAGCTGAATTTTCTCTTTAAAAAACATTGATCTTTCTACATGAATAAAAATGTGATTACTGAATTTCTTTAAGATTCTAAATCAAAAACCACACTTAATTTTTTGTGGTATTAATCTTTAAAACAATAGATTTAGTTTTATATTTAACTATATTGAGATTTTATAAACTTGTTCTAAAAATTCGATTCAATCATACAATTTTACAAATAATTTGGGAAAAACTCCCTACGGTAATTTTCTAATTTTTAAATCTCAATTCACTCCAATGAATTGAGATATCATAGTCTAATAAGCACCATAGATAAAATATATTGCTATCAACTAAAATCACAAATGATCACAAATTAAAATACAGTTTCTTAGGTTATTTATTAAAATCAGATTTTAGAAAATATAAATATCTTTAATTCTTATAATAACTCATACACTTAAGATTAGCAGCTGTGATTCTGATAACCTATAGTAAATGAGCACATCTTATGGTAAATAACACTGCATTTTTTTTTTTTTTAGTACAGGAGCTAATATTTGCACAAAATATAATTTCACATAATAGCAATATTGAAAGAAAACTGGAATTATTTTCCTTTGAACTAGCAATTTGGGGCCATTCATAAGAATTTAGATGTTTATGAAATGTCATTAACTTAATTTGCCTATTTTATTTCACCTTTGTTCTTTGGTGTCTTCTGTTCTTTGTAGTCACTCTATTAACTTTTTTTTACCGAAAAAAAAACCCTGAAATAATGCTGAAAATATTTAAGCAGAGAACATGATGTATATCCTTTCACATGAACCTAGTAGTATAATAATGTAATGTCTATATACCTATTTTAATATCTCAATCATCTAGAATTTTCTATATGAATAATTATTAGATTTGTAGGATAATGATAAGATTTTATGATTTTTTTTTTTTTTTTTAACCATAGCACCACAGTCAGTGTTTGAAGACATACTTGGGCAGGCTTAAACTGCAAATTTGAAAATCAGTATGAAAATGTTCAAGAAATTTATGTTTAGTTTCAGAAAGTCTTATATAACTTACTAAAATATTTTTCACTAGAACAAGCATCATATCCTTTTGTACTTATACAGTTATCATATGTATTTTAGGAAGCTATTTAATCTATGGAAGCTGGCTTGCTCATCTGCCAGTTTCCAGTGGATATTAAATAAACTAACACATGTAAACCTCTTAGTGCAATAACTGACCCACAAAGACCATTCAGTACATATAAACCATTATTAAAATTACTCTACTTATTTGTAATTTAAAATTCACCGGGGCCTGACTATAATAGAGCCATTTTTGCCGTCATTTTCCTTTCACCATCCTGCATATACTTCTATTGCTACATTCTCAAAAATGTCATCATGTTCAGAAACTATTTTTAACTCTGTGATATTCATCGTTTCACTTCTAAAATTGTCAGGTCTTTTATTTCTCCTCTGAGTTAACAGTTAATGAAGATACCCAGCAGTGTTAGGAGCAATTACAGCAAAATTTTTAAGGGGCAGCGCTGAGTTGAAAAGCAAATTCTATCTTAATCAAAGCCCCATCAAGAAATTGAAAGCAAAGGATAATGCAGTGGTTACCCTGACTGGGTTTCTGTAATGAAAATACTGCTGCTCTTGTAGCTCTGACAACACCTATTCTCAAGTAGTCATATGAAGGGGAAAATATGCATTCTTAGGTCTCTGCATCTGCTCTGTTCTGAGGATATGAGTTATTTTACATTTTGGATAAGAAGATATTAACTGGATTATTTTTTATGTTTTCATTTTTATAATCACTAAAGTAAATATAGTCATTATGATTTGGAAGTCTTTCAAGGGTACTGTGAAGCAATAAAAAGGGATTGTATAGGACATCCTATTTCACAATACAGTTATTTCAGCTACAAGTAAAATCATCTGAAAATATATGTTCAGAGTTTGCTTGTATCTAAATATTTTGTATAATACTCATTGGGCATTTATAAGTTTGCAGATGAAGGCAACTTTCATCAATTAAGTAGCATTCCAAAGAGCTGAATGACAAAAATAATAGAGCAGGGAACTGAGTCTAAGCCTGATTCTAAGGCTTTGATTTATGCAACATGGATGACTCTTGAAGATATGCTAACTAAACTAAGCCAGTCACAAAAGGACAAATACTGTATGATTATATAGATATGAGGTTCTTAAGGTAGTCGAATTCACAGAGACAGACAGTAGAATGAATAGTGGTTGCCAAAATTTGGGAAGAGAGAAAAGGGGGAATTTAGTATTTAATGTCTTCAGAATTTCAGTTGGGAAAGATGAAAAATTCTGGAGATGGATGGTAGTAATTGTTGCCCAACAATGTGAACACAATTAATGTCACAGAGCTATATACTTTAAAAAGATTTAAATGGTAAATTTTATTTTATGTACTTTTTACCACAATAATATGCATATGTATTGGACTCCACATGGATTCATGGTGTAATTTCACCTCCTCCCAAAAAGCTATATTTTTGGCTGTATACTAATAATCAGCATAGACTATTTAGCAGACAAGTGTTCTGATTTTTTTCATGAAGAAAAACTATATAAATGTATAATATGACAATGATTGTCCTATAAAGTCCCAAAAAGACTCCATGTGGAGTGTCCTGATTGTCATTTCCAGAAAAGGATTTCAGTGAGCATCAGCATCTTTGTGAACCAAAGTAATTAAGATTTGGGCTGCTTTGTCTTTGCCTCAATATGCGATTAAGGCTAGACTTATTTTCTTTCAGCTGGTCACATTTCTGTCTCAAATGACACTTTTTATATGAGTTATTCTTCCAACTAAATTGGTCTCACTCAAAAGTGTTTCTTCTCAGGAATGCAAATTGAACATCACCTTAAACAGACTTCCCATCTTGGAAAAAAGAGTGGAGACTGAAATCTAAGTGGCCAGCTCTTCTTACAAATAAGATCATTCAAATGTTCTGGAATTTTTTTGCTTTATCTGGTAAAAGACATCACTGGTTAGCTCTGAATTTTCTCTAATAGTATTTAGCGTTGTTGACATTTCCATTAGTAAAATACTGCAGTGATTATGAGTATGATATCTAAAATCCAATATATTTTAACTTTTCTAATTTTAGCTTTAATAAAGTAATGCCATGCCTTATCTTTTAATATTTGCCTCAAAATAAGAGAAACTACCGTGTTTCCCGGAAAATAAGACCTAGCCGAACAATCAGCTCTAATGCATCTTTTGAAGCAAAAATTAATATAAGACCCAGTCTTATTTTACTATAAGATTGGGTCTTTAATATAATATAATATAATTAATATAATATAATATAGTATTGTATAATATAGTATAATATAATTTAGTACAATATAATATAATATATAATATAATATAATATAATATAATATAATATAATATAATATAATATAATATAATATAATACCTGGTCTTACATTAATTTTTGCTCCAAAAGACTCATTAGAGCTGATTGTCCGTCTAGGTCTTATTTTCAAGGAAACACGGTAGGTCAAGGAATGATTGACCAAAAATAACAGCATTAACATTAAGGTGACCTTATGGAAAAAACAGGGGCCTGGACATCGAGAACTCTTTGTTCTCTTTGCCATATACTAGCTTTGTGGTCTTGAGTGAGTTAGCTAATATCTCAAAGTGGCAATTAAATTTGTTAAATGAGCAGAGTGGATATGAAAGAATGTGAATTTCAATCATAAGGCACCCTTTTTTTTTGCACTTATAATGTTTTCTTTTTTTTTAATAAAAGAACTTGATGAAGATTACAGCTATACTCTATAATTAGGCAAAGGTATGCAGTTGAAAAGAACAAACCTGACCCAGTTACTCATAGTACAAGGTGCTACATACTTTTTTTACATCAAATTTTCTAGGCAGGAAGTTCTGTCAGAACTTAGGGAGAAATCATTTCTAGATACTTGAAAGGCTCAGGAAAAAGCCCTTCCTGTCAGAGTCAGGGAGATGGTCCCAACCTTGTCAGGTAAACTTCGCTCGTCAGCACTAATCTTCTCTGGGATTTAGTCAGAAATGGTACTAAGACAGTTGTCCTAATTCCATACTGAGGTTAAATATTATCTGAGTCCCAAGGTTGGAATGACTATTTTAATAAACAATTTAAAAAAGCCAGGGAGAATGAAAGCAAAGGTCAAAGGAATGTTATTTTTTCCTCAAAGAATTCATTCCCCTGAAACTTTCATTTCCAATATTACAAAGTAAATTACACAGTGGAAAAAAAGAAAATAAAAAAGTTCTTCTCTAAAACTTTATGGCAAAGCTATGAAATGATTTTTGGTCTCACATTTCCTGCAGCTAAACCTGATGAGAAAAAGATAGAAATCAAGGTGAATATTCTTACTCTTACTCTGCCTTCTCTGAGAATCTGAGTGAGATCATGAACCTGTCGGTGTAAAAATTTACTACCTATAACATGGCAAAAAGCTTGGTTCATTAACCAATGTAGACACATTTTTGCTGTTATTTTCTGTCCGTGCTGCTAGAAATTACAGGCACGAAAGTTTCCTGATGCAAGTGTGCTCAGTTTTAGGTTCTTTGTTTTCTTTCTGACTCTTTTACCTAACATGGAAAAAATATACTTTAGTGTACAGATTACCAAGCTTCCTCAAAACAATATTATGATTTCACAAATGTTATACCAGGATGGTAAATATAAACAAGGTATTTTTTTAATTCATACAAGCAACCCTTAACAAATATTAGACTAAATGTTTGTGAAGTTTAGTTTGGATTATATAACCTGGGTATTTTGAGCTGCTGATTTATGAAGTCTCATTAGAAATCTGAGTGTTAGCCTTGTTTCCAGGTAATTTATGATGTAATTCTTTCATGTATCCTCTTCTGAGGAGCTCTGAAATAAATACTAAGTATTGGAATAAGTAACAATGAAGACAACTATATGGGTATTTCCCATATGAAGAATAGTGGCTGTTGGGTTTCTGGTAGTTACTGTGTCACACTTTTGCTGAAAGGTCTTGCTATGCTTGTCTCCCACTCCCATCAACAACATTTCTCATTTTATCCACCCTTTCTGAGGTAGCTGATACTTTGGTTCACAAAGATGCTGATGCTCATTTAAATCCTTTTCTAGAAATGACAATCAGAGCACTCCATACGAAGTCTTGGCTTGTTGGGACTTTATAAGACACGCCTCCTCATACCAGTATTATAAATTTATATAGTTTTTCTTCATGAAAAAAATCTAAAACATTTCTCTGCTACAATACACTATGCTGATTATTAGTATACACCTATACTGTTCAACTAACACCAACAAACTTGTATTCAGATTAACTACCAAACTAAAGTCATAAAACAATAGACTTCCCCCTCACCATATTTTTTTAAATTTAAAGGAATATAGGATAGGAGATGTACAGCAGAGTGATATTTCAAGATTTAAGGGCCTAGTTTTAAATGTCCTAGTCACTCTGTATTTGCAATCTATATGTTCATAAGAAAGAAAAGTGAGTAGGCATGAGTCACATGGATAGAGAATCCATCCTTCCTAAGCCTTTTCAGCTTTTCTATATCGCTAGTATCTTAGCTCCCTCACTGGTATATGGGCAGCTCTTATTTTCCTGGACAACTCAACAATAGAGTAGAGAACAGTGAAGTTCTGGCATTTGATTCTATTTCTGAAATTCAAATAAATTGTCCATTTATTCAATCCAGTGAGACAGCCATTCATTCTCTTATCACCTTTCTCTGTTTTCATTAAAAGATGTTTAAGGCCTATTTAATTTCTCAATCAAGCCAGCACTTGACTGGGCGCTAAAGCATACGATGTTACATGATGTTGTACTTTCAAGTTTGTTTGTACACATTGTCAGCTTTGAAATGCATGCACCTTGGTCTGATGAAATGTAGCACAGAGGACAACATTAAAAACAATGTGTTGTTACATTTAATGGAACTCCCAGCAGTGTCTTAATGAAAATCCAAAGTAGAATAGTGTGTCTATTCAAAGAAGGATCTATTTAAAGCCAAAAGGAACTGCATTTAAAGCTTCTAACTTACTTTTTGTTGTTGTTAGGGGCACTGACTCTTATCTTTGAATAGCTTTATCCAATGCATCTTTGGCTGACTTATATCCTTTAAAATTCTATAAACTTTTAAAAACCAAATTAGTGAGTGACAAGTATATATGTCACTTTTCAGTGTAAAGATGCATAATATAGAATGTCAAGGATCAGTCAGAACACCTTTCCATGTAGCTAATTTCAGGACCAGAAAAAGGTGCGTTCCAGTTTTTTGTTTTTGTTTTTTTCTGAGTAAATAACTGGCTTTTTTTCTAGTAGGTATCAGTATGGCACATTTTAACTCTTCCTTGGAATTCTCATGTGGATATTCATAATTTTATTCACCATACATAAGTATCCCACAACCCTATGCCTCATATGCCTGACAATACAATGAGCTAAAACTGTGCCTGGTTCTGATGAGGAGAGTTTGGCTAGGGGACCTTACTGCAGAAGCAGAGTGGCAGGAAACTTGCAATTACACCACTTGAGGCAGTGACGAATAACACTTTTGTGTGTGATTGTTTACATCCTTGGGCCCTTTATTTTTTTTCCCCTAGTTATCATCTACATGGAGTGAAATGAGGCACCAAACAGCACTAGAACATGATATTTACCTTAGCGAATACAAAAATGATTTCCCCCAAAGTGTGTATCACTAGTAACGCCAATGGATACAACTAGCTATTAACTGACTGCCGAGAAAGAGAGAGAGAGAGAGAGAGAGAGAGAGAGAGAGAGAGAGAGAGAGACACGGAGGGAGGGAGGGGAGGGGAGGGGAGGAGAGGAGAGGAGAGGAGAGGAGAGGAGAGGAGAGGAGAGGAGAGGAGAAGAGGGAATATGTGTCCTGTATGTCTTACTGTTTGAAATGCATTAACCTAGTTTCTCATAACTTCTAACAGTTTCCACATAAACAACTTTCCTTGGTTGGTGATGTCAGATCACTGCAGACTACTAGTGTCTATTCTTAAATTATTATACGACACACCAGAATTTTGTTATAGTTGTAATTTAAACCACTTCTCATTCTCCCAGTCTGACCATCTTTAGATTAATTTTAAAGAAAGATATGTACTAATATACAAGATCTTTATTTAAATTAAAGTTTATTGGGGGGACAATTTTTAGTAAAGTTACATAGATTTCAGGTGTACAATTCTGTAATACATCATCTATATATCACATTGTGTGTTCACCACCTAGAGTCAGTTCTCCTTCCATCACCATATATATGACCCCTTCTACTCTCATCTACCATCCCTCTCCTCCCTTACCCTCTGGTAACCACTAAAGTATTGTCTGTGTCTACGAGTTTTTGTTTCTTCATTTGTTTGTCTTGTTCTTTTGTTGCTTTGAATTTTATATACAAGACATTTCGTTTTTTACATTCTTATTTTATTTAAATATAATTAACTTGTTCTGCAAACAATTGCAAATAATATTCTGTATCCTACTTCCTCTGACATCTCCAATTTAGATCCTACATCAGAGGACTCAGGAAAGCAAATCCTTTCAAAATGTTTTCTTATTTATTGGATCAACTGTGAAACACTATGCTTAAATTCATTTAGGTAGGAAGAAAGACAAATATCAACAAACATACAATCCTTCCTTTCAAGATTAGAAGAAAATGTTGCCAATTTATTGGATATAATCTGTGTGTTGTCTGATTATACACAGGAAGAGACTTAACTGTGAGAGTCCTTATTTTCCTTGGAAATGAGTATTAAGTGTACTTCAGACTGTATCTTGGCAGTCCATAATCAGCTTACAAATGGCCTGCTTCTGAGTTTGAGAGATAGCAGAAATCCCACTGAGACCATTGTACTATCGGCCAAGGTGACCTGCTTACAGCCAAAGGAGACAGGGAAATACAAGTAAGCATTTTCACAAGTCACACAACTAAATAGATCACTTTAATGATTTTATAGGCTTTCAAAGTTATTTTCTGTTATAAATATAATAATCTATTATAAATACAGCAACATATACATATTATATTAGCAATATATACATACATGTATACATGCATACATGTAGACATATTTCAAAAATAAAACACTTCTTTTGTCACTCAAATCCCATTCTCCCTACCTTCAAAACTCAAGAAATAATCACTTCTAAAAGTGTGGTGAACATTTGTACCAACTTTATATAGCTGGTCACTAAAAGGACTAAGATCAACAACAAGGCTACTACATAGTTTTAAGGCAGAGATTCAGTACCTTCCTTGTAGGCTTTCAGTCCTCACTAATAAGGTTGTTATGAAGATTGTAGGTTACTGCATGTGACCTCCAGGCACGTAGTGAACATTATATAATTTTTTTTGCTCAATTCCTTATTAATTAATTTATTAATTACATATAGGATACTTAATATGCAATGTTAAAAATATGAAAAACCACAATCTGAGGTCTGGTGGCCTCAGCTCAGATTTCAGATCTCCAATTTATTGGCCACGTGACCTTGAACTATGTACTTATTCCCTGTGCCTTACTTCTGTTCCTATTCTGTGAAATAAGGATGATAACAGTCCCTGCCTAATGAGGTTAAAATAAGGATTAAATTTGTAAAGTGCTGAGAACACTATATAAGTATTTATGAAATAAAGTTCTACGCCTTACAAAAAAAAAAACACAATTCATGAGAAGTTATTAAAAGGAAAGCATCCCAATAAAGAAATATAAAGTAAGTTTAATGTCACGATGAAAGAAACATCCAAACCTGTAAAAATTTTTTATAAAAATTTATTTGCGCCAAACTGAAGACATATACTAAAGAGAAAGATGTCAAATGACCCAGAGAATAAGGCTTTTGCAGTTTCTTTAATGCATTTGAAATTCAGGAGAGAACCTAAGGAAGGTTACATGGAGGTGGGAGAGATCAAGGATTATAGACTAGTTAAAATTATGTGTTCTCTTGAGGCTTATTTCAAAGTGTGCTAACCTAGATGCACAGAGACAATGGACAGGGCTTGCTTCAGGCAAAGGTAAACCGTTCACTAAAAAGTTAACTGCCTGGGGTGTGACTCCCACCGTGACCTGCCCAGTTAGGAATTTGTGATCAGATCACCCTATGAGGTTACTTCCCATAGAACCTCTTTTTATTCACAAATTATATTATATATATAATTTATATATATACGCACACACACATACATTTATATATATATATATCACAAGACAAAATAAGGTAATTAATATTATTTTGTATTGACATTTATCACAAAGATACACATTCTTCATATACATGTGTATAAATGTATATATGTGCAATATAAGTAAGACTGCTCATTATTTTGTTTAAAAAAATTACCTATCTGATTTTGAATGTGCTGTTATTACATTAATTTAATCAAAAATAAAACGGGCACATGATTAAGAAAATCGATTGGTATAACTGAATAATAGAGATTAACAAAATTAACAATAGTGTGTGTATACCACTTCTATATATGCCACAGCCTAATGATAAAATACCCTATAAACCCTAAAGACTCCACCAAAAAGCTGTTAGAAACAATCAATGAATACAGTAAAGTTGCTGGCTACAAAATCAACGTACAAAAGTCCATTGCATTCTTATATACTAACAATGAAATCTCAGAAAAAGAAATACAAAAAACAATTCCCTTTGCAATTGCAGCAAAAAGAATAAAATACCTAGGAATAAACTTAACCAAGGATGTGAAGGATTTATATGCTGAAAACTATAAGACATTTTTGAAAGAAATTGAAGAAGACACAAAGAAATGGAAAGACATTCCGTGCTCATGGATTGGAAGAATCAACATAGTTAAAATGGCCATATTACCCAAAGCAATATACAGATTTAATGCAATCCCCATCAAAATCCCAATGGCATTTTTTAAAGAAATAGAACAAAAAATCATCAGATTTGTTTGGAACCACAAAAGACCCCGAATAGCCAAAGCAATCTTAAGAAAAAAGAACAGTGCTGGAGGTATCACACTGCCTGACTTTAGCTTGTACTACAGGGCTACAATAATCAAAACAGCATGGTATTGGTGGAAAAACAGACACACCGACTAATGGAATAGAACTGAGAACCGAGAAATAAAACCACATAAATATGGACAGATAATTTTTGACAAAGAAGCAAAAAAACATACAATGGAAAAAACACCACCTCTTCAATAAATGGTGATGGCAGAATTGGAAAGCCATGTGAAAAAGAATGAAACTGGACTGCTATCTGTCACCATGTACCAAAATTAATTCAAAATGGATCAAAGACTTAAGCAAAAGACCTGATACAACAAACTACATAGAAGAAAACATAGATACTAAACTTATGGACCTTGGGTTCAAAGAGCATTTTATGAATTTGACTCAAAAGGCAAGGGAAGTGGAAGCTAAAATAAGTGAATGGGATTATTATCAAACTTAAAAGCTTCTGCACAGCCAAAGAAACCAACGACAAAATAAAGAGGCAACCAATGAATGGGAGAAGATTTTCGCAAACAGTGCCTCTGATAAGGGGCTAATATCCAAAAATAATATACAAGGAACTCATGCAACTCAATGACAAAAAAACAACCCAATTGAAAAATGGGCAGAGGACCTGAAGAGACATTTCTCAAAGAGGGCATACAAATGGCAAATAGACATATGAAAAAATGCTCAACATCACTAATCATCAGAGAAATGCAAATAAAAACCACAGTGAGATATCACCTCACCCCAGTCAGAATGGCTATCATCAACAAGACAAATAGTAACAAGTGTTGGAGAGGCTGTGGAGAAAAAGGAACCCTTATACACTGTTGGTGGGAATGCAGACTGGTGCAGCCGTTATGGAAGGCAGTGTGGAGGTTCCTTAAAATTACGAGTAGAATTACCATATGACCCAGCAATCCCTCTCCTAGGTATCTACCCAAAAAATCTGAAAACATTTATACATAAAGACACGTGTTCTCTTATGTTCATTGCAGCTTTGTTTACGGTGGCCAAGACATGGAAACAACCAAAATGCCTTTCAATAGATGAATGGATAAAGAAGTTATGGTATATATACACACTGGAATACTATTTGATAGTAAGAAAAGATGATATAGGAACATTTGTGACAACATGGATGGATCTTGAGAGTATAATGCTAAGCAAAATAAGTCAGACAGAAAAAGCAGAGAACCATATGATTTCACTGATACGTGATATACAAACCAAAAACAACAAAAGAACAAGACAAACAAATGAGAAACAAAATCTCATAGACACAGACAATAGTTTAGTGGTCACCAGAGGGCAGTGGGGGAGGAGGGTGATTGATGAGGGTAAAGGGGATCAAACATATGGTGATGGAAGGAGAACTGACTTTGGGTGGTGAACACACAATGGGATTTACACAATGGGATGATGTGATACAGAATTGTACACCTGAAATCTACGTAACTTTACTAACAATTGTCACCCCAATAAATTTTAATTTAAAAATTACCCTATAAACTGCAAATGCAGAATATATGCACACACACATACTTATTTTAAGTGTTATATATATATATATATATATATATATATATATATATATATATATATATATACATATAATTGAAAAACTGAGGCATATTGAGTTAAGTAACGTCCACATTCACACAGCTAAAGAGGGTAAAGTCAGCTTACATGTGATGACACTACACTACAGCAAAGCTGTTTCTCACCAGTCGTGGGCCAAGAAGAGCCCACGTAATAGAAGCTTCCAGGACAGCTTGAGTTTCCTTTTTTGTAATGACATTTATAAATATTTTACTCTATGAGGTCATGAGCTATTGCTCATGTGGTCCTGACTGTGATACTAATCACCAAAACCAATTTCTGACTCATTTTCAGTGCCTAATAAACAGCGGGTATATGAAATTCTTAGTCCCAATAGCTGGCCTTCTAAATAGCAAATCCAAATTGCAGCAACATCTGCTGTGCAACTAATGATTACCATTATTTTTTGACTTAAAGAATTTCTGCTTTTTCTCTCACTATTCCTTTTTATAGCAAAGCATTTTTCTTTCAAATCTGAATCAAACAACTCCTAATCCAGATGAGAAATAAATTTAGGGTAAAGTGAGACAATAGAGAAATTTGGGTTTAAATTAATATTGTTAAATTAGTCTCATTGCTGAGAGGCCCCCAGTACCTAGCATAGTAGAATTTTTTGAAAGTATTAAATAAATAATTTGACCTATACCTTAAAATGTTAAAAAAAAGAAGCACATTTTGCCCGTTTCATTTTCTCTGAAGTTCATCATCACTGGAAATGCCTACTGAGACCCTGTTAAATGCATGTTTGATTAAACAGCACTAGACTTGAAATCAAGAAAAATCTTCTTCACGAGCTAATATTTTGTTGGCTAAGCAAAGTCAGTTATTGTCTATCATTCTAATTTAGTTTTCACTGAGTTTACTTTTGTTCCTTTAGGTTTTAATTATGCTTCCAATCCATCCACTTTTATTTACATTTATATTTTAAATCAATGTTGTATATCATTTAAAATTATACGTTAAAACATCTGGTTTAATTATGCTCTCTCTCTTTTTACCATCTTTGCTGCAGCTGTTTCCCTCATTTACTGCTACTAGAAATTTATTTTGCCTTATTTTTCAAGTTTGTTTTCTTCCTTTGTGCAAGAATTTTCTTCCTTTTTTTCACATTAGAAGAAACATTTTTCTCATTAGTTTTCTAATAGTTGATGATGCGTTCTATAATGAAGAAACAGTGTTGACAGAAGACATAAGTAAAACCAATAGTGAGTGAACTTCACAGAAAGCTTCACATGCTCAGTTGGAGAGCTGCTGCACTTGGCCATGGTGTCTGCCCTGCATGATACGTATCACCACAGGCAGGACTTTGATAACACAGAGCTCTCAACTGTGGGCAGAAATGATTGAGGCAATTTTCTTTGCATCTAACACTACTCAGTAACCCTCACTAAGACCTGTAATAACATATGAAATACTTATGAAACAGATTCACAAAGAGGTTTCTATCTTTAGCGGTATAGTTTTCTAATTTGCTGAGCTGCCAATGTAGTGCCTAAGAGGCAAAAGGAAAAGAGTTGGGTATTATCTCTTCTAGCTTAGATAGGATACATTGTCTAAGTCTTCTCACTTTAAATTTGAGTTTTAAGCTCAGGATGGCTAATACAATTCTGAGATTAAACATAGATCACATGTTATTGCATTGATACATCCGAAATTAAAAGATCATTTCTTAAATGAGACACTTAGCAGTACTTTGCATAACTGGAACTTTATTCCAGAAACACCTACAGTGAAAAAATGTTTGTGATATTGAAATATTTGGTGCTTAACAGTGCTAGAGAAGTTTAAAAACAATTTCATATGTTATACCACCAGCTCTCCATAACAATGCTAAATTATTATGTTCTCCACTACGTAGATAAAAAAGTGAAATTCAGAAAGTATAATGTACCTGCCCAAAGTCACAAATATATTAAGAAACAGAAGTAGTACTGGAATCCCAGCCCATTGATTTCAGTTTGAGGTTTCTTTCATCCTACATGTGAGTAATCAAATATCTCCTGTCTAAAAGACTGAGATTCTATCATTCATAAGATATTTGACTGTTGGAAAGTTATTTTGTGTTTCTTGGACCACATCCAGGGACTTAGATGTAATGTGAAGAATCCGGGGTCTAAAATAACCATTTTTTATATACATATGCACACATAGTATATATACATATATAGATGTGCACATATACATATAGGTATACATACATACATACATATGTACTCACGTACATGCATATTACAGCTATTGAATTATGCATTAACACATGAACATATTAAATTTCAGTGTTTCCTTTTTCAACAGTAATGAAAATTATCTAACAATACAAATATGCTGCAAAAAGTCCACAGGGCCATGGCGACTATATTCTTACAATATTTGTAGCAAAATAACAAATATTGCAATTACATAGTAAAGAAAATTCCAAAATGTATTTATGTAATTTTACCTGCCATATAAATTAGTAGATCAAAACTTTTTTTTTTTAATTTAAAAAATGCTTAACTTTAAGAGTGAAATATTTAGTGGTATCAGCATTTTCAAACTTCAGTTATATTATTTTATTCAACCTGCCAGCAAATAGCAAACCTTTAACAACTGTGATTTCAAGAACAGAGTTTCAAATGCATTTTCAATTGGGATTATTTTGGTTAAAGCAACTGTTTCTTAATATTTAGCACTTGGTTTTCCATTGCCATGCTTTTGCTCTGCCAGAGTTTTCACATGTGTTGCAACTATCTGAAGAGAAGAGAGCCTAGTGAAATCTACTTTTAATTGTCCAGTTATAAGTGACAGGCATGATAAAAAATGCTATACTTTTTAAAAAATATATTTGAACAGTTTGCATAAGATTGGAAAACATGCTTGAAGTGATACACCTATTAACTTATCTTTACAAGTAATAGAATCTATTTCGAATGGTTATTCACTTATTTTTAGGTAGTTTGTAATTCTCACAGATCCATTTTTCTGGAGTTTGCATTCATGAATTCTGAATACAGATGATGTCCCTTATAATATAAAAAAGAAAATAAAATTTTTAACAATTTAATAATATCCAAATTGAACTAGAAAATATCACATTAAATGCCTACAATAATTGCTGAGACAATTTTTGCTAAGGGGACACAATGACAAAATTAATTGTTTCACAAATTCTTTAGAAAATATCGAAATAAATACATTACAACCAGGTGGCTAAATGTAATCACAGAATTACTTTTTAATTGAGTAGAATTTCAGTGAGCTAAATACATACTCTACTTTCAGATTAATCACTGGAATGATGAACTCTCATATATGGAAGTACTGAGACACCATTGTAACGAATCGCATTAAAATATTAGGGCAAGTTTAAAACTATAATTTATAAAAGCATGCAATTTGATATTGTGAGTTTGTGACCTGAGCGTAGAAAAGTGCTGAATGTGTATAGGTAAACACCAGATGATTTCATAATCTCTTCATGTGAGTCATATAGTCATTCATGTTTTTGACATGGGGATTTTTCAGTGGTTCTGTTCTTTTCACTTCCTGTGATTGCAAGCAGCATTGATATGGGGAGTGCTTGAATAAGAACGTATTTTTAACAGAAAGAGATGATCATATTAATGACCCATTTTTTTGTTTGTTTTATTTTACTTATACTCAATAAAACATCCAATATTCACCACATGATCTCTAGTATAGTCTCCTACCACATTAATATCAGCCGGTTGATAATATCCACTTTTATATTTCTGAAATAGGTGCAATATGGGAAGGAAAAGGCACTAACTCATCAGAGACAAATGTGTTAATACACACCTAAGTCCCAAACATCCTAAAATACTCTTTGGGGTACATTAGTTGCAATACCACCCTTTTTTCCCCCATTTCTCTATTTTTTTTTTAAACTCTATACCTTTACCCAACACGATGGTCACAAATTATGTTCTAAATACAAGAAATAATGAAAGGTTTATTTCTTCAATAGTAGACGTTACTAATGCATACAAATTTCATGCAGGCCCAAAACTGGACCCAATAGGGGTATGTAGTATGTGAGAAATTGACCTTGGGAGATTGATCTCCAGTTCAGTCGTTTTGCATGGAGAAGTGAAAGATCTCTAAGGCCTAGATCTACCAGTATTTTTGGTCACACAAAACTTTGTGAGGAAACTTCCTATATCAGTTTGAAGAATAACAATGAATTTCCTGAACCAAGAGTGTAGGAAGATGTATTCTTTAATGTATTTTTCCTTTTTATAAAATACTGTTCAAGTAAACAAGTTCTTAACTAATTACACATTAGTTCAATTTTCAAGCCTTCTTGTGGCTTCATAACATAACATAACAACATAACATAACATAACATAACATAACATAACATAGCATAACATAACAACATAACATAACATGTGTTTTGAGTATCTGCATCAAAGAGCTTTTCTGCATCCTTTATTTTTATGATGAGTCTTGAACACTACTTCATTTGGTAAAATGGCTCATTTACCCTCTGGAAATAAATCCAGCCATTTTTATTTTAATTCTATAATAGTAAATCATCAATTCAGTGGAAAGTAAGATACATAATCAATAATTTTATACTACGCATTTATAGAATTGCATATTTTTATTTTATGTGATTATCATATGGAAATTAGAAGGAGGTCAGAGAAGAATTGATGTGTGTCTCTGGATACCACTAACTGAGATGTCCCTGTAGTCTCTTACACCATTTAACACATTTTTGGCATTTGTTCAGCCTGTTCAGTGCACAGCCAATATTAATACATCTGTGTTTGCAGATGGAATAATAATCCATTCTTCTCTTGTATTTCACATAATGGGGCAAGTAACATTAAGTCAAGGTTATTTTCAAGCAGAAATATGATGTTTTCCGGGAATTCAGGAATCTCAGTCTTTATTACACTTATTGACAACTAATATTAATGTCTTTCGATGTAAAATAAATCTTACAATATTTTGAGTATATATTATTGATACAAATAAATATGTCCTCAAGTTATACTTAGGATTATGATACACTACAGTGAAGCATTTCCAAATGCTGCAAAGTTTTCACATAAATTTCCAAATCATAAATTTCCAAATAGCAGAATACATACAAATTAGAGGAATGGAAGAAAATAATAAAGATGACAATGGAAATTGATAAAAAAAAAAAGGGAAAACATTTCAGTAGCAAAAATTACACTGCTGAA
The DNA here is from genome assembly GCF_964194185.1 of Rhinolophus hipposideros. NCBI lineage: Eukaryota > Metazoa > Chordata > Mammalia > Chiroptera > Rhinolophidae > Rhinolophus > Rhinolophus hipposideros. The sequence continues at coordinate 94,030,146 of NC_138048.1, forward strand.
AACCGATTCCTTTGAAAAAAATTAACAAATCAGACAAAACTCTGACCTACTACTAATAAATAAATTACATGATTGGAATGAAAAAAAAAGACATAAAATGAGCTGCACAGCAATAAACTTAAAATATGTATTCAATGAATAACTTTATGTCAAGCATTAAATTTTGAGATAAGTTGATGAATTCTTAGATGAACACAGTGTATCAAAATTGAAGAAATTATATATTCAAAAAGATATTGAACTCCTGAATAGTACTAAAACGTTTAGAAAACTTTTAGAGTCAGTACTTAATTTTTCCTTGAAATAACACCAGGCCTAGAGTGCTCTAGTTTCACCAAATATCAATGAATAGTTAATTATAAGCTTATAAAAACTGTCTTAGATAATAGACAAAAAAGGTTCTACATCAAACTTATTATCCAGCATAAAATAATGTTGATGCAAATCCAAACAAAAACAGTGGAAGAAAGAATACTGCTTTTTACCTAACTCATAGCAATTGATTCAGTAATCCTAATCTAAATGTCAATACATCGAGTTCAGCAATGCATGAAAAACTGTTAATACAGAATGGCCTGTTTGGGTAAATATTATGAATGTAAGAGTAGTTTAGTATGAATCAACTGATTAATGTGATTTCCTCTAATACAAGAGATTATTAGAGAAAACTAGTATTGTCATATAAATCAATATACAAAATTTGAAAATATTTAATAACACCTATCACTATTTGATCTGATAAAAAAATTGCATAAAAGTTTAAAGGATAACCGTGCTATATGATGAAAAGTACAATATTTTTTGAAAGACATTAATAATAACTAAATAAATACAGAGGTGAGTGTAACGTGTTCTTGTAAATAAAAGATTTAATAAAAATAATATGATGGTACTTTCCTAAATGCCCATTAGGATCAGTATAATTTTTTTAAATCACAAATAAAAAGAAATAACAAATGCAGGAGAAAATGGTCAACAATACCTGAGAACACTAAAAAAAAAAAAAGTCATACTTTATCAGATATTAGGATAAAAAAAAGTTAGTAATTAAGATTCTGTGGTATTTGTGTAGTAATAGACAAATGAGTCAAGTCATTGGTTTCAAAGAATAAGCCCAAGCATCATATTAAAGAACATACAGGAGACTTGATTTCTTCCAAAACTAACATTTCAGGTAATTTGAAAATGTTTATGAAATTAAACAGTATGACACTAACAACTACATAATTTTATAATTTGAAAATGATATTGTTTATTGTAGAAAAATAGTACAAAAGCATTATACAATTATTATTTTATACTTTGACATTGAATGTTTTTTCTATTATCCAAAACAGTTTTTATAAACTTACAATTAACTATTCATTGTTACAATAAGCGCTTTTGTGACAATCAGTTCTCCATATCAAAGAAACTGAAATCGGATGACTACTTCACAGCAAGTACAAATGTTAATTTAATTTGCATAAAAGAATTTAATAGATAGAGTTATAAAATGTTTAGAACATAATAGAGAACAATACCTTTGTGTTTTGCATATGGAAGGAAAAAAATGTGAACTCTAATAGGAAACAAACAAGGAAACAAACAAGAAATGTGAACTCGAATAGGAAGGTTTTATAACATGGATATATTAAATTTGGAAGAAGCGTACGTTAAAGAAGCATACGTTAAAGAAACAAACTCCATATCTCAGGATAATACTATATAGCCAACAAAGAACTTTTAATAAGAATATAAAGTAATATATAAAACAATCAGATGATAAAATGGTTTAAATACTATGAAGAGGAATTTCACAAAATAGATAAATTGTCTGTACACATGAAAACATGATCAAATTCATTAAAATCAGGAAAAAATAACTGAGGCCCACAGAAATGCAATTGTATATTTATAAAATTGGAAAAAAATAAATTAGAAACTATTAATAGCAAATATTACTAAGGATGTGTGGAAACTGAAGTGTAATTCATACCATCACTTTAGGTTGTTTAGCAACATCCATAGATTTGAACATACACGTCAGGCACTGCATTTGGGGGAAATAAGACCACACGATGGATGACAAAGAAACTATTTCCTACTCTAACTGGTGGGGACATAGACCTTCATTTATCTTTTATTCTTCAATAAATAGACCATAAAAATAAATATATAAATACTTCAATAAATAGACCATAAAATAAATATATAAATATTTTTACAATTTTCAATTAAAAATCAGTAAAAAAATACGTGCAAAAGTCATGCTAATTAATGGTATACAAGTGTTGCTGACATGTAGCACATTTTAAGGGATGCATGTATGAATTTATGTAATGCTATTATTTTATCCCACTAAATTATATGAAGAGACCTCAAAAAATGTTAAATATAATTTAAAACTTTAAATTATTTCCAGTCATACTCATAGATAACTGAGTCTAATTCACTGTACATATATAATGAGCTAATAGGGAGCAAGATTCAAAAAACAAGCATAATGAATTTCTTTCTTTTTTGCCTGGCCTTGAAATTGGTTGTCACTGCTAGGCATTTAGATGGAGAAAAAGCACAGAGAATTTCAAAATAAATTGGTGTGTGTGTGTGTTCACATGCACATGTACATATGTGTACGTGAACCTGTGTGTATGTATGTGACTGTGTTCCTTATGGAGCTGAATGAAAAAATATTACACCTTCTTCCTGAACACAAAAAATCTAAGAGTTGCTTGTTCCAGATCACTTCTATGTAAGATCCTTATGTACAGCCTGCTGAAAGCCCTAATGCTTAATGCATTTTCCAAAATCTGTCCTCAATAATTGATTTATTTTTCCTCTTGAGTAATGAGTAAATTCCAACTTCTGCAGCATGTAAAATTTTGTGTGGGTGTGTATTTTAGAAAATAAAAGGTTGAAGGTTTTGGCTTCTTGGGTTATAATATAAAGTATACAGCTTACTCCTGAGAACTAACTGGTTAACTTGTATATCTCCTTGTTATATACCATCTTATGTACCCTTGTTATATACACTGTTTATACCAGTGCCTAGAATACAGTAGTACATATTGAGTTAAATAATGAATTAATTAGACAGATATTTATGCAGAAGCTTGCCTCATGAAGGCATATGTATACATATCAGCATGTGTAAACAAATTGGTAAATTTTTAGATTAATCAACTTAACTTTTTTGTCACTTAATTTACCAATGTAGCTAAAGTTTAATTTTACCCAATTTTGTTAAAGTAAGTCAAATTTTATAAACATCATTCATTCACTTAACATGCATTCATCTAAATTATCTGAAGATCTCTAACTCCTAAGCATCAGTGTAATCACCGTTACTTTCAATGTGAATGCTAAAGTTTTTGTTTTTTTAAATACCCTGTAATAAAATTTAAATATATCCTTTAAAAATCACTGACTTGTATAGTTCCACTCTAAATTTCACACTTGCATTTGATCTGATGATCTATTTTTGTCACTGTTTAAAAAATATCCTTGTTATGTGTTGTTGTGTGGAGCGGCCTGCAGGGTCTCAGTTCCCGCTCCCCGCACAAGAACACCGGATATGGTGAGACCAAAAAGGAACACCCACCGAGCCATAGGTAGGAGAGTCACACCACTATAGTCTCACTGGAGGCTGGATTCACACGACGTGCAACCTGCTGTTCGTTTTTCTGCCAACCAACCGACTTGCTAGCTGCACTGCGCGCTTGCTAGCTCAGCCACCATCTTCTTGCTAGCCCCCCATTTTTCTGCTAGCGTAGCCACAGCAGTTATATTAGTGGCCAATGGCTCACTGGTTACAGCTGAGGGCCAACTAGCCACAGCTGATGACCATGCAATCACAGTTGATGGCCATTTACTACCTGAGCCAGCACCTTTCTATGTGAGGCCGAGAGTCTGGAAACTGCTCTCTGGGGCTCTGTCCCCACATGTGTCTATAACAGTAGCCAAAAAGCAGTGATATGTAATAGCAATAGATGCGATTTCAGGTAAAACAAAAGTGTGAAAGCACTCTGCATAGTGAACACAGAGGTACCATATAAACTACTCCTGGTAATTCTTCCTACAGTACTCATAGAGAAATAAGGCAGCAAGATACCAGCAAACAGATTTGAGAACACTTTAGGGTGACCTGCTACAGACCAGTCTTTCAATCCTATAATTGAACTCACTTAAATATCTAGTACAGACTGTGATGGGAGTTTCCTTTTGGAATATAAATAAATTGAATGCTACCCTGTTAGAATTGAATGTTGTTTTCCTCTTGTCATAGAGTGAATGTGTATACATAACAGCCAAACTAGTCTGAAGGAACCATTTTAAGATTTTCAGTACAGGTGACATTTGTAGATGGCCTGCTAGACCTTTGTCACATGAGGTAGCAGAGCCTGTTCATGATGTGGATCACAAATGAGAAGAACTAAGGCACAGTTCTATGAGAAAGAATTCAGATCACAGGAAGTTATACCATCGAGAGTTGCTGAGGGTCAAGGCCAGCAGAGAAATACCTAGGAGAAAGAAAAAGTTCACAACCATAGAATTCCACTATGTAAACTGAAGACAAGAGTAAGAAGAGCTTTATACCTGTGGTCATGGTGAAGCAATAGGTCAGGTTTCTATAAAATATATATATATTTTGAGTAAAACTGTTTTCCTCTAAAAAATCTAAAGAACCTAAGTAATTTTGATTGTAAGAAAAATCATATATATATATATGCACATATATGTATATGCATATATATAAAAGCATATATATATACATATGCACATATATGTATATATATAACCACACATGTGGTTATACGTGTGATTAAATCAAATACAGATGGTCTTTGACTAACAATTTGTTAACTTTACCATGATATAAGAGTGGTATACATTTAGGAGAAAATGTACTTGCAATTTTGAATTTTAATCTTTTCCTGGACTAATGATATGTATTATAATACTCTCTCATGATGCTAGGAAATGGCAGTGAGACAATTTTGCCCACCTGTAAGCTAATGTAAGTGTTCTGAGCATGTTTAAGGTAGGCTAGGCTAAGCTATGATGTTTGGTGTGTTAGGTGTATAGGTGTATTAAATGCATTTTGACAAAATATTTTCAACTTAAAATGGGTTTATTGGGACATACCCTCATCATAAATTGAGCAGCATCAGTATATATATTTGGTTATTACTATGATAATTTTATTGTTTTGACTTTAAGACTATACTAACAAAAATAACAAATTAATTGAGTGTAAAGTGTGAGGCACATATTTTACAGATGCTTTTTCTAGACTTTAAAACACCCTTGAAAGGGAGCTCTTATCATCCCTATATTACCAATGAAAATCTATATCCAAAATCAAGATTCAAAAATTTGCTCAACAATGGAAAAAAAGTAATTGGCAAAACAACAATTCAAACTTGGAAAAAGAACCTCTGTTTCCAAAAGTTTAAATTGTGACAATACCTCATACTACCTTCATTTTCTCAATATTAGACATAGATATGATCATGCATGATGTTGTCCAAATTATGTTATACTATTTATCTCATAAGAATCATTGCCATCTGGATCATTTACATAAAACAGAAAAAAATAAAACAGTTGCACAAGGAAATTACAATAGCACTGAATTAATTTGCAGATTCAGTGCTATGCTTTGGATGACCATGTGAAATAAGTCTGATGTCACCAAACAGCAAGAGGGAAATGGAACACTAAGATGTAATTTTCACAGGAAATTACAATCTTAAAATATCATCGAGTGCTTTTCCCTCTCTCATGAAAATATATTTAACCCTATCAGAAACAAACCAAACCAAGAATGCTACAATGTCTTTTGAGATATAAGTAAATTTTGTTTTTGTGGTACAGAAATGCTCTTGAGTTTTGTTTAAGTGAATTTCATTTAAGTAATTATTTTATTTCCATAAAATATTTATTATATTTGTTATGTATTAATAATGTTATGCTTATTATATTGAGCATATATACAAGACAGCATTAAAGCTCTAAGACTCAGACCTACTGCAATCTGGCTTTTTTTTTTTTCTGGTGCCACTTTATCACCATCATTACTATTCATGCAAAGCATATGACATGAAGACAAGATCAGTAACACCAAGACTTAGAAGTGAATCAATCAGCCAGTGTCACATACTAAAACCGTTTACTGATATTGATCACATAGCTCTTGCTCAACTGGTGAGATATATTAAAGGAGCTGTTTAGAAGATGGAGTTAAGTGGGAAGACTAAAGGCAGAGAGATCAGAAGAAACATTTCAAGATAATCTAAAATACAATTTAAAACAATGCAGCACATCCTCAGCCTGACAGGAAACTACAGGTAACATGCACCTGGATTGTTGTTAGATGAAGGTCATTTCTTAAGCAAAAGCTCTAAAAATGTTCCACATTTTGAAATCTCCAGCTACTAACACGGAGTCCTGGGAATTTATCATTCTTTCAGGCGACAGATGCACACATCGCTGGGAATCAGTGTCAATGAAAAGTAACGATTTCATTCTCACCATAGCCACTGGAGAGAAGAGTTTAGTGTCTTAGTATCTTAGAGGAAGGAGACATCAAAGTCAATAATCGAAGTTGTTCCCATCCTAATAATTCTAACAATCTTGAATGCTTTTTAAATTGTGTTCATGTGTACCACCCAAACTTCCCCATTTTAAATGGTAGGTCTGGTAGTGGGACTCAGGAATCAACACTTTATTTTTTAGGTTCCTGAAAGGATTGTTCCTGGACCATTTATTTATTCCAATCCTATTTTCCCCTAAAACTCACCCCTTTAGACATCTGATATGCATATATCCAGATAAACAGAGATCTGATTTTTCCCCTGAGGAAACATAATTGGGTAAAGGTAGCAATAAAAGGAATAATTACACTGTATATCTAACAACAAATATAATAATGAAACTGTTTCTTTGGCATCACTGACAACTTGTTCTTTTCTTTTTTTCCACCATCCTATATAAAGTGCCCATCTTCATGCCTTGTTTCTCCATCTCCAAAAATCACCCTTTTGTTTCTAGGATCCTTTTTTTTCCTCTCGCCCCCCCCACACACCCCACCCCCACCCTCACAGTCCCCCACCCCACCCCCCCTGTGGCAGGCTGGAAGTCCCAGGGAACTGTCTTTAATCAGTGATGTATGGAAGATAGTGGGAAAATAGCTCATTTTCCTTACCTGTAAGATTTAAAAATCTGTGTAAACTCTGTGTCAGAGACATATTCACCAGATATCTATATGCTGTCTTGCATTTTAAAATCTCCCTTGCAGTTGGATTGAGGCCATGCAAATACTTTGGGACAAAGGAATATGAATGGAAGTGATATGTGTTACCACTTCAGGCTAAGGCAATTAAGAGCTAATCAGCTTCTTCCATCTTTCTCTTCTTCTACCACATCAATGTTTGCGGCCAAATGTTTCACATGGTACTCAGGGAAGCTGTTTTGCCTATTTAATTTTTTTTAATGAATGATAAATAAATTATTTTTGTGTTAATTACTGAGAAATTAAAACTTATTTGTTTATTTGTACATTACCATAAACTAACATTACAATAATTATTATAGAATTTGGTGGCACTAAATTGAATTTGATGGAAAAATATCTCAAATTTAGGGCATTACCTTAGTTGTGATGAGAAGCAAGAAAAATGATATGTGAATCATCACCCTGACTAATATAGTAATAAACTGGATTTACTATTTTTTTATTACTCCCAATCACATCTTTACCTATGCTGTTATTAGTTGTGTTATGGTAAGCAAGACAGTTAATTTTCTAAGTCTCAGTTTCTACATTTACAAAATGAATACATATGTATCGATTTCTCGGGCTATTTCAATAATTCACTAAGATATTTGTAGAATTTTTAGCATAGTTTTGGACACATAGAGAAATTTCACTGTTTTTTATTAGTGTAGTAATTTTTCTTTGTCTCTGTGAAATAGATGTTGTATTTCATATGTATAACTATATTCATTCTTTGCATTGTTTTTACTTGGTCATATTATATTTTTCTCATCAAGGTATCCAAAAATATAGCTATCCCCCAACATAAAATTTTATCCCATTCAATTAGTTTTCCCAATATGCAAAAGAAATCTGCTTTTATTCATCAATATTAAAGTTATCCTCTTTAGAAATGTATCTAGTATACTGCACATTCAAAGATAATTTTTCAAACAGCTCTCCTACTAAGAACTTGAGCCTAATTATAAAATAAATAAGTCAAGGGGATGTAATGTACAGCAAGGTGACTATAGGTAATAATATTATAGTGCCTTCTTGAAAGTAACAAGAGAACAAATACTAAAAGTTCTCATCATAAGAAAAAAATTGTAACTTTTTATGATGACAGATGGTAAGTAAACTTATTGTGATGATCGTTTTGCAGTGTGTTGTATACAAATATTGCATCATTATGTTCTACATCTGAAACGAATATAATGTTACATGTCAGTTACACCTCAATAAAAAAAGCATGTTTTCTAATGTAGAATTGCTCATAGAAACAACCATGGTAATGTTTAGAAAATAGTTTTAGATTACAAACTGGAATATCTTTCAAAAATAAACTTGTTACTCCAAATCTTGTAATAGAGTTTATCACCATCATTATACTAAGTAACACCTTCCTGGTGTGAAATTTATGCCCCATAATATGTACCATGTCTGTATGCCACTTCAAACTGATTTTAATAATGAATGAAGGTTTCTTATGCTTCTTAAAACTTTTATTTCTAAGATTTCTAAGAAGTCCAATTAATTGATTACATAACAAAATATAAAGGTTATTTTATGACGTTAAGCATCTCTGATTCATGATCAAAATGTTGCTCTATATATAATGTATAAAATATATAGGCTAATGGAGCAGTTAAGTTTATTAACTATATATACATATATAATTTAAATGTATTTTCAGTGAACATAGTTTATAGATTAACAAATAATAATAAAATAAATATATAATAGATCGATCAATAAATAGATAGATAGTATGTGCATACCAGCGGCCTTGATCTCTTTTGGGAACCTGTTAAAAATGCAAAGTTTCATTTCCCATTCTGATCCACTGAATTAGAATCAATGTCTTAAAGAAGATTTTCAGGGAAACCATATACACATTACAGTTCTAGAGGCACTGATCTGTATTATTTAGTGGTATGTCTGTAGACAGCTTTTTCTACATACCTTAGAAGTAATTGTGATGAAATCCTTTGATAGACAGTTCCTCATGAACCATTCCTCAACCCATATTTTCTAGGTGAACTTATAAGTAGAAAAATGTGGGATTTAAAATTTTTTTAAAGGTTTTGGGGAAAGCTGCAGCCCACTCTCATCTCATCTGCAAATCTGCCCATCTCATCTGCAAATCTCATAAAGAATGACAAGCCTTGATCTACTTCCAAGAATACCCTTTATGGAAATATAATACAAATTAAATTGTATAGAATATATATTACTAATTTCTAAGTAGTGATTTCAAATGGGACTATAACTCTGAGAAATCACATATTATTCAAGTTAAACATGAGAGAAAAATGGATATGCAAGAGAAAGACAAGACATTCCTCTTTCTAAGAAAGATATCATTTTTACTAATGTAGAGGGGAAAACTAGGCTAAAGTGTGGTATTATGATAACATATTGCACACAATATGCTGTTTACATAAGTATGCTTTATTTATTAATCAAATAAATCAAAATTTCTTTATTGTACAAAGAACAGAGTATGATTTGAATAGAATTATTTTCTCTAAGAAAGCTTAAGAAGCTGATTATGCAAGACAAGTAGAATCTTGATTGCATATAATTTCACTGTACTAAATAATATGTTCCATTTGTTGTTCAAGCTTTAAAACAACAAAATATTAGTTTGCAGAACTAGAAAAAAGTTCTCAGAGAGCCATAAGAGATGATGAAAATTATCATTCCATGCATACTAAATAAATTTGCCCTGATATAACCTTTTCTTCCTGATACTAATTCATATTCTAAAAGTAATCTTAATACTGGTTTGTGGATGAACATAAACATTATTGATAAAAACTCATAAAAATGGAAAATATTATTTGAATATTGAATATCAGTATATAAATTTCACTCTATTATTAGAAATACATTCCTTTTAGAGTTACTTAGTTTAAAACAACCAAAAAAAATAATTGCAACCACTTTATTTTCCACAATGTAAGTCTGTAATATAAATTACTACATTTTCCCATTGTTTAAACTACACCAGGGAGACTCAGAAGCCCTTTCAAAAGTTGTGCTCTTTTAGGGCACTTGGATATTATTTAGGAAATTAGCACTCATTATACTGAATGATACACTTGGGGTGTATGAAAGGTCAACAAAGCTTTCAAAATTCTAACTTGTGAGATTATGGCTCTAAAGTTGTCATATTATTTCAGCTACACATTATTAGATATTTGCAAATATGAACCTTATTTACTAATAAGAAAATAAATGCATTGCATTCACCTCAATTTTTAGAAAACAAATCATTATACATATTTATATAAATATAAAACCATTTTTTTACAAAAACAAATAATTCTACATACCTTAGAGGTATACTGAAGAACTCATTACTGTTTGGGTGTCTATATATTTATATGCATCCAGTTAAATGGAGAGTCCCATTAAGAGCCCAATTCTGCATTTATTTTATAGGCTTAGAAAATCACTGAAAATTCAAATTTCTAGAAATTTATATCTATTTTTACTACTCTGTGCAAACATGTTTATATGCATCTAGTTTATGATTTTAATCCTTAAAAAAACTTTAATTCAGATTTTATCTCTATTAGACAATGCAAGAAAATGTGCTTTATATATTTAATGTAGTAGACTGCTTAAGAGTTAGAAAGTCCTTATTTATGTCTATGCGTAACATCACTTCATTGCTTTATCCATTTTGGTGGTTAATTTCATGTGTCAACTTAAGCGGCACGAGGATGCTCAGACATTTGGTCAAGCATTATTCTGGATGTGTCTGTAAGAGTCTTTCTGGATAAGAATAACTCTTACATCAGTCAGTACCCTGACTATGCTCCCTAATGTGAGTGGGCCTCATCCAATCAAATGAAGACCTGAATAGAACAGAAAGACTGAGGAAAAGGGCTTTACCTCTTGCCTGCCCGCCATGAGCTGAGACATTAATCTTTTCCTCACTTCAGACTTGAACTAAAACTTCAGCTTTTCCTGGGTCTTGAAATTGGCAGTTTTCAGATTGAAGGTTTTTATTCTGCTGCTTCTCCGACCTTCAGGTTTCAGACTGAAACTACATCATTGTCTCCCCGGGGTCTCCGGCTTTCCCATGACAGGTCTAGGGCCTTCTCAATCTTTATAAATCATGAATTATGCCCCCATTTGAAAGGAGGAATGCTTGAAATCAACTCAGAAATAACTCTGTTCTTGAATGAGTCATGCAAACAGGATGCTTAGAAACATCTCGTATACGTGTGTTTTCTCAGAATGTATGACATGCAGCACAGACTGATGAGCACCTTCCTTCACTGAAATAACATTTTTCTGAATCAAGTGTCCACCTGTAATGCTTATAAGCAACTTTTATTCATGTGCTGTAAGAGAAGGTCTTCCATGCAGCACAGAGTGGAGACCTCATGCTGTCCTCACAGTCCCAGCATCACACCGGGCGGAAGACAGTGGTAGAGACATGCAGGTGAGAAGTGGGCTAGGAAATGCTGTTCTTCCTCAGGCTTAGGATGAAACCTTTGCTCACCATAAGCACTTGGAAACTACTGTGAGTCTGTTGTTCTATAGAGTTTTATTGTATATTGCCATGATGCTCAGACCTATTTCACTCTAATGCTTAAAAGGGTAATACAGGGGATTTTGGCAATGAAATGAATCAAATTCACTAATAGGCTTCTGAGGTTTAGGTTAAGATTTACGAGTTAACTGAAAAAATATGTGTTATCCTTTTCACTTGTTTTATTATTATAAATGTTCTGATATGCTTTTAGGCGATTATTAAGTTAGAATTATAAGGAACGCAAGTTCAATAGCTACAGAGGAATTATTTATGGCATTTTCTAGCTATCAAAAGTATATATATTTCACAAGTGTAAGTTTTTGGTGATTTCAGAAAATTAAAAAAGCAAATTATGGTCTTTTTAACAAATGATGATGGAACACTTGGACATACATATTCCAAGAAACAAACAAACAAAAAATATCTAGATGTACACTTTATACTTTTCATAAAAATTGACTTGAAATGGATAATTGGCCTAAATGTAAAACTCGAAACTGGGACACTTCTAGAAGAAATAAGAGAAATTCTTAGGTGGCCTTAACTTTAGTGTGACTTTTGATTACAGCACAAAATTACAACCCACAAAAGAGAAAAATGGATAGTTAGACCATTTTCATTAAAATTAAAAACTTCTCTGCAAAAGACAGTCAAGAGAATGAGAAGATATGAATGCAAAAAAATATTTGCCAATGACTTATCTGATAAAATGACTGTTATCAAACATATTGAAGCAACACTTAAAACTCATCAATAAAAATAAATAACTCACTTAAAAAATGGGCAAAAGATATGCACATACACATCATTAAAGAAGATACAGAGATAACAAATAAACATATAAAAATATATTCTACACCATATGCCATTAGGAAATTGCAACTTAAAAAAAAATCAGATATCATTACACACCTCTTAGAATGATGAAAGTTCAAAATACTGACAAAAACTGGTGAGGGTGTGGACCAACAAAATCTCTCCTTCATTGCTGGTGAGAATGCAAATTAGGGCAATCACTTTGGAACACATTTTGACAGTGTCTTATAAAATTAAATGTACCCTTACTGAATGTAACCTTGCTGAATCATGCTTTTGTGTTTACACAAATGAGGTGAAACTTGTCCACATAAAAACCTACATAAGAATATTTAGAGCATATTTATTAATCATCACCAAAATTCAGAAGGAACCAAGATGTCCTTCAATAGGAGAGTAGATAAACAAACAGTGGTACATTCAAAAATGGAATATTAATCAGCAATAAAAAATGAGTCACATAAAAGATATGGTAGAAATTTAAAAGTGTATTGTTAAGTGAAAAGAAGCTAATCTGAAAACTACATGACATACTAAAAAAAAGCCAGAACTACAGAGAAAGTAAAAATATCAGTGGTTGCCAGAGCTTTGGGAGGAGGAAGGAAGAAAAAAATCGGTGAAGCAGGAGATTTTTAGGACAGTGAAACTATTCTTTATGACAATATAATGGTTACATGCTATTATATATCTATCAATACTCATAAAATATACAACACCAAAGTGAACCCTTATGTATAATATGAATTTTAATTAATGATAATGCATCAATATCGGTTTAATCAATTTTAAGAAATGTGCCACACTAATACAAGATATCAATAATAGGGGGAGTGAGGAGTGAGGAAGGGTGAGGAGGTATACGGAGACTCTGTACTTTTCAGTTTTTCTTTAACCTAAAACTGCTCTAAAAATAGTCTATAAATTAAAAAACAAACTATGGAACCTACACGTTTACGGATTTTTCTCAATAGACATTTTATTTTCAAAATAATAATGCTACAAGACAGTAGGCATAATTCACCCTACATAGAAAATTCATGTTTGTCTTTAATGGGGTAACTGCATTTGCTGAGCTGTAAAATTGCCCAATTAAATTATAAGAATTAGTAGTTCTTTGTTATTTCCATTTTTTTAATTGAAACCTTCATATACATTGCTTTATACTTTTGTCTCTGCAGTCTAAGTGCAGAATGTGTAATACTAATTAATTAATTCTGAGTTTCTATGTCATCACTATTTAATTTAACATGTGTTTATGCCACTTATTCTTTCTCTATAAAAAGATAGTAGCTCTCTAATCATGACTGACTTCTTTTATTATAGAAAAAATGATAACATGTGCATGATTAAACTAATGTACCCAACCAATGCCAGTCTAAATTAGTTTTAAATGTTTAACATGATTATACCTCTTGGCAGAAAAAGTGAGAATCAATATCACTTCCGGAGAACCATGAATTTCAGAGTGAATGAACTTACTTTTGTAGATGGCTTATTTAACCTTTCCATCTCAACCAGTTTTTTTGTGTGTGTTTTTTAACATTTTTAATTTATTTTATTTATTAAAGTGTACTTGGTATTCTGCCCATTTTTGATTAAACTATCACAAGTACACTACTGTATAGAAATTAGTAGTATGAACTATTTACATATATATAAAACATGGATTAGGTTCCAGAACAGATTTTGAATATATTAGCATCATTACTTATAATCAGTATGCTTGTACTCATAATTTAAAAATAATTCAGTTACCAAATAGACACAAATACACAACATACATATTCACACAGAAAACCTAGACAGCAATTGCAAGAAACAAGACAATATCAAGAGCATTATAAAGTGAGTACTCAACAATCTAGAACTGGAACAAAAAAACCACATAGAGAAAGAAAAAAAAGCAAAACTCAGTTTAATGCTTTCATAAGATGACTTATCAAATTTATCTAAGTTAGCAACAGGTAAAACTGAGTCATAATTGAGAGGGGAAAAAATAGCCAGCCCTCTATATACACACACACTTTGCAATGTGACTTTGATGATTACCTTGTAGTCTATTTTCTCACCAACAGAAACTTGGCTGGCCTTGGTACATGTTGAATATGTTTGACATAAAGTGTGTGGACAAAAAAGGGATTCTATGGAAAGTAACCTCACAGGGTGATCTGTTCATAAATTGCTAACAGGGTGAGTAGTCATGCCCCAGGCATATCATTTCTTTAAAGGTTTATCTTTGCCTTAAGAAGATGCTGGCAAGGGTTTCTGTGCATCTAGATTAACACACCTTTGAAATGCCTCTTATTAGACCCCTCAGAAGTGAAACTACTCTCAAAGGGGCACACACTCTTGCTGACTATCCTGTAATCCAATCAACATTTTGCTTTCTCTCACCTTCATGCAGTCTTCCTTATATTCCCTCTTCCAAATGTATAAAAGAAATTGCAAAACTCATTCTCTGGAGCATTTGAGATTTTGCTTCCCAACATCATTGTCATCAGTTTTGACTTGAATAAATTCTTATAAAAATTCTCTATAAGATTGGACATTTCTTACATCAACACATGCATTATGTTTATTTTGTTTCAGAGTTCTCACATCTGGAATCCACATTCAGAGGTGTCTACCAAGACCTTTGTAAATCCTTATCCAAATGTGTGCCAAAAATTTCATTCATTGGATTAATAGATTTTAAAAAATAAGTATTCATTGCTGAAATTAGAGGTGTTCAGTAAGTGTTCACTAAAAAGAGCTTTCATGCTTCACAGTCATTGCATGAACAGGTAACACCTTACATGAACAATTTGCAAAACAGAGACTAATTATCTGACAAATTCTTCATTTTAAAATCTTACAAAAAGCATTCTAAGATGAGAGTCTCAATTCAATTAATGGTAGTCAGCTGTAAGTACTGAAAAAAAAAAATTGACTGATCTTGCCAATATAACTATGTGGCATCCACCTCAAAGAGAATCAAAGAAAATTGTCACCTAATTATGTATTCCTTACCACAATATAAAAGTATAACAATATGTTTACTAAAAAATGGGAAAGTATTTAACATTATTTTCCTAGGGGAACTAATTGTGAATTAAATTCTATTAAATATTTGTTGAGAACTAAGAATCCATCATTTATGGATCATTGATTACAGGCCAACACTGTGCAATATAAAATAAAATGATTAACTCCATGGCCCTGCCTTCTAGGAGATCAAAGATAAGTCAATGAAACATCAACAACAACAAAAATCACAAGTCACATAAACTTACTTCTAAGATAAACATAAAAGACACATAAAACATCAAATAACAAATGGAAAGCAACACGCATTGCTTAGGTATCTGAAGATATGTCTTTGGAAGAACTAGAAAAGTGCCTGATCTAATTGAAGACCCCTTGGACTTCCATTAGAACCTCAGAAAAATCATTCTCCAGGCAGACATGATGACCCCCCCCCCATCAAATCATGCTCATGTAGCTTCTCTGAGGTGGTTGGCAGGGGGGAGTCTGCAGAAAGGGTACCCATTTGTTATGGAATGTTCTATTTTTTTTTCCTTATTTATAATACAAAACATCCTAGGAAAGATTGCATCATAAGCCCTCATCAGATCTTATTGTTACATGTTCATATCAAATTTGTGTTTCTTAGGCAGAAAAGAAATACCAGATAAACCCCTGTTTGCATCAGCATAAATAAAACTGCCGAGAAAGGAAGAGAATGGGAAATAGGAGCACTAAACTTCATAGAACTCATGTAGTGGATGTCTTTAGATCAAAGCAAATACATCTATACATGGAGTATAGATATCCACTTTATTATTACTTTTTAAAATAATAAGTTTCTTGAGTTATCTCAAAGACTCATCCCATGTTCAACATCAAAGAAAACAAAACAAAACAAATATACAGAGTGATCTGGTGACTCACTGTTAAATTTTTAATAAAATATGTAAAGCTTTTAATTTAAAATGCTTCAAACTCTAATGTACTTTTTTCAGTGAATGTACACTTTATTTGTAAATCCAATATTCATATAAGTTAGATAAATCTTCTTTTAAGAACATTACTTATTGAAATCCTAATTCTACAAATATTATAATTAGTAAATCATTCTTAATTTGACTCATTAATAATTTTGTTACATAAACATTAAAGTTTTGGGCAAAATTAAAGTTGATTTTTCTCTAGCTTTCAATGTTTTAGAAAGCTGATTTTTAAGTGAGTTTTTATTAGTGTAAAATAAATCTCTTGACATCTGTTTCTATTTAAAAATTGCATTGTATTCAACCAATGTGATAATTAGGACAAATTTTATAGTATATAGCCTAGTCACTTATTCATTCTTTCACTTGAGAAACGTTCATTCAACACCTATGATGCAAAAGTTTTACTTAATTCTGTATTTAGATTTGTAACATTCTTATTACAAAATAGATTCTGAACCTGGTGTTCATGCTAGGCCTGTGTTTACAGTTGCAAATCACATTTCTTAGTCATATATATGTGTGTGTGTGTGTGTGTATACATATATGCGTATATATACATAATATACATATGTATATATATTTTGTATATATATATATTTATATGTATATGTATATATGTTTTATATATATAACATTTTTAAATTATAGTGATTAGACATTTATATAACTTTACAAAGTGATTACCCCAAAAACTCTAGTACCATCTGATACCATACATAATTATTACAATATTATTGATTATATTCCTTATACTATGCCCTACATCCCTATGACTACTGTGTAACAACCAATTTGTACTTCTTTTTTTTAATGAGTTTATTTGAGCCATAAATTTGTACTTCTCAATCTCTTCCCCTTTTTCACCCACCCCCTCCATCCCCCTTCCCAGTTGGCAGCCATCAAAACATCGTCTGTATCTATGAGTTTCTATTTTGTATTTTTGTTTATTTTGTTCTTTAGATTCCACATTTAAGTGAAATCATATGGCATTTGTCTTTCTCTGACTTTACTCAGCACAATACCCTCCTCTAGTTCCATCCATATTGTTGCAGATGGCAAGATTTCTTTTTTTCCTTTTGTTTATGGCTATGTAATATCCCATTGTATATATGCATATGATCACTTCTTCCTTATTCATTCATCCACTGATGGATACCCAGTTTGCCACCATATCTTGGTTATTGTAAATAATGCTGCAAAGAACATACGGACACACAGGTTCCTTGTAACTAGTCTTTTGAGTTTCTTTGGATAAATCTCAGAAGTGGGATTATTGTGTCCTTATTTTGTCTCTTGTTATAGCCTTTGTTACTCATTTGAAATTAAGGAGAAAAAGTAAGGAAGATCACATGATTGTAGAAGAAAGAAAGGTGGGAATTAGGTTACAGGATAGTTAACAAGATTATGTGCTCTCTTGAGGGTGGTTAACTTTATTTCTAAGGTGCCTTAACCTACATGCACAGAATCAATGGACAGGGCTTGCTTGAGGCAAAGATAAACCTTTCACTAAAAAGTTATAAGCCTGTAGTTATAAGTGGGCATGATGACCCACTATGACCTGCCCAGTTATAAATTTATGATCAGATCACCCTGTGATGTTACTTTCATTAGACTTATGATAGCATCACATTTTCATCCATACATTCTTGTGGATAAACATTCTTCTAGGGCCCAGATGCAAGGAACTCAGATCTACGTATTACAGAACTAATCCAAATACAAATTCCCCATCCTTAGGCCAACTTAAAAAACAACTGGTTATTTATTTTGATTGCAAGTTGTTGCCCAAAAAATAAACATTTTATCCAGAAGCTCTGTCTCCATGTACAATACACTTGTGGACTGAGATTTATCTGATTTCCGCCTCCCTGAGGCTACTGCTGATAATGACTGTTCCTTATGACTAATTACTTCCTAGAATGGTTAGACATATACTAAATTTATGGCTTTTTAAAGTAAGTTATCACAATCCTAGGTTTAATCATATTTGTTTTCAAGATTATCAAATTTATAAACGGTATAGTCTATATAATAATTGAAACAATTTCCCATAAAAGGATCGCATTCTTCCATAAATTCTGAAAGGTACAAATCCAGAAAGAAAAATGTTCATAATATCTGTCTGGTAGAATAGGTAACTATTTAGTTAAATTTAATTTTCTGTTGCTAGACATGTATAGCATCAAGTAATAATCAAAAACCTGTCAAAACTGTATCAAAATATTAGAGTCATAAATAAAAGAACATATTTTCAAAAGTCGGAACACTAGACAGAGTTTACACAGAAATGGAAATTGCTTTAAACAAACTCTAAGATTGCTTCTGTCTTCCTAGACCTTCTCCTCCAAGATATTTCCTGATCTTTGTAGCTCAGCAAGCAGCTTGCCCCAACAGAAAATACCTCTCAACCTTCTGACTTTTCTCCATCATCATTTTTCTTTACCCTTTCTTTCAAGGTTGCATTTTATATTTTGATGGATTGAGTTTTAATCTTAGAAAATATGTCAATCAAATAGGTTAGTTGCTATTTCAGAGAGAAAGCAGCCACCTGGTTGGTAATGGGTGGATGTTGGGGATATAGCTGGCAGACCCTAGCTAAAACTTTTCAGAGAATTTCCATTGTTCGTAGCATAAAGATCAAAAGTTTCAATACGGTCCAGGAAGCCCCACGTGATCTGAAGAGATTTCTAGCTTCCTCAGATGACACTTTCCTTCTCAATTAAACTCTGTCTTTTTGTTAATGTACTCTGAGAGGTTTAAGTTGGGTTGAGATATATTCAGTACATGAGCTCTTTCTCCTTTTTCACAGGCCCACAGCAGCTATTACAACACCGTTTGTACACAGTAATGCAGGTAGCCTCTACCAATAGTTCAGAAATGATTTATGAGATTAAACCTTCTTATCATCCGAAATCTGAATTTCTATAAAGTTAAAACACTCTGGACAATTAAGTTACTAAGAACTGTATAGTGATAAAAAAAAAAATCTCAAAACTTTCTCGGTAAAATCTGGAAAGGATGGCATGTTAATAGTTCTCTTCCCAGTACCGTTTCTATAAACTAAATGAAATAACTGAATGTAAATACAACTAGGAAATATGGAGAGAACAATATCAACAACCAGAAATTAGTGAGATGTATGGAATTTTGGAGATTAGACTTTTGCACATAGGAGAAAAGTGAAATAATGCTTAAGGCGAATCACTATCATCTTTCCTAGAGAAAACAAAAATACAGTGTTTTTAAACACAAACCTAGAAAACTCCACTAGTATTTCCAAACTGGAAAGCTAGAAATAGCACAAGTCATAATAGGAAGAAGCTCTTCATGTGAATTCTTTTCACCAGCAGGAGATGATCAATATCTGGCATCTAAAAGCTGAGAGGCGATCAATTCACCGACACAAAATTCTAAGAATGGATAAAATCTTGTTCCTGCTCACAATCTAATTGTATATATTAACTATGGAACAATGTGATCTTTTATTTTTTTTAAATTGTGTATGGATATTTAAGTTTAATAGTGATTCCATTTCTACAATTATATTACAGTACAATTCTAGTAGAAATTAATAAAAACATCAAACAATTAGTCAAATGCATGAAATACTCTTTTCGATCAGGCCTAAAATCAAGATCCAGAGGCAAAAGTTGAACTAGATGGAACAGTAATGTATGTACACATCACAGATGATATTATGACACAGGGAGAGGTTCATCTGCAGTTTCCCCATTCAGAAGTTTCAAAGGGTTTCAGCCAAATAGTTATCACAATGTGACCTGGTGGAACTACTAACTACTTTTTGCTGAATTCAAAGAAATCTCTATAATCAGTGTCTTAAAATTGGAAGTGAGCTTGCTGTGAGAAAATAGTAAATGTTTATTTACCGGATAGAAAAATTGAAAACTAAATAATCCCAAACCCATATTTATTTTGATCTTGTATTATGTCTGACATTTACACAGAAACTAGAAACTAGATATGTGGTAAAAAATCTGGAGACTGCCACACACTAAGGAAAATTCTGTTTCTGGCAAGCAGTGTTTGGTTGTAAAAGGTCACTTATATCTGCAGAGCTTGTTGGCTCTAGAATATTTATAGACCCTGTAGCTACAATTTGGCTCATAATTTAAGTACTGTAAAAACTCTCCACATCTCCGTGAGGCTTCCAGGATTCATACAGCAAAGTTGTTTTTTTGTTTTGTTTTGTTTTGTTTTGTTTTGTTTTTACTTAAATAGTTCTAAAGTTACATCCATTTTTTAAAGGCATTTAGCCAAAGTAACTAGAAAAACTTAATGTAAAGGAGAAATTCCAGCCTATTCCCAGCCTCTTTCTCGGAAAACTCAATCTTTAACATGCATTTTGGCATTGCAAGGCAATCCTTAGATGCTTCATTTTAAATCTTGAATGATTCCATTCAAATGTATGTTTATATTTTTAGAAAACAATAGGAAAAACTATTTCAATAGATTGTAGAAAGGTTTCTTGTAAATTCCATTTTCATATGGAAGGAGGTGGAAATAAATAGGCAGAAATATAAACCACAGGCTGAAGATCGAGGGTTACTCACTCTAAAAATTCCATGGAAGGATTTTCCGTGTAGACAGATGTATTTTGAAGGACTGAGACAACATATACAGATAGTGTAAAAAGACAGCTGAAGCTTCCCATGGCTTAGGAAAATGGAATGCATTGCAATAGAATGACCTGAAAAACAAAAATAAATACTTTCCTGGTCAAAGAACAGTGTTTTCCCAGTGGTATAATGTAAAGAACCGATACCAGGATGTAGGCTCCCTGGAGGGCAGGGTGTAAGTTTTCCTTACTCCTGCAACCCAGCACTTGTCTTAGAGCCTGCCCTGCCAATAATGATGCTCAGTGAGTATCTGCTCATGATAAGAATGCCCAATAAAGCTGGAACAGATAAAAATTAAAGAAGAAAAAAGACAATTACTTGTTATTTGTAGCTGCGGTTAAGGTAAAGGCTTGTATATTTGAAAGCAGACTTTCAAAAGTGTATGTTGACTCTGAAGAAACCTTAGGGGCCATGGTCAAAATAGTATTCTATTGTTTTCTCATTATCCCCCAAGTTTCTTGCACATGGTATGAGTGCTCTAAATTTAAGCATTTAGCCTAAATGCTTAAAGGCTAAATACATTTTTTAAAAGGCCAGGTCGAAGATATTATTTTGTATTACGTGTCACTAAGAGGTATGGCAAGTATTAATCACTGACCCACAAGAAGCAGGCGACACACACATACAGCATAACTACTGGAGTGTTGCATGTAGGCTTTATTTACAAAAATGTAGGCAAGGTGTAGGGAAACCACAGGGAACAAGGCAGCAACACAGAAGCAGACTAATCAGTGTTGCCTTTAATAAGACAAGAGGGGCACGTGATCACCTGGACTGAGATGGCTGAGTGTGGTAGAAAAGGTCACTTGAAGGGAAGCGCTAATCTCCTGACAGACACTGTGGTCTCCAGGTGAGAGAGACAGGGAAGTATGTGTACTGAGCCCATTCTCCTTCTCACCATTGGCCAAATCCAGCTGGTATTAAGAGGGTAACACATTATTTTACTATGTCCTGTGTTATTCTCCTTACCATGGGAAGAGTAGAAAGTAACTTTAGGGATCAAGTGGAACCTAAGGAAGCATAATACTAAGCACTTAACAATGGACGATTCTCCATCATATGCAAAATATTGTTTTTCTCTAGGGTATCTGATTACTTGTTTATCCAAATCAATTGTTTACTGGAATACTATATAATAGGCTCCTTAAAGTTCCAATTGTTTCAAGAATATTTTTTTCATAGATCTGCATCTATCAGATTGAGGTGTACTAGACTAGACTAATGATTGAATCAGCATATTCATAAAGAACAGAGCTTTACATCACATATTCTAAAAGTTAAAAAGTAAGTTCTCACACAACAAAATCTGAAAAAAAGTTTAATTTTGTTCTTAGGATTCTTTGTTCTTTTGTTCTTTTAATCCCCTGCACAATCTAGCAAAAAGAGTACTAGGTTCTTAAAATTGGTTGTCAAGTTTTAGATCTTATAAAGATTAAAATTTCTTTTCCTGTAATAGGACATTATGAATTCATATTTGTGAAGTACTTAGGAAGTCATTCAATTAATATGTATTATAGCCATTGGCCATTCATCTGTTTCATTCTAGTCTTTCATTTTTATGATCACAAAGAGTCATAGGGGTTCTATGTGCAATTTGAAATTGCTCTAAAATCTAAAAAAAAAAGATTGCTCGCTACTTCAAACTGTCTGAAAAAATGATTTATGGCTACATTTCCTCGGGGGAACCTTATCATTTTGGACTTCAGACATACATTGATAGTAAATTCTTAAGCTCTTCATTTTTGTAAGTAATTAAATGTAGATCAGACTTTGTAAAGGTTTTGACTAGCGCGGACTTTAGAAGTCATCTATTTCCTTCTTACCCTCACTACTTTATTTGAGGTTGAGGTAGTTGAAGGTCACTGAGACCAAGTCACACAGTTAGCTATATAGAATTGGTATCAGGGTAATGCTACCTTTCTAAATTTGGACCTGGGTCTTATCCACCATGCTAGTTGTTTTCAAAATGGAGGATTATTTGGGAATTTAGGGACTGCTAATAAAGGGAGTTATTGAGAAAGGACAAGAGGCATAGACACTCTGCTCCCTCTGTCTTCTTCAATCAGATTCTCCTGACGTTGTTTATGTGTCAGCTTTATGATTATCCATGTTTTTATTTGGTATAATTTTATATGGTTTTAAGTACATGCCATATTTTAAATTAGTACTCTGCACCAAAATATTTTAAAACTTATGCACTAGAAAATAATTCCCAGAATAACCAAATTATTTGACATCTAGTCATCCTCTGTAGCAATAATAGCTATAATGGATGTCATCAGTCCCTAGTGAAGAATATTCTTAATTTTGAAGACATTAAATAAAATTGTGATTCTAACATTATCTGCTTCATCACGACCTCTGCTGGAAACTGTTCACAGGAAAATGTATAGGAAATGAGTTTTAGGAGGTGGTCAAAATCCAAAATAGATTCCCCAGACTCAGAGATGAAAGCAGGAGCTTCCAAGTAGACTCTAGGCATATAAACGTAAGCAGTATTAACACTTCAATGATGTGTAGACTGAGTTGCAGAACAGAGTGATGGAAAGAATATCAAGAAACAAATTGTGGAACACAGGAGAACAATCCAATTTTGGATCTAAATGATTTAGGATTACATGTTGTGAAAGTAAATGAATTTGGATTACTGAAATTTGGGAACTTTCAGAATGAAAAATGCCCACTGCTTTTAGACCTAAAATAGGAAACTGTGAAATTAACAAAGACCTTGATTTTTAAAGATCCAAAATAATTCAAGACCATATTAGACTAGCTACTTAGCTACTAACAATGAAATTGTTAGTTAGACAGCATGAGTCAGTGCAAAAATCAGATATGACCATACCATACTTTTCCTTATTATTTGAAGGTAGCCATCTGATTGTTACTTTTTTTTTTTTTTTACTCCTTATAACCAAATAACTTTTAACATAGCTAAACTCACTAATACAGAGAAAACACTCACTGCTTAAACAGCTCTTGGGAATGGGTGTCTATTTCTAAATATAAACTTAGTCTAATCCTCACATTCCAAAATATATAATAATGTACAAAGTCAAATAGATGGACAAGCAAACAAATTTATTTTTAAAATGAGAATTGTTAGAGTATTAAGATGAATACGTCAATCCAAAATAAGACACAAAAAGAAACCATAATTTGATAATTAAAAATTAAAAACATATAAACAAAAAAAGACATTAAAAAAATCTAAATTATGTGCTTGATACAGAAAATCCACAGAATAGTCATCATTTCCCATATGGCACATTGCCCTTCTTTACAATATCACTGATATTGCCCCTACAACTTGCCAGAATTAGTCTATGGGGCCCAATGGAACTGTTTTCTTCAAAATCTTCTTACCTTCAACCTCTTCCCTCTGCGTTCTCTTTACCTTCAATCTTGTCAGTGCAATTGAGTTGTATAGGAAGTTGTTTTGTTTATTTATGTATGCTTTTTTTTAATGTCCGTATATCCATTCCCAAGCAAATTAATTCAGAATCTCTGAGGTTGGGACATGGCTTTTGCTGGCTGTATTCTGCATTCAATCATGGTCTACTATGTGTGGTTCCACGGGAAAAGTGTTCCATTTATTCTATATGATATGAATTCCTTGAATTTACTGATCAAGATTTATATATGTTTGTTATTTGTGATCGCTTTCCCTATTCCATGTTATAATGTTCTCTATCGCTATATTTACCTATAGTGCACCATGGATAAAAAGGTCAGCCTCTTCTGTTTTAACAGTTATTCATCCTTGCTGCTAATTCTGATACTTTTGATGCCTAACTATGACAGCTTTATGTACCCAGTATGAAACAGACTAACTACATAAACACAGTCAGTTTAATATATCTGAGCCTGATGTCTCTTATTATTAACTGGAAATAATACTTACTTTGTAGGATAGTTCAGTTTTTATATTTTATAGTTGTATAATAGGGCAAAAATATAATCGAGAAGGATATAAAATCTGTGAACTCAAACTCTTATAAAATGCCAGTTACCTCAATCTGAATGGTACCTTTGATAAGAGCATTTAAAAGTGAATGTTGAGATTAACTCCTTCCACTTTAATCTCAGTAAGACCCATATTAGATTCCTGACCTACAGGATTTAAAATAATATTTTGTTTGTTTTTAAGTCACTAAGTTTGCAGTAATTTGTTATAGCTGCAATATAAAACCAATGCAGAGAGGGAGAGACACTCTAAAAAGGGTGCTATGAATCCTGTCACATATACATGTAATGTCAACTGTATTATAGTGGTTGATTTTGTCAAACTCTATTGGCGTGCCCTACAGTTATAAAGTAGATGGATGGATAGATGATAGATAGATAGATAGATAGATAGATAGATAGATAGATAGATAGATAGATAGATGATAGATAGATAAGATAGCTAAATGATAGATAGATAAGAGATAGATGATAGGCCTCAAAATAGCCTCAAAAAATTGGATGTTCAAAGTATCTTTCTTTATGGTTTACTTTTTTTTATTAAATTTATTAGGTGGTTCATGATATACTTTTGATTGTTTGCCTTAAGAGCTTAGATTTTTTAGATGTATGTACTCTACATGATATTTTATATAAATAAAATTAGTGAAAATTTAACTATGTATATGTATAAATTATATATACATATAATTTATATATACTCATATATACCAGGGTGCCAAAAATATGTATATACATGACTTGTATTCACATATTATTATTGGTATATATTGAGTATTACAATTTTAATAGTTTTTTTCCTTTCTTAAAATGTGTATACATTATTTGACACCATGTGTGAGTGTGTGTGTGTTTATCCCCAGTTCCTGACGCAAAGATCCTAGCACATTTGTAAACAGAGGTGCTGAGAAATTTTCTTTCTATTATTTAGTCTTTGAACCCGGTTCCTGACACTGAGCTCCTAAGACTTTTGTAATTTCTTGAGCAATAGGCACGTTTACCACAACATATCTAATTCTTTGGAATTTCCTGGCTGATAGGAACATCTTTTATTGTAAAGAAACAACTTGGTGGGCTCTTCGATGGGGGCTGGTAACCACAAAGACCAAGCTATGGTTAGAAGCTTGGAACTTTCAGCCCCACCCGTCATTCTCCAGAAAGAGAAGAGGAGCTCAACATAGAGTTAATGATTAATCATGCCTACATCATGTGGACTCCATAAAAATCCAAGTAGTACAGAATCTGGAGAGCTTCTGGGTTGGTGAACAAATCTATGTGTGGGGAATGTGGCAAACACCACGTCCATGGGGACGAAGCTCCTGAACTCAGGAGTCTTTCAGACCTCTCTCCACATACCTCGTCATCTGACTATGTATCTTTTATCATTATTTTATAAGAAACAGTAAACATAAGTAAATATTTACCAAGTGCTGTGAGCTGTTCAGTCAATGATCAAATCCAAGGAAGGGGTTGCAGGAACTTCCAGTTGGTAGCCAAGACAAAAATAATTTGTGAGTAACCTGGGACCTACTACTAGCAATTAATATCTAAAGTGGGAGCAGTCTTGTGAGACAGTCCTTAACCTGTGGTAAGTGTGCTAACCTTGGTTAGTGTCAGAATTGAATTGAATTGCAGGACACCCAACCGGTGTTGGAGAATTGTTTATGTGTGGAAAACGTGTTGGGAGACCCACATATTGGGAGACTAGAAGTGAAGTAGCATTGAGTAAAAAAATATTCCATGATTAGTGAGCAAGGCAGAAACAGTATTGTATTAAATTCATTTTGTTATTTTTTAAAGCAGGCAACATTATTTTGTAATATGAAGGAATGATAATATCTAAATTGTGTCTTTGGTGCATTCAAATTTTACTATAATATTTACTAAAAGGGTGTAGACTTTTACTTAAATTTGGAATCATTATGTGGAAAGTTCAGACAAAATCAGCACGCGGGTTTTTGCTTATCTCTAGAATAATTATATGGATAATTTTTATAAATCCAGAACAAATAGAATATTGATTTTCTATTTCCCCTTTGTGTATATTGGAAATCAATCTCTATTTTGGAAAGAATGAGCCAAACTATTAAAACACATTAAAATAAGCACTGCAGAGAAACTGGGAAAAAGAAAATTTTCTTCTTTGTATAATTCATTGATTACTAAACAGGAATAATAAAAAAGTTATTAAATACCCAATTGCATTCTTTCAAAAATTAGAACAGATGTATAATTAACTTCAAAATAAGCAAAGTAGTTATTGTAAACATTGAAAATGAAAATGATAAATTTTGTAAATTCAGAATTGACTATTGATTTCATTTCATGAAGAGTGGTTAAAAATATTTAAATATAGTAAAATAGAAATAATTTGAGGTATTTACTTCCAATTACTCAGGATGATCCCGTAATCTTCTTAATCACATAATACTGAACAGAGAAATGTGAATTTAGCATTAGATATTCATATTGTAAATAAATATCACTCCCCCAAAAAATAAAAATAAATAAAACAAAACAAAGCAAAAATGATTCTGGTAATAATAACTCATGAACTATGGTTTTTATGGACTGAATTCCAAATTTTATATTTTGAAGCTTTGTCCTCCAATGTGACTACATTTAGGGAGAGAGAGAGTTTTTAAGAAGATAATTAGGATTAAATGAGGTTATAAGGACGAAGGTCCAATTCTGTAGGACCGGTGTGCTTATAGAAAAAGGAAGAAACACCAAAACTACACACAGGAAAGTTCACATGAGGACACAGAGAGAAGACAGTCATCTGCAAGCAAAGGAAAGAGGCCTCATGAGAAACTAAACTTACTAATACCTTGATCTTGCACTTCCAGCCTCCAGAATTGTTAGAAAATAAATTTCTGTTGTTTAAGCCACCAAGTCTGTAGTACTTTGTTATGGTATCCCTAACACTCTAATACAATGCTATTGATCACTCATGTGTTATGACCAAAGAAATATTTAAAACAAAAGGTGTTTCTTACTGCCTCATGTGCTGTATGCCATTGTGCAATGTATTTAATATTATTTCTATGGGGTTATTTGAAAACAATAGATCAACAGCATAATTAAATATGTTATATATTTTCAAGAAGCTCATCATATCAAAAAATATTGCCTGTGCTTAATACATTCACTCATTGTTCAAAAAAAAAAAGAAAAGAAAAGAAATTTGAAACTTCATTACATACAGTGTATAATATTAGAAATTACACATTTGAGGGTGATTCAGAGCCAACATTGATGGAACTCATGCCTGTTCCTAAAATTTCTGCAATGTTTCACAAATATTAAAAACTAAACTCATTTCAGTGGACTTGATGGGAAAGCATTAGTTTTTATCATTCAAAGACAGTGCATAGGATTCTGTTTTTCCTATTCTCCTTTATCCAAAGCATCCTTGCTTTATGTATTCTATATTCTTTACTTTGTCTAAGCATCCTTTTGAAGAAAGGATTTAAGGATGAAAATAAACTTGAAACTACTGCTGAAATGATGCACTCACTAGGTCAGCCATAGTTTACTTATACATTAATAAAAATGTATAGTGAAAATATTGGAATATATAAACAAAGATCAAAATATTGAATAACCTATCACAAATAACCTTCCAAATGTATTTGACACGAAGAATTTTACCAACAAATTTTTATTTATTTATTTATTTTTTTTTACTGTAAGAAACCACGTTAAACATGAATTACTTACCTTAAGTGTTTACAGAAAGACTCTCAGGTTACAAACTACATATACTCATAGAGCAACTGTGTGGGCAAAAGACACAGTACACCAACAACAGAAAAGAGATATTTTCTTCATCCCTCCACTAGTGGTCCCACAAGGTGTGCTCTGTCTATATCTCAAACTGCCAGGGGCAAGTGTATAAAGCACCTGGGTACCAGGTGCTAGGGAGGAAGTTCGAAGTCGGCTCCTGGTAGGAGTTCATCATAGTTAACTGGTCACATAGGCACACTCCAGCTTTCTGAACAGTCTTAAATAGCAAAACCCTCAAGGCTCCAGTGAAACCAAGTGCAAAGCTTAAATCCAATTACTATTACTAAATAATGCGGACAGGCCAGTACATCATGCCCTAAAATAACTCATGAAACTATGGTTATAGAAGATCATTTCTATATAGTTAATATATTCTGTAGTGTTCCTTGTGAGTTACTATAATGCTTTAGGAAGTTCTGTTTAGTATTTCATGATATAGAAATACATGGCTGTCACAATCATTTATCATCTGACCCCTATTTATCTTTCTAGTTTTATTTGTTTTACCTACAAATACCTCCTTTACCTCCTTACCCCCTTTAAATGGAGTCATCAGTCATAGGAAAATTGTTTTAGGGTCCACATGCCTGGGAGTTTATGACAGGCAAGTTCAGAGCACCTGGTCACCAAAAACATCTTCTTTGAAAATATATATGAATAGTTCCCTAACTCACAAAACTGTGCTACTATAAGTAGCACAAAATGGGTATAACAAAATTAATATAAATTTTAATGCTATGTTGTTTCAAACAATTGAGCACTCAACCATTATTTATTGAACACAAACTGTACAAGGCAATATTGGGGACAATCAGATTTTTTAGATTTTTTTTCAACAAATAACTTAAAGTCAACATGAGGTAAAATATAGACACACATTTGGGGTATTCATAAACACTTATATGATATCTGCATTTCTCAATGATTTACTTACTCTTCTTATTAACATTTTGTAGGTGAGAAAACAGGAGTGATTAATCATAATATAATTAAGTAATTTGTCCAATGTCACACAGTGAGCTGTTGGTTCTAGTTGATAACCGAACCCAAATAATCTGCCTTTAAGTGAATTATATTAACCAATACATTATGCTGTCTCTTGATATAATTACATTTTGAATTTAATAAATATATAAATATTGTTAAAAATCATTCTCACACAGTGATTTTATTCTTTAAAGAGCTAGCTAAAGTTAAAGGATAACCAAGATTAGAAACAGCTTTATTCTGAGGTATCCATGTTTTTATTTCCAGTCAGTCAAAGCCCTGAACTGAAGGTTACAGGATTATATAGAGTTTTGAATCACACTGAAGTTTTCATAAGCCAGTGGTTAAAACGACACACAGATGTTCCACACCACCAGTCACTCACAAGAGGACAAATGGCACTGATTGGATTAGAAATAGAAAGACTAATGCATTTTTGCCCTTAAGGGTCAGAAGACAAATAGATCTTTCATCTCTGCAAGTGAGCACAACAAGCAATCCAAGAGCATTATTTTCGTAAGGTACTTTGTGGAATCTGTTTCATTTGTCACTGGACCTAGTGGTTGAGGCTAGCAAAAATTAAGTTGTGGTTCAGACCCAGGATAAGTGGCCAGTTCTGAGAGCAATACCTTAGGTTTAAAGGTGATTCACATCCTCCAAACACTTAGCAGCAACGTCTATCCCAAATTATCAATTCTTCAAATTGCAGTATGGTTTGAAAGGAGGAGTGAGGTTTGGCTACCTGAAGAAATGGGGAAAAAATGAAATTTGTTTCTCAAAGCAGATAATAAACAATAATATCACATATCAATTATATTCATCTCTGTGAAATTTTCTTTTTTTTTTTTTTTTAATTTTACATTAAACTGAAAAGTGAAGCAACTCTTTGTCTTAGATACTATTTGGTTTCCGGATAGAGAATTTCTCAGAAGGTAATTTTGTAACCTAAAAAGAGAAGAAAAAAAATGGAAGCATCACTGTCAACTGTAAACTTTCTGTGACCATCGAAATGCATCAGCAATTAGAACAGAGTAACTTGAAAAGCATGGTGTCTGTGGCAAAGATAGACAAAATAAGTACCATACCCTATATACATATTTTTACACAGTATGAGAGCTTGGAGATGCAAAGTATGTGTATTTGATACGGTCAATCCTTAAATATCTGCAGTAATTAAAAAATGACTACGTGACCTTAGTAAACCAGCATCTGTAACACTAATATTGAGTACATAGCAATCGGAATATGAATATGGCCTATGAATATATATGCAAAACAGCTTCAAGCATTATACTATTCTCAAAACAAATTGTTTTACTTATCTAAGTGATGAGACAAATAAAGTGGATTCATTGTTAGGTAGCAAGTGTATGCCAGCATAAGAACATGTGACAAGCACAGTTTTAAGCACTGGGAATATAATATTCTTGATCTTGTGTATCTTACATTTAAGTAGAAGAGACAAAGACTAAACAATATCAAAATACATATGCTCAGTTCCATAGGGCAGACTCTCAGGTAGCATGTTGCAGGAAGGTCTCTCTGAGAAGGTGAGTGTAGATTCCCCCCACCCCCTGCCCCACCAGCTGCACTGCTTATGTTTCTGCTTCAAACCAAAGTGACAGTATGCCACCATACTGTCCAACATAATTACGTAGTTTCTACACTGCAGGTACAGAAACATATGGACACATTTTCGTGAATTGACATTTTGCAAAATGCAGCAAACATTTTAATTTTTACTCATACGTTAGAAAAGGGAAGTCTTGAAAAGGGTATGCATTTCAAATTAGAGCAGGTTGTCTGTAAGAGAATTTCAGCATGTAAAACATGTTTAAATTTAATCAACAGTAACGTGTTGGGTGTTTTCTTTTATTATTCATTTTATTTTCATATAAATTAACTTCCAAAAAATAAATAAAAACACTGAATACACTATTGCATATAGCCATCTTTGTTAAATGTTATATTATTTTATTGAAGAATATTAATGTACATATTGGAGGGAGTGAAGGGGACAGAAAGACTACAAAACTGTAACCAAAAAAACACATGTTTAATGTTTTATGGGTTTCAAGAAATGTGTATGTATATGACCCTTCATCTTCTCTAAAAGTTGGGCTGGGGAGATATTCTGGACACCTAGTGAATTTCCATTACCAAAAAGAAAACATAAATGTAGAAAAATATTTTTTGTGACAAACTTTGGGTTTGTTTTAAATTAGGAAAAAAGAAAAGAAAAACAGTACATAAATCATGATAAATATAAAACTCCCAAACAATGAAAACATATTTTAATAAAATGTATAATATCAGCCTCAGATTCTCGAAGTTTAGCTCAACCCAAAGGTTTATACTTTAATAATTTTATTTGTTTTTCCCAGACTCTAATCATTATATAAATGTATATGCCTGGAGCAATTTCTGTTTCCAAATAGAATGTAGAAGGTAACCATGAGTAACTGTAACAATTAGGGAAAAAAAGTTAAAATATTATAAAATATAGTTTAGAAATATCAGATAGCCACAGAATCAAGGAGGGGTATATAAATTAAAATTCCAGAGACGAAAGATCCCTTCAGGATATAGTATATGCATTAAATCAGAGACTTTGCATTGTGTTTCTAATTGGAAGAATACATACTTGGTTGGACAATTAATTTGGGGAACTTTCCACTGTGCACGTACATGGTGGAAAGTTTGCAAACTTAATTATCCAACCACATGTGTCTGGGATCTGAGGGGTGAAAGCAGAAACACCCAGTTATTCAACTTATTACTGGAATTTTGTTCTTCCTGTCCTTGCAATTTTTGGTTATGCATGACTAAAACTTTAGTCACCAAAGGAAGACTCATTCTTTTCAGTGAACATTAAAGGGGTCTCAATACACTACAAATTGTGACTGTTTGAAAGATATCTTGGACTTCTTGTGGTCAGGGGGTAGCCAGCTTGAATAAGAATCGCCATGCAGTTAGGGAGAATTGACCCTGATCAACAGATAGTGGTTCAGTGCTTTTATTCAGTTGGGGACAAAGAGGAATGTGTTGGACCTCATGTAACTATTGCTGTCTCCCAGTTCTTCATGGATACATTCCACTGTGAATGGACATGAGCACACCTTATCCTGAAAAAAAGTGTAGCTACCGAAGACTCAGATCCCTTCTGTAATGATGGCCTGGGTCATACTAATCAGTAAGTCACCAAAACTATTGAAGAAATAGTTGGGTTAAGGGAAATTTAGAATGAATTGTTTAGCTGGAGGAGGGACAGTACCAGTTGCAACCTGAAGACCATCCACAGATAAAATATGTAGTTCAACCTATTAACCCTCCGTTTCTAAATTGTGGATCAGGAAGAGAAGGCCCAGCAAATAGAGAGGAGCTCTTTTCTAACCCCACCTAGAAAATAGATGTGTGTTGCAAGTGGTAGACTGTATTCACCATGAAAATGGAACTCAGACCTGCTTCTTCTGGGAGCTTGAGTGACAGATGGCCTAGTATTTCCCTCTTGTTATGCAATACATAGGAGACAAAGACAAGAGAGAGAAACCTTCAACATACATAAGACAGGTATTCCACTCCAGACATTTGCCAGTTTATGAAACTTCATGTGGTTAAAGTATAAATAATTAAGCTCAAAATCTCCAAAGGTAAACATTCCAGAAGAACTGACAAAGATCTGCCACATCCTGAGAGGTCTATACCTAAGGGATGGGGTGCAGGAGGGAAATGTGAAATCTACCAGACTCAAGTACTTAGGAGGCAAATTCCCACTGAAAGTCTCATAGGCACATCAACTCACGCTTTCAGGACATGAGCAAAGATGGACTAAGTACAGCTGCCTGTACTTAGTAACCCCACCCTGAAACAGCCATTTTAGTACGATAATGAGATGACCATCCACATCTTCTATCTGTTGATGAAAGAATGGACAAAGTCTCCCAGGGAATAAACAATGGACTCAGTAGAGAAAAGGATCCATGAATTGAAAGAGAGTGCAATACAAGTTATCTTCAGTGAAGCACCAAGAAATGAATGGAAAGAAGAGATCTGTATATATGGTACATAAAGGATTATAGTCAAATAAAGACTAACCAGAAAATAATGATCGCACACATGAGGGAACATCTGTATTTATGCATTTATCACATTTCATCTCTCCTTATCCTTTAGTTTCAACTTTATTTATCCTCTGAGTTTTCTTTCTTGCCAGTGTATTTTATAGTTCACATTTAAGTAGGACTAACTGAATATAGTTCTATCAAAGTTATATTTAAACTAACCAAATTAAAATATAAATATGTAAGAAAAAATGAGAACAATATTTATTTGTTAACTGTTTCATTTCTACCAACTCTATACCATCTTTTAAAATGGCTTAAAATATAATTGAGTTCCCCTCAGATCGCATAATATATTACACTATAAACCAGTGTAAAATGACAAGAGTCCAATAATGGGTGCTGGTGTATGAAACTTGTTGCTAACTTAATGACTGGTGATCAGATAGCTCATTTCTGTGCTAGGCCAACATCCTCTTGCTCCTGCACATTATTATTTCTGAGGTGCACTGTATACATAAAGCTACAAAATGAGTGTAGTTAACAAGATGCCACTGAAACTGAGCCCCAAATCTAGCTCGGAACCGAATGATAGTTAAAACTAAAGGAGGAGTTTCATAGATTTCATCATCAAGCACAGAAGCATATTTGCAAACAGTAGAGCTTTGTGCTTACAAAGGAGAAAAGAGCCCGTTTGGGGTCATTTATTTTGGAATTGCTCTTTTAAAAGCTAATTTCATTTTAGCATTGTGAGGCCAATTTGGTTCTGATGTTTTGATAAAGGCATTGGAATACAATTAAAATTCTAGCAACTCCACGGAGGTTACAAAACTTTCTCTAGGCACAATCCCTGTCTTTGGAAAGAATCCATGATGAATAATAAATGACGGAATAAATTTGAATGACTTAATTCACTCAACAAAAACTTATTGAGTAAATGCTGTGCGTCAGACATATAGTAGGTATAAATTGTCTTATGCTACAGCAAGTCAGCAAGAATGCAAAACTAATTGACAGAAAACAATTGTTATTTAAAATGTCTATTTAATCTCCAAATTTAGTGAAACTTCAGAATAGTTTATGACTAATTTATCTATTATTAATTATAAGACCTCAAAATATAGTGGCTTAAAAACCTATATTTCATAAGGCAGGTGTTTTAGGGCTTTTATAGTAGCTTGATCATATTAGGGAACCAGACTTCTCTCATCTTCTACTCTTCTATCACCATCGGCCCCAGTCCACAATGTGTGAAAGAGTTCTAGCCACTGGGAAAAAAGAAAGAGAAGAAAGGGATGTTGCACATGTCATTTGAAGGAGATAAACTAGAATTTGACCACGCCATTTCTGTTTATATCTCATTACCCAAAGCAGAACATTAGGTCACATCTAATGAAGACAGAGAACATAGTGTTTACCCAAACGGTCGTGTAGATCCTTCTTCCCACAATGTAGTACACTCATCTCTAACCCAGTGATGCTAAAACAAGGACTTACTATACCAAGGTAAAATTCCACAGTGTCTTCATGATACACAATCATCTCCAGCAGGTTTTCTACCCAAATACAAAACTAAGTCCTCTTCCATATGAAATATAAAATAGAATAGGGTCATGATAGCTACCATAATATTCCCATTTGGTAAATGGAAGCATAGGAAACAAACATCGTGTACTCCATAGCAACTGCCAACACATATTAGGCATGAATCTGAAGTCTCTGCCTTAGGATTCGAGGAATCCCCGATAACGAGTTTATATAGTAGAGTTTATATGAGTTTATCTGTGCTCTGCTGCCTTGGAGGTTCTTCTTAGCTCATTTTACTCTGTAGTCACATCTATGATAGTGAAGTGGGAGGGAAATTATATCTTTGAGAGCCACCCAACATTTTCAACATTTTTACACGATCCCTGTGGGCTGTGCTTCACAGGCTTTTGTAGTCCAGGCAATTATGGTTTGGTGGCTCATTCATTTATGCAATACAGTTCTCACAAAACACATGATAGAATTCCAGTTAACTTGCTTTTAATAAGTTCTACATACAAATGACTACAACAAAGATCGTATCTTTAAATAGCCGGTTTATTTTGTTGTGTGTTCATTTTAATTTCTGAAACCCCTTTTCTTTGACATTATTATTATTATTATTTTTTTTTACTGGCCTCAGAACTCCACCATCCCTCTCTATCAACATAATGACAATAATTTGAAGCAGGCCTTCAAAGTGACAGTTAAAATGAGACACCACTCTGGGTGGTAGAATAGAAAGGGAACCCCTCAGTGAGACAGCCCTCCCATAAGACATTGGTTCAGAGAGGGCCCAGTGAATGCCTTTGTAAGAGGTAAAAGTACTCCTTCCTCTCTGTGAAACCAGCTCCATTGCACATTAAATGCAGCTGATGTTAGACTTCAGCCCTAACCTGCCCTCATCTGTGGTAGTCTTTTGCAGTGCATCATGAGCTATACACATTGATCTTTCATTAAAGTCATCTGAAACAACAGGCTAAAGTCGTAAAACAAACAAACAAAAAAGTCTTCAATTTCATGCTTGCAGCAGGACTGGCTTCCAAAGTCTAACTGTGGAGATGGAGAAAACCTTGGGGACACAGTGCTGTCTCCTGCTCATGCTGCCCCTTTTACAGTAGTGCCTGTTAAAAACCAATCTAAGTTCTGCTCTATGATAGAGTTATACTAAAAGTAGCAGGAAGCAGAAAATAATTTACATGTGTTCAACCATTTCTGCTAAAAGATGAAGGTTTGTTGGTATATGGTCTTCCTTCCAAAGGGTCCCTCGTGACATTTTTACCATGACTTATCAAAGGGTACTAACTCCAGCAGAAACGACTGTGTCCTTGCTTAGCCTTCTCTCTGTTCTACTAGGATAAGTCACGTAAGTTTTTATTTCTTTTCCCAGAATCTACCTACATCTTTATTGGTAGGGATACAAACTTAGCTAATAGCACAAGGAACCACAAATTGTGGTGACGTGAACAGTAGATATGTTTGTTTCATTCTTACACAACAATGATGTCAGGTAAACAAAAGCAGGTATGGAAGCTTGATGATTTGGGGGTGGGAGACCCTCTGTGGGATGGGGTGCCAGTTCCCTTGGTGGATGGAGGCTCACTCAATACCATATCTGTCTTCCAGTCCATAAGACTGGAAAGAGAAGGGAAGGTATACCCTTCCCTCCCAAAGGCACATCCTAGAAGTTGCACACATCTTTTCTGCGAGAAATCATAGTCTGTAGTGGGCATTTGTGTATCCTGTTAAAAATACCTTTGCTAACAATAAAGAAGGACAGATGATTTTGGAAACATTGGTAGGCCACTTTCAATATATAGACATAGCTTTAAATGCTTATATTGAATATTTATAAAAGCAAAATTGAGGAAGCAAATTGGTTTCTCATTTTTAATCTAGATAGGTTATATTGCCAGGTTATATTTTGATAATAAATTCTATAACAAAGTGCTAAAGACATTTTCTTCTTCAAACACTTTAAATCGAATTTAAAGAATAAAGGTCAGAATCTATTAAACACATAAAGATATATGTGTGTAAAAATGCACAGGTTCAACAAAATATTTTGCTGAAACTTGAATGGAAATAAACGAGGTGGAGTGTCTATAATTGAGTATCTCTAAACAAGCTTCTCTTTACACCTTTCCTCTCTTTCATCATAGCTCCTTTTTGCAGCACTCTGACTTTCTGATTAAAGTCTAATAAATTCAAAGTTGTTATTATGAATGATTTGGATTCTGGCAGGAAAGTGTATAGGCACAATCATATCTAACATACTAGCAATAAATTATCTTCTATATTTGAGTGTAAGTTTGGAAAAATATTATACCATTCATAATAAAAAATAAATCATCTATTTCCATTTTTCACACAAACAAATTTCTAAGTGCTTAAACTTATAATAGACTGTGTAGTCTACCTCCAAGGACATATTAAACCCCCCCCAAAAAAATTGTCGATGTCTGCACTTATCAAATCCTAAAACTGATTATTTTTATTTGTTACAATAGGATCAGCTCTAAATATTTCACAGCAGACTGCAGGTTAGTTTCTTCTCTGCCTGAATAAGAAAATTCTGAAAGTTAGATACAATTTTTAAGTATTTGGAGGTTGTCAGTATCATGAAGCCGGTGTGGACTGGAAGTGAAATGGAGTGGACAGTATCACTGATCTGCACTGTGAATATTAAACAATACCTTTTTTAAAAAATTGATTGGTAATCAAAATTTCGGGTTGAAAAATTCTGCTTCCAGACTTTAGCATAATATAAATGAGTTAAATGCGTTCACATAGGTAGATGAGAAGCAGTCAGTGCCAGGCACTTAGAAAACATTCAATGAATGTCAGCGTTTCTGTGTATTTTACTTGTAATCGTACTCATTGCTCTGTGAATGTTTGAGGAATATAATTAGAATAATTAATATAATTCATATCTCATATAAGGGTAGTATCTGTCTGTGTTCAGTCTCTTTTTAGCCATGAGTTACTTTTTAAATCATTTTCAGTTAATAGCTTGTAATTTGTCTTACAAAAATATTTCTTGTTTAGTCAATTCAAAAAGTAAAATCTACTTGACTACTACTAGTCTATTTCAGCTTCACTATTAGTGACTTTACTTTGCCTTACATATTTATTGAACCATAATACTATTTTTTTATTTGGATACTTGCCTGTTTAAAATCTGTAATTGAATTTGTAAAGGTCATCTTTATTTGTGAGGATCAGGGTAGGACAGAATTGTTAGTAGCACAAACCCTGAATCTTAACTGTCTCAGTCAGCCACTCAGTAACGGTGTGACAGTGATTCTGTTTACAAGGGTCAAAAAAAAGAGTTAATTAACTTATTTTTCCATTTAAATCTAGTATTTCTCAAACATATGTTAATATATACATCATTTTATTGACCAGTGTCTATTTGGGGAAAAATAAAATGTAAAATATGAAATATAAAATTGTTAACTTATCAAAGTTTATGATCATAACCACTTTAGAGAAGTAATTGTTCTTTAATGTACAGTAAACATTCATCTATTACTGATCAAATATCAATGAGGACACCTGCAGGTAATACAATTGTCTCAAATAAAGTACGCTTTTTAAAATTTAAATACTGTTCATGTTAGGTACTGAAGAAAATAAAATATATTGAAACATTCAGAAGCTTTACAAACCTATTTAAATGAACATGAGGGGAAATGCTGTGAAGGAGAGAATCTCACTGAAACTGTTGCTTCAATGATTAATTTGTGTAATTACTTTAAGTAATTAGAACCAGAAGAAAAGACACAAGCAACTGCGTACATTATACATTTCAAAGGAAGGTGTTTCGTAGCAGAAAATAATCTTATGTACAAGATGCAGATTAATAACTTTTGAAATAAATTTATGAATTAAAGTTACAGAATTAAAAACCTCTAAAAAAATAAATATTTAATTTACATTAAGATTCCAGTTATGGTCTAATAGAATGTATTGGATACTATTCTGTTGCAGTAGGCAGAACAATAGCCCTCCACAGAGGTTCACTTTCTCATCCCCAAAACTAAACTATGTTACCTTATCTGGCAAGAGGAACACTGTAGACACGATTAAGTTAAGGATCTTGAATTGGGGAGATTATACGTGATTACCTTTGTGTGCAAAATATAATGAAAAATGTCTTTAAAAATGTAAAAGAGAGACAGGAGAGTCAGAGAAGTTACTATGTAGCCATGGAAGCAGAGGTAAGAGTCATATGGTTGTGGAGGCCATGGGACAAGGAATCCTCTAGAAGCTGGAAAAGGCAAGGACACAGATTCTCCTCTAGAGTCTCAAGAAGAAACCCAACCCGGTTGACACCTGTTTTTAGCTTAGTAAGATACATCTGGGACTCCTAACCTCCAGAACTATAAATTTGTATTGTTTTAAGTCACTAAGTGTGTGGTAATTTCTTACGACAGCAATAGGAAGCTAACATATATAACAACTTTAAAGAATTTGAAAAACCTAGATTCTAATTTAGGCAATATTAGCAACCTTTTTATACTCATTTTCCTCAGCTTCCAGATGGGCAGCGTAGTGCCACTCTTACCTACCTCACAATATTATGTAGAAATAGTATTAATAATTGAAATGCTGCATTATTTATTCTGTAGCTCAAATAGCATGCTTCCATAATTCATTCACTCAAAAAGTATTTATTGAGTGTCATCTGTGTGTCCTTGGCACTGGGGATAAAACACTGAATAAATATGCAAAAACCCCTGTGCCTATGAAATATACATTGCAGTAGTAGGAAGGTAGATAAAATACAAATAAATAGTATGCATAGTATGTCAGATGACGATCAGTGCTCTGGAGAAAAAAAAAATGAGCATGGAATATAAGAAAATGATGTAGAAATATAGGAAAGTATTGTAATTTAGAGTGATTCTGGACAGTCTCAGTGATGGGCTATTTGGGTAAAGACCTAAATGAGGGGAGAGTGAATCTTGTGCATATCTGAGGCAGTGAGTAGTTCAAGTATAAATACATTTTGAAGGTAGACCTAATACAATTTGCTGATGTGTTAGATGTGATATATCAAGGAATAAAAGAGTTAAGGATGATTTCAGAAATTTCTACACTGAGCATCTGGAATATGGTATTATCCCCAACTCAGATGGGCAAGACTGAGGGGAGGGTAGTTGGGGAAGAACAAATGTTTTTTTTTAGGTAAATTAAATTATCTAAACAATTTAGATAATTTAGGTGCCTGGAAGTATTCCAGGAATAAATGTTTTGATGGCATTTGCAAATACCAGTCTGGACTTTATTGATTTGGTCCAGATTGGAAATAGAAATCCTCATGCTTAATGAAACCATCATTTCATTTGTTTGTTACAATTTTGTCAGGTTTTCTAAGGAAAATTTTAGTGTAGCAGTATCTTTAATTTATACACCAAGTTGGTGTCTCTCTATTTAAAGGGCTAAATAGAGAGAATAATCTTGTCCCTACATATGCTATGTGACAATGTTATGGCAAATAAAGTCTTTGCAAAAAAGAAAATCATATTAACCTTTATTATTATAATCACCCATGTACCTTATTCACATTGGACTTTTGGAAAATACGTATTGATTCCAACATTCAGCAAAGTGAAAAAAAAAGTGAAAAACACTGACGATATAAATAATTCATTTAAGTAAGGATGCTTATTTTTTTTATAAATCATTCATTTAAGTAAGGATGCTGATTTTTTTATAATTTACTGTATAAATTATCTCGTTATTCAACTCTAAATTTCTTCTTAACATATAAAGTCCACTTCATTTTACTTATATAATCTGTGGTTCAAAACACTCTGAAAACCTGCTTTTTGAGATACTGCTTTAAAACTGAATTGTGAGGTTAAATAAAGATTATATCCCCATCATCATTCTGGACATTTTCTTTAGATGTACCAAAAAAAAAAAAAAAAAAAAAAAGAAAAGAAAAATGATGGAGGATTCCCATCAAATTACTGTTTCTATTTACTTTAAAATATTATATTATCTGAGAAAAATGAAGTTCATATGCCTCTTTTGGTGGCATAGGGGCAATAATGCACAGTACAAAATTCAAGGTTTAACTAAATAGAGATAGTTTCCAAGAGAAAGCAGATCTGTGATTTATGGCCTAAAGGACAAGTTGAGATAGAAGTACAGTTGAAAATGTTGGAGTGAAATGCTTGGAGCCAAGATACAGATATTATCTTGTTAATCTTCTTTCCAAAATCTTCAACAAAATCTATGTTTCTTCTTAATAGTTTGTGGATTTCCTACCCCTTTTGCTGGGCATTGGGGATGTAATATTGGTGGGAGAGATAGAGATGCAAAGAGTTAAGTCTTGCTTCAATTATAACATGGAGTAGAAATAGAGGCTATTATTGGGGAATTGGTAATAAATGCTTTATGTAAGAGGGTAACAATAATATAAATAGCAACATTACTCTGATGAAAAAGATGGATTGAGAACAGATAGAAATCGAGGTTAACCCTAATTTCATATGTCCAGATAATCTTGGGGAAATTGATACCTAATTTAAATTAGAATTAGCTTGGATGTAGGACAGAAAGTGTTGGGGATGTGACATGGTCTAGGATAACGCAATTGTATGTGAGCATCAAGAGTTAGAGCAGCATGATTAGGAGCCTAACGTGAGATGGAATGAGGAGTAGATGGGCAGGAGAGGCACTAAAGGATAGTGTCATAGCAGACTTGTCAGAATCTGAAACGGTTTGCACTTTAGCCTGAGGGCAATGAAGACAGTCTACAATTTAATAGGAATTGAATTACCTGTTGGCAATAACAT
This sequence comes from Rhinolophus hipposideros, assembly GCF_964194185.1. Classification (NCBI taxonomy): domain Eukaryota; kingdom Metazoa; phylum Chordata; class Mammalia; order Chiroptera; family Rhinolophidae; genus Rhinolophus; species Rhinolophus hipposideros. The sequence goes on from NC_138048.1 coordinate 94,072,522, forward strand.
CATAAGAAAATATATACAGTTCATGCTCATAAAGTTTGAATTCTCCTGGAGGCAAAAGGCATCTATTAGTCTCATAGATAATAATAATAATAATAATTAATAATAATAATAATAATAATAATATGCCAGCCCTTCCTTTTTTTTTTTGTTTGGTAGATCTAATACAGTGCCCAGAATGACTGGCGATTTAATCCTTACTTACTTTACAACTTCGTCTTTAACACAGAGTCTCAACAAACAGGTTTTCAGAGCGATAAGATTGTAACTCTAGAAAGCAAACTAGTGTTTTGAGAAAGAATGAATTGGAAAGGCCAAGCCTAGCTGCAGGAAGACAAAAGAAAGCTCTTCAGTCCCCCACGCAACTACTGTGTGAATTTCCATTTTTTCTTAGTCCCTCCACACTGTTTAATCATAGTAAGTGCACATTTTTTATTCATGTAATATCTTAAGCGCCTACCCTTTAATAGGAAATGAGCTAACTGTTAGAGATAAAATAGTGAGTGAAGCAGATACATCCATACTTTCATAAAGTTTAAACTCCTCTGGGTGCAAAACACATTGAACTACTTACTAATCATTCAGGTAAATTTATTATTTCTTTTTTTTTAATTTATTTAAAAAATAAATAATTTTTTTCAGTATGTGTTTACTGTGTGAAAGAAAAATAGGGTGACCAATGAAAGCATAATATAGCAAAACATAGCTTTGTCTAGTGTGGATTTAGTCCCAATTCTAAACTGTTTTGTAATTCAAGAGATTTTAGAAAAATCAAGAGATCCAAGTGCCTACAAACAGTTAACATTTGAGTTACTTATCTCCTTTAATAAAATAATTGACTTGAAAAAAAAACAGTAATTCAGGGCTCTGAGTAATAAAATGCTAATATTTTTATGCTAACTTTCAAAATATAGGCTTATTAACTCCAGATAACAAAGGAAGTTGTCTGTTTTCTTACATTAGCTAACATATTTTTTACACATTTCATTTATTTTTTAAGTTTTTACCTCAGTGAAATGATTTACATACTTTTTCACTCAAACTCCAATCATTTATTCATATACTATAGAAAATAGACACTATTCTAAAGCACTATAGTTCAAGTCACAACATGATTGAGTTGAAAAATATTTTAATATTTTTTTCTAGTTATATGTTACAGTTAAGTTCTTAGACTTAAATTATCAGATGTGCTACTAAAATACCCACATAACTCTAATGAATGTAAACCTTCATAGTCACAGAGACATGCGAATTTTCACACACTGTCATTGTCCTCTGTATCAGTCTCCATATTTGCAAGAGGGAACCTGAAAGAATTACTGACTTCTGCACATGTAGAAAAACTCGGAAAACTATACAACTAATGCATTGTCTTGATACAATGAATGCCTTCTTACATCTAAATATATACTTATTATTCATTTTTGAGTGTCTTAGGTATTTTTGAGTTAAAAAAATAAATTAATATAATAATAAAAGCTTATTGGATTGCACAAATGTGGCCTGTTATGACTGATGTATGTGGTTTCCTATTTGGAAAAAAAAATTTGCAAACATACAAATGATTTATCTACATATGTTCAAATCATGAAAATTCTGTGTAGCCAAAATAATTTTGCATTCAGTGATCATAATCCTCAATATTACACCAAAAATAAACAAAACAACATAGAAATGTTTTGACTCAATTATAAGCTGCAAAATTGGTTATTTCCCTTTCATAATCTTCTACCAAATATCAACATTTTGGGGACATTAACTTCTTCCATTAACCTAGCCAAAATTTAAAAATGTAGCAATTCCTCATGCCCATTTCACATTTCTACATCTTTTACTGGTGCTCAAATACAGATATAGCTTTTTTCTAAATGACTCAGAAGCAAATAAAATAAACATGGTAAGATTATGAACACAAGAATGATATCTAAAACACATTTTTTAAAAATATGGGTTGGTCTTACAAATGAGCAAAATATCATTATTAGAGAATGTACCATGATCATATATCTAGAGATGACTTTTCACACTTCAGTTGTATAATCTATATAACATCAACGGTTGTATCATCCATAGAACAGACAATCTCTCTGTTCCTGCAAGATAGTAAAGATAACTAGAGACAAAAAAGGATGATACTCAACATCACGAGGTAACTTATATGGTTGTTCAGACATATAATTATTGTGACATAACAAATGCCAGTTTATTTATTAATAAATTACTGTTAACAGTAATGATACCATGGTATTTTTAACTAAAGCATTCTATATAATTTAAATATCACGAAGGCATGGCAGTATAAATGGCAATGAGGATAATTTGCCTTATTTTGCTACTTTCTTGTCTGGGTCTCTTTTCCTGTTGTTCTTCTGTGTGCCAGATGAAAGATACAAAAGAAACAAGTAATTATTTGGCAAAAAATGTTTTGAAAAACATAAATGGCAGTATAAATGGCAGTTCATCATGGCAGTTGATGAACTATACAGAATTTCAATGAATTTATTTTTATATTGTTTTATACCATGCAATATTCTAAAACAGGAAATTATATATTCTAGGAGTCAAACAATTTTTAAAATAGATATCATCATGGACAGAAAGCTTGTTAGCGGTTATGCTGGATTTCAAATCGTTTCCAAGTCCAGTGGGTAAGGGCAAATAGACTATTAAAAATGATGGAACCTGGTTCTACTTAAGTTAATTTTCATAATGAAGCCACAAAGGTTAGGATCCAGAGACCTAATTTCTTGCTATGACATCTAGGTGATCTGGAATAAGCCAGCAGAATTAATTTTATGATCCCATGTTTGATTCATCTTGTTTTTATTGTTGTTACTCCAGTCTTCCGCATTTTTCTTTGTGCCAAATGTTGATTGCATCAACTATATTTTCCATCCTAAGGCCGTTTAGTCGACACTCCTAGTATGATTTGGAAATATAGTTATATTGCTTCAGCTGCTGCTTATATTCACAACCACAAGTAGCACTGAAGTATCAATTCATACAATACATCAGTATGAAATGAATCTGAAGAAAGACTGCAGAGTCAAGTGCAGTACAGAATGAGGATAATTTGCCTTATTTTGCTACTTTCTTATCTGGGTCTCTTTTCCTGTTGTTCTTCTGTGTGCCAGATGAAAGATACAAATGAAACAAGTAATTATTTGGCAAAAAGTGTTTTGAAAAAGTTGAATACAGATGCTCTGTCTATACACATGCTCTTTATCAGCAAGCTGAATTTTCCTATTGTATATCCTCTTATCCATTCCTTTTAGAAAATGTAGGTTTGTTATAATAACCAATCTCCTTGGATGCTTTTAAAGAAATCTCTTCAAGTGTCAGCACTTTCCTCAGTGGACTTTGCCAGATTGTGCCAATTAAGTTCTAGTAAACGGCAGGTAAGAATAAAGTATAGGAAGAATTCACCTCAAGCAAAAGAAAACATTTTATTCACAGAGGTATAAAAATGTGGGTAGAACCATCAGAATAAATGATAAAATGGGATCATAGTTTGAATTTGAGTTATATTTTTTTATACTATCCTGAAACTTTATAGCATAAAGCAAATAAGAAAACAAAAACTGCTGAAAATGTTATTAAACACATATGTAACAGAAGAAAAAGGATTAGTCAAGGAATATACAAGATTATGTATTAATAATAATAATGTCAAATTAAAAAGCTTTCATAACAAAACCAATTTGCTGAAATGTATAGATTTTATACAATTGCAGTACAACCTTCAAACATCGTATGACATTATAGTCATTTATATGAGTTATATAAGCATTACCTACAGTTGAGATTTATTCCCAGTGGAAAATTTCAATGAATATACCACAAATTATTATGATTATTAATTTGAGCAAGTTACAATACTTCGAACCTAGTCAGACTCTTACTTCTATCACTCTCAGAGTAATTGTGAAAATAAAACAATTTTTACATGGCTACTTATAGTGCATATGAGCAATCGTTTCTCCTTTTTTCCTCTCCTATCATTCTGTGGTTAATAGAATAAGGCATGCCTCTTAAATCACAGTCTTGTACTGCTCAGCTTTTAAAATTCATGTTTGGAGATTTCAAGTCTTGAGAAAATCTGTCTTCCTGTTGTATTATTCAATACATTTTTTATAATTCCAACCTCAGATTCTGTACCTTTACAGTAGTATATCCAACCTCTTTTCACTGTAAGGTTAGGACACATAGAAGAGATACCTGAGCTATGGTGTGGAAGATGATTGAAGGTGGTCTGCTGCATTAGGATGACATCAGAGAGGATTCAGTAGTGAACAGGAGAGAAATAATCAGAGATAAACCTCTGCAATGTTATGGACATGAAAAAAAGGAGAACTCGAGATAGAACTGAGATATTAAAGTTAAATGACCCCTCCTCCACACAAAAATGTGGGTTTTATTTTTTGGGTTTCTTTCAATAGAAGAGTAAATGAGGAGAAAATATCAAAGATAATTCACAGATTTATGTTATTGACAGCTATTTTATATATACCTAGATACACATTATATTCAAAGATACGAGGGGTTATATAACTATGGATTACCAAAGGAAAGATAACCAGTAGGTATTTTGAAATCTAAACTCAGCAGTCATATTTAGTTTTGATTGATGATTTTATATTCATAGTGGTATTTATAATTTTAGATGAGGTTGTCTAAGGAGAATCTAAAGAGAACTAAGAGAAGGAAAATAATAATATAGGAAATCTTCAATATTTGAAAAGGTGAACAAAGGAAAAGAAAACCATAAAACAGATTAAGGAAAAGGTTTTACAAGGTAATGGTTGATGAGAGGGCCAAATACATACAATTTGTTGACATGTATCTCAACGAAGCTGAAGAGAAACCTGGGACCAAAAGATGATAATTCGTTCAACACTATATATATATATATATATATATATATATATATATATATATATATATATATATATATATATATATATGCTGTAGACCCATACAATTGGTACAGCTTCCATATCTCTTATTGTATTTGTGTGAGTCTTACCACAGTGCTCAATTTCAAGAAATAAGCCAAACTCTGGGTTCTATCATGCTTGAATGTCTTTTGGGCTAGTCACCCTGCAGGAGTCAAATCACTGGCCACCTCTGACCCAAAGTCAAAGAGATCTATCCTTTAGCTCTTCCTATGTGCTATGTAGTCCATGAATTTTAGACTTATATTTGTGAATATGTACATACATATTCAAAAAACATTTACCTGAGAAGTCAGAGAGAGTGAGTAGATTTTATAGCATAAAGTCCCAGTGCCATCTTGACCAGGTATCCTCCAGCAAAATAATTTATTTTGTACTATAAATATTAAAAAGTACACACACATGTACATACACATACACAGATACACATTTAGTTAATGTCATTGTCACATGCCCCAAATGTGTTAAGATTATTTTTGGCAGCCAATATCATGATCCTAATATAAAAAAGTTTAACCAAAAAAAGATGTTTTGTTTTTTTTTTTTTTATTAGTTTCAGGTGTACAAGACAAGGTAATACTTAGACGTTCATCATTTATATCCCTCACACTGTGAACCCCCCTCCCCCCATCCACTATCCCTCCAACCTCACACTGAGCCATCACATTATATATATTAAATTATAGTTGGCATTCATTAATGTTTAGCTTCTGGTGTACAATGCCATGATCAGGCATCCACATTATCTCTGAGGTGGTCTCCCAAATAGGACGCATGTCCATTGGATACCCAACAAAATCTTTACGACATTATTGAATAAGTTCCCCAAATTAATTTTCAGATGTTTTTATTATTATTTTTTCACAGAAGAAGAGGTAAATATTATAGACCGGTTCAGAATTTTCATGATATAAGAAATAGCTCATGGTCTTTCCATCTTTCTGGTCTGCTATCCTAACCACACAGATATTATTTCCACAGACCTGTTTACATAAACTGCTTCTCTCTCTAGTGGTTGTATAATGGCTTTCCTCTCTCCACATTTCACATTACAGGTGGAAGGTAGAAAGAAATACTCAATTCACTGAATTTGGGGGGCGGGAGTCCTTATTTTGTTATAATTTTATTGTCATTCAGAATGATCTAGGTGATATTTAAAGTAAATGATATCACTTTTGGCAAATGCAGTCTGGCATTTAGGTAATTTACTTTCAACAATTCTGAAAAGATAAATTATGCTAGGCCTAATTTTAGACTCTTTCTTTTTATTGATGTTTCATCAAATTACTTTGATTAAATGTGGACAGCACATTGATATTATTTAGAGTGAAATAGTATTTACAAAGATGAACAAAACTTTTCTAATATTCTTATGAAAAATTACGAGTTCAGAAGAGTAAAAGAAATTCTAAAATGGAAGACAAAATATGAGCATTTGCATACCATATATAAAAATACTACATATTATGTATTGATTGCTAGACTAATACATTAGAGTTTAGTAAATATTATTTAAATATCACGTGATAAACCAGTTTTTGAGTATTGAAGTATGATTAATGGTTATGTGTTCTCGTATTAACTGATGAATAATTTTTCATTACTCATAGAACTAGCACTACCATATTTAAAAAGTGTCATTTCTTTGCCAAAATAAATTCTGGTATAATTACATTTTGAAAGATAGAAATATCGTGATACTGAAAACCAGGTACTGCCTTTGCTTGATCAATTTTATTTTACTTTGATGTTAAGCTTGGTGACAACTTAATATTACCATCTTTTCAAATGCTAATTATAAATCTCTGAAATTAAAAAAAAATAACTAAAATATTTCATGTCAAATATGTAGGACCCAGTTAAAAAATGCTAAGTTCTTACCTGATATTTGAAAAGTATGAGAATAAATTATTTTTTCTAATAATAAAGCTAGTTTTTGGTTAGAGTCCAAGTAGGTACAAGTGAAATAGCAATTTGATATCATCATATATCTCCCTGTAATATATCAGTTTGCTAACAAAGAGTATGAGTTAAGTGCATATTTTAATATTTTCCACAAACTATATAAATTGTTTTCATCTATTCAATTATTTAGCTAGATAATGACTTTTGTCATTAAAATACTACCAGTTGAAAAATTTTTGTGCAATTTTTGCTTAGTTGCTCTTACAAACAGTCTCTTAACAGAAATTCTAAATGGACCATGTCTATCTGCTGCAAGTAAACTAAATATAATTATTTAAAGAGCCTGTGGAATTTATTGCTTTGACAAATCCTGCATTTGCTCAATCCCCATTGTTTAATTTTTCAATAAGAAGAGAAGAAACACATGTTCTGCCCTTGAGCAGAATTAGTTAGAGAGGATAGAGTCAAAATATTATTAAGAGAAGACAGAATTGAATAAGTGCTATATAGCAACCACCAAAACTTTCAAATAAGCTCTATAAAATACTAAAATTCAATCAGCCTGTATCTTAAATGATCTTTGCAAAATGTCAGATGACAAAAATATTTAATACATTCAACTCAACTAGAAATCTTGCATTTATGAAATTTTGCATTTTCCATTGGAAAAATATTTAGTAAGCATATCCTACATGCCACGTATTATTACCCTACGAGTTTCAGGGCAGGTAAAACAGACAAGGACTGTACTTTCCTAGAGATGATTTCTCAGGCAGAGGTAAGCCAATAAACAAGTATGTAAGTAAATTTGTTAATGACTGTTATAATATAACAAATATAATAATGTTAATTACATTTCAATTGTTAATTAAGTCTATGAATAACACATGGTAGTGTGAACCTTTAGAACTGGGCTAAGTAGGGTTGGAGGGTGCTAGAAATTTTAAACAGAGTTACATTAAGAATCTCTCTGAGGGAGGGACATTTTAAAAAGCAATTAAAATATTAAGATGACTGGGACAGAAACAGGTTCCAATAACCTGAACCTCTACAGTGCTCACATTTACATAATTAGTCAAAGTCATTTTGTAATTTTTGATAAGATGATATATCAATGATTTAGCAAAACTGTCCTATAAGGATGTATGGGCAATTGTATATATGAAGTGACATACTGAGAATAATAATTTAACAATTAATATTGAAACCAAACAAAAGAGTGAATTTAAGTATTATCATTTCAACATATAATCCATATAAAATTTTAATGAAATATTTTACATTCCTTGTCGGGAATAAATCTTTGAAATTCAGTGTGTATTTTATGTATAAACACATCTCCATCCAGACCTGCCACATTTCAAATGTTCTACAACCACCTGTGCGTGGTGGCTTCTATATTAAACAGCACAATTCTAGAACATGGTGTACAATAAGAAGAGTATGTTTGATTGTGGAACTCTGAAATTGGGAAAAAAAGAAATGTAACTAGATAAGTAAGAAAAACTTCACAGAGCACAGATTAGAATTTCAAGGGAAAATGGAGAGGTTCTTATTTGAATTTAGTTTTGGCTATGCTTATCTCTTTGGGAATGAAAATTGGATTAACTATACTTATCAGAGACAAGCATATCAAAGTTTTCAAAAGAACAAATCAAGAGTTTACAATCCACTTGAACAAAAGGACTTTAACTATAGATAATTAAACCGTGTTGATTGCTATCAGAATGGCATGCTATACTTAATTCCTTGAAAGAAGTGGCTCTATTTATCATACTTACTTGGTAAAATGTATAATATGAAAAATTGTCAAATGAAAAACTGCATGTCTGTAACTTGAAAGAAAAACATACTTCTGAGTTTCAGAAATACTGATTAACCCTGATGAAAAAAATCACAACCCCCCTCCCAAAAAAAGGAAGCTTGCAAACCATGAAAACAAGAACAACTTCTCACATGGACACAGACATTCATAGTTTCTAATAATGCTTATCTAAATTTAAAAAGTATTTGGATAACAACTGCACTGTACCTTCACAGCCATAGTACAAGGGTGTGTGTGTGTGTGTGTGTGTGTGTGTGTGTGTGTTCTTCAAAGACTTTTGACCTCTAACATTAGAAGACAGCAGTAAAGAGAAAGAAAAATTATTTCTCTAAAGGAAAATAGTTGTTGCTTGGATTGTATTGTTCATAATAAATAATTATAGAAAATAATAAAAAGGAAATATGAATGGCTAATGAAAAATGAATATCATTTACATTAGAAATAGCAACTAAGCAGTTCTGGGTTATGGGGTATAATAATGCTGATTAAGTCTAAAAAAATCAATGAACAAGCAGTAAATATAAATGAAAAATATAAGAAAAAGAAAAGGAACTGAGATATACCACATGTGTAATTATTGTTTCATAAGGAAATGGGTATTTCCGAAGTACAGAATTTTTGTGATGAGAAAGAACAAGTATATTCAATAGTATTAGACAATGTTTTTCTTTTCTAAAGTTGCTCACATAATACTGTTTAATCAAGTTATTTACTAAGGCTTTATCTATTTACCAAATGAATTAATGGGTTAATGAAAGTTAAGTGTAACTCAATTCTTAGGAATATGTCAACAGAAATGTGTATCTATGTTTACCACATGCTAAGTATGTGAATATTTATCACAGCACTGTTTACAGTTGCCCCAACTTAGAAACAACACCAAATTTCCATCAGCATTGGAAAGAATAAATTGTGTCACAACTGTATGACAATTCTGAAGAAATATATAGTAACTCAGCAATAAAAATAAAAGAACGGGTTTTACCTGAAAACAACATGGGTAATCTTAGAAACATAATGTTGAAATAGATACAAATAAGGGCAGATGGTTCATTTTTCTTACACTTCAACGAAAGGGGGGACGGGATTACTTTATATTGTTAGAAGTGACATTAATGTCAAATCATGGGACTAATTGCTGGAAAGAGGTGGTGAACTCCTTTTGGGAACTCATTTCTTGATCTATAAGCTGGTCCCACAAGAGAATTCATTTTGAAAACTTCATTGATCTATACACTTACTATTTTTGTAATTTTATTAATTTTTTTAAAATTAAAATGGTTATCTTCTTAGACAGGATCCCATCAAAACCCCTTAAGACCAGCTGATATTCTTTCATCCATTTGACCCACAGAATACACAAATAGTCTTATCTCAGAAATGCTGGGTGTACCATTTTGGGCCCCTCCAATTAGCTTCTCATATTCATCATTTTCCATGAAGTAAATAGAACATCAATTCCACTGTTTGAGGTCAATCATTGACCTCAAATATAGTATGCATGTCAAGTTTTCCCACAATCAATTTCAACCTTATGTGAAGACATCCCTAAACTTCAAACAAAGGACAACAATTCATGTTACCACATGTGCTACACTATGGCTATTTTATAAGCTACTTAAGAGATTTTTTTAATTGCTGTAAAATACATATATATCATCTTAATTATTTTTAAAATCACTTTATTCATTTTTAAGTGTGTAGTTCAGTAGTGTTAAGTATACCCAGATTGTTGTAAAACGGATCTCTAGAACTTTTTCATCTTGCAAATCAGAAACTCTATATACATTAAATCCTTTTCCCTCTCACCTCAGCCTCTGGTAACCATCACTTTACTTTATATCTCTGTGAATTTAACTGCTTTAGATACCTCATAAGTGGAATCATACAGTATTTGCTTTTTCTGCGGTGTTGCTTGTTCTGTAGGTGTTAGCATAACACCTACAAGGTTCATCCATGTTGTAACCTGTGACAGGATTTCCTTCCTTCTTAAGGCTAAATAAAATTCCATTATATGTGTATATCCTATTCTGTTTATTCATAAAAAATAGAACTAACCTATGATGTAAACATCCCATTTCTGGGTATATATCTAAAATAATTGAAAACAGGATCTCAGATAGATATTTGCACACCAACGTTCATAGCAATGCTATCATAATAGTCAAAGATGGAAGCAACCCAAATATCCATCAACGGATAAATAGATAAAAACTTAAGAGATTTTTCAAATGTCTTTACAACAGCCTCTTTCTATATCTGTTGAAAGCAGAATAAAATAATGTTTTTAGTCTATCAAATATGTAAAAGTTCTTACTAGATGGAGAATTGTGTTGTTTTGTTTTGTTTTGTTTTGTTTTGTTTTGTTTAGGTCTATCCCTTGAATATCTGTATGTGATATTCCTGAAACACATTAACACATTATACTGAAAGAGAACAGTGTGAATTCCTGAAACACATTAACACATCAAACTGAAAGAGAACAGTGTGAATTTTGTATGAACATATTCACTTAAATAGTAAACAAGTAGATTGTATAAATACCCTGGATTGTTTAAAAATTAAGGACATTTAATCAGACTCTGGTTCTCAGATGCAACAATACTTTCACCATTCAAATATTCTATTCTACCTCATCTCTAAAATTGAGACACATGACCCTTTCTAAGTTTCAGTCTTACATCATTGTCAGTTTAATTTTTTTAAAAAAATAATAAAGTAAAAAACCTCCAGGGTATTCTTCATCTTTGCTTTTTCTGTATCCTTCCTTGGGCCAAAAGCAGGGAAGGCTCTATTAAATTCCCATCTGTGCATTGGATACACATTACAACTTTTGAAAAACATTAGATTTACTTGACAGGTTCTTAAAGCTCTGCTCATCAGGAACTTGAACAATTCTGTCATATCCTCATACTTGCTCCCCACAGCCTTGAAGCTAAATGTTAGTACTATCTGTTCATTTCTCTAAAATGGAGGAAAACACTTTCCAACTACAATCAAGTTTATTATCCAAATGATTTTCATTAAAAACAGGTCTGCTTTGGCTCAATCGATTGATTTCCATGTCAGCAGTTGTGAATGTAAATTTATTACGCACACTGTCAAAGAACACAGTTGATCATGTAGAGAAAGGAAAAAAGCTATAACATTTTTTCATGTGAATTTTTCAGACAAAGATGACATATTTAGATGGGTATAGACAGAATAGATGAATTAATGTAAATTTTAGCAACTAGAAACTTAGGTTAGGCACAAATAAAATGCAACAATAAGACTAGGTATGTTTCCATTTTCAAGAAAAATAAAATTTAGATATGATTATATTGACTGGTGAAATAATTGGAATCAATAGCTAACAATTAAACTCACTTTTCATGAAAACAAAGACATTTTAAGCTTTCTTTGTTTGATTTATTGGGAGATACCCATTTACAACACATCCTTTCTGGCATCACTCTTGTTTACCCCCCACAAACACATATACACAATCATGCTTACAATACACAAAGTGACTATTATTAGATTGAGCAGTTTTAAAGGGGGAATGCACTAGTGAAGGTAAGAGGTGTCCTCTATGTGAGTTGTCAGGGAGTCTTGATGAAGTCTATTCCATGATGGTAATTTTTGTATGTGGTTTTCATTTAATTTTTTTCCTTTATTTTTATAAGCTCAAGTTTTATGTATTTTAATTCTGAACACTTTTTTCCTCTTCAGAGTTAGTTTTTTTTTCTTTTCTTTTTTTTTTTTTTTTTTTTTGCCAACATAGAACTAAACACCATGAGGTATTTTTCTTTACTTTATCTTTTAGAAAAGTGTCATCTTGTCAGACCTCTTAATGCCAGTATCTCTTGTTAAAAAAAAAAGAAAGAAAGAAAGAAAGAAAGAAAGAAAGAAAGAAAGAAAGAAAGAAAGAAAGAAAGAAAGAAAGAAAAAAACACTCTTCCCCTGAAATTTAAAGTTTTTTGTGTTTTTTTTTTCCATTGAAAATGTGTCAATTTTTTTTTTTTTCCAATAAGAATTTGGGGCATCTCTACCACCTTTGTTAAGTAACTCTCTCTCTACCCTGATATTAATATGTCACATAATGATAAAACAAACTTACATTTTTTTTTCTTGGTATTTTTTCTACTTAAGGGACCCTTCAACATCATGTTACTCTTTTGAAATTCTACATGTTCTTCACGTTCTTAAATGTACTTTCTCTTTCTTCTAGAAGTCCTTTCTGATACCCTTGTCCAGGTGATAGCTACTCACTGACAATATTGTTGGGTTGCACTTGAATACCTCTTGCTAAAGTTTAGCTATAACTAAGTAACTCTTAACCATCCTTCCTGATACACAGTTTCCTACAGTTATGCAATCTTTCATTCAATACTAATTAGCACACCAGAAAAATGCATCATATATGGAGATACACATATGTGTATACATGCATCTAACTAGCCAACTAGCGTTTTATTATTTTACATTTTAACATAATCCTTTTATGTTAATTAGAATAATTGTTTCCTTATATCAGGACATGTTAGAATTCTAGTTAACTATACACAAAGCTGCTTAATGGGAACCATCAAAGAGAAAAGTATTATCATAGAAATATTTTCTTCAGGCTATAAATAAGGATGAATAAAACCATTCTATCTCATAGATTTTTGTCCAAGAACACTAATTAGTGTTGTCTTTCCCTCTTGATTGGTCTAGAAAAACATTGTCAGATCCTTGTTCTCTAAAAGCTTCATGTTGCAGGAAATTGTGTTTTCTAACAATGGCCACACAGTATTTCCCATTTCACATAATCTTCTGAAATGTAAACTTGCCACTCCCAACATCAAAAGGTGGAGTCTATTTTCCCAACCCTCACTTCTCAGTGGGCCCGGTGATTTATTTGCCAAATAAAATATCTTGTGACACCATGAGACTTCTAAGCATAGCTCCTACCTGGCTTTGTACCTTCCATTTTGTGCTTTGGGGAAGGCAGCCATCATACAAGAAGTTTTAACTTTTCTTAACGGAACAATCTGAGAAGCCTTTAGATATGAGGAGATTGAGAAGGATAGCCTGTTGTGAAAAGAGAAACAGGCAAAGAAATACAATGGTACTCAGCATGAGAATGAAGAAGCCATGTCATCAATGAATTCGCCAGCCCCAGCAATCCCAGTTGCCACATGGATTAGAGATAAACCATCCATCTCTGCCCTTTTTCAAATTCTAACTTCCATTTGTATTCACCAATAGATAAACAAAACTTCTTTTTCAAGATAATATTTAGCATACTTTAAAGTTAAAAAATGCTTGTTATAGAAATTTTATTTTATAGAAAATGCTTATTTTAAAATTTAAGAAGTGGACTGGAAAGAAAAAAATTCAAAAATTGCAAAACACAGATTTAAGTGTTTCATATGCTTACCTGGGACAGACCTGACTGGATGCCTGTAATAGTTTCCTATTATTACTGTAACAAATTACCATAAATTTAGTGACTTAAAACAACACAGTTTTATTCTGCTGAAGTTCTGGAGGCCAAAGGTCAGAAATTGGTTACACTGGGCTAAAATCAATGTGTCCGCAGGGCCATGCTCTCTATGAAAGTTCAAGGAGAGAATCCTACCCTGGCTCTTTCCAGCATCTAAATCTGCAGTTTTTGCATTTCTTGTCTTGTGGCTTCTTCTTGCATCTCCAGTCAAAACTGTAGCACATTGATTCAGTTATATCCCACTGCCTTCTTCTGCATGAAATCTCCCTTAGCTTCTTTGTTATAAGTACACTTATTATATTTAAGGTACTTCTGCAAATCCAAGATAAACTCCCCCATGTGAAGATCCTTAATTTAGTCACACTTGCAAAATCCTCTGCTATACAAGGTGACATGTACAGGTTCCAGCCATTTGGACTTGAATATCTCCAGGGGCATTGGACAGCCCCCATCATGACATACAATAAAACAATTTAGCTTGTGAAGACAAACACTACTCTATTTTGAGGAAAGTTCACCAGTACAAGTAGTGGCCAATGACATTCTAATGTTCAACATTTGTTGAAATATCAATATTTTCCTTTTGAAATTGGGAATACTTACAATTTCAATTCCATTTCTAATATGCCATGCAAATTTTCTATAATTGTGACGTCAGCATGATGGCTAATGCAATTTCAAGAGCGATTTTTTCATGCCTTCCTCAGAATGTTGCCTGTGAGGTAGTGTACTCTATATCTTCCAGCTCTCTCTTCCTCTCAAGATTGGAAAGAGTCATACACACACACACACACACACACACACACACACACACCATACACAATTTCTCACAAATTAAACAGGGACATTGGAGTTTAAAAGCCAAAACTATACCACCTTTATTCGCTAGTGTCATGGTGACAAATTTACTCTGAGGCATATGACAGTGTCCTGCCTTGATTCCTCAATGGAAAACATTATGTGGTCCCCAAAAATAATAATAACTTAATAAACTTAATATCTAACATTATACACATGTACACAGAGACATAAACATGTTCATAAATATCTTAAGGTTCATTTATGTCTCTTTCCATTAAACAGTGGTCTGAAACTCTAGCATGGGTCAGCATCACCTTGAGTGCTGGTTGAAACACAGAAGATTGGGCCCACCCCCACATGTAGGTCAGGAGTGGGACCAAAAGTTTTCATTTATAACAAGTTCCTGAGGCTAGTCCTGCAAATGCAGGGACCACTACCTTAGAACACAACTGACAATGTGAAATCTAGTTGTCACTTCATAATTGGCGACCAAATAGCTACTTTTACTATTCTGAAGTAAGATGAATTTCACATAATACAGCCTGCCAAAAATGCCTTATAGTAGCTTTAATCTCCTTTTATTCAAAAACCTGTCATGCAGATAAGAGGTTTTGAAGTTGTCAGAATGAACCTGAGGTTTGCAGCAAATCTCAGTCTCCTTCTACGTGTTACTTTTTCCTTTCTCTAAAGCTTCACATGGAAATAGACTAAGCCTCCAAGTGAGACTAAAGTCCCAGTGACTTCACTTTTCCCCCAAACATCTTTCACTAAAGAAAATCTTTAAAGCATGTCATTATTTCTCTAAGGGATGGAAGGGATAAAAATAAAATCCATTACATAAAAATTACCAGCAGATAATCCCACCCCACCCCACCACCCCATCTTTTTCTTTCACTCACACACACACACACACACACACACACACACACACACACAAATGCACACACATAACTGTTGTGAAGGTTATTATGGCCACATTAGATGTTCAGCTTAGAATCTTCTCTAGCCCACACAATGTAGAGAATTCCTTATGAATACTGATTAAAGCTTACATTTTCATAATTATTTCTATAAAAGTGAGAATTTCATCTATTATCAATTCAAGCAGGCAGAAAATATCCTATACATTGAAATTCTTGTGATGACGTCACGGGAACCATCTAACAAATTATGTTAGCACAGATTAAGGTGATATTCCTTTTAAGAAATAATAATCCACATAGAAAAGAGGCAAAGTAGTCTACTAGTTAATTTTACTATTCTTAATTTTTGAAATATGCTTTTTATCATTCTTTTCCAGAATTTTATGCAAGCATACATATGAGCTCTATTGCTTTTTGTCCTATAAAACCAATTACGTATAGCTTTACAAACACACTTTTCCTGAAGTGAGTTTTCTCGATTAGCCTTGCTGTAGGCATCCAATAGTGTAGCAATTAAAGAGACACCATTCAATGCATACTAATTGATGACAAAAATCAATGAGACTTGGCATTGCCTTGATCATGTAAAGGCCGTGGTTTGCCTTATCACATTATTATGGTCATTATTTGGTAATTCCTGCTGTAAAATCTAGAGCATAGGATAATTTATTTGGTTTCTAGTACTGCTTGGCATAAAAGGAATGAGTCTCCTGGTGTGCTCCCTAGAGCTTCCTTCAGACTTTATGTTTCAAGAGCAGGCTCTGCCATGTATATAGTAAGCAACAAAAAAGATTTCATTGCAGAGCTACTGGATGTCAGGTGCCAGGTTTGTTGCCTGATATGTTATGCATTACAGAAGTAGAACCATCCTGAATGTCAAGTTATTGCAAGAGGTAGCTTAAACACACTTCAAGTAAGGGATTGCAAGAAGGACATCATTCACACTTATGGGATGAGATGGGAAGATAAGGTCTGGAAAGTGGAGCTAAAAGGTCAGTGAAAATCACTACTTAGCCCTCTTGAAGCACTGGGACCTGGAAACCAGTTGGAGCTTCCAGGCTGGCCCTGATGCCTCAGAGACACCACAAGGGGGAGCTAGTGGGAGCTGCTGACTGTACTGGTTGGTGGAACTGGGGCCACTGTAGGTCAGCAGGAGAGTGGAGAAGACAGGCTGGACCATAACTGAGAGGGATCAGGACTGGCTGGATCCCACCAGGTTCTGTGCATCTGCCTCTCACCTCATCCAATCAGGAAACTTTCTGAAAGCAGTAGCTCCTGCTTCACCTCCAACTTTCAAAATGAATGGTAATGTGTCTTCTATCAACTCTAACCTAGGAACATGTTAGACACAGTGCAAACGCAATACATAAAGCGTTACCATTACTGTTTCCCTGCTCTCTTACTAAAACC
The DNA here is from genome assembly GCF_964194185.1 of Rhinolophus hipposideros. Classification (NCBI taxonomy): domain Eukaryota; kingdom Metazoa; phylum Chordata; class Mammalia; order Chiroptera; family Rhinolophidae; genus Rhinolophus; species Rhinolophus hipposideros. Next base: position 94,089,814 of record NC_138048.1, read on the forward strand.
ATGTAAATGTGTATTCCAGGGTGTACATGTGCTTTTCAATGGCTCCATTTTTTTATTACATCTAACAAATATAAACTTTGTGTATATATGAATGATTTATATTAGTATATGAATGTATTTTATGTATACACTAACATCAATAAGCATCTAAATATTTAAAGATATTTTTATGTTTCATGCATGCATATGTGTGACACACAAATAAACACACACACAAAAATAAGGGCTGGTTGCATAGGAGTATTCTGGTACTCATTTCTTGCCTTTTCTCTTTATGAGGAAATTTAATTAACAGCTACCATCGATCTCACCTGTAATGAGGTTCTTTCTATCTTTTGCATGCTGAAGTTAAAAACCAAGTCTTAAGTATAAAAAATGGTGGCAGTGGTAAAGCATGTGTTTCCAGCGTTTTTTAGACACATTGGTATGTGATAACTATCTACTTCTTGAAACCTTATAGAGGTTTACTCTTTACAATTTTCTAACATGACACAAAATATTAATTATCTTGGTGATTTTGGCTAAAGACACTTATAAATGAGCTAGTATTCAGTTTTGCAGACTCATAAGACAAAGTGATCTTAATTAGACCAAAGACAATGTTTTCTCTCATTAAAAAAGTTAAAGTAAAAGGATGAGTTAAAGGATAAAGTAAAAGTTAAAGTAAAGTACAGGTGCTTGAAAAGAGCATGCACAAATATAAGGAAAATATAAGGCTACTAGTTTCAGCAAGATTTTTTCAACATAAACACTCATCTCCTTATCACAGAGGAACTGTACAATTAAGACACAGACACTCATATACATCTTTGAAAATGGTATCTGGTGAAAAACATTGAACCATGGTGACATTTTTGAATTCTCTTGCAAAAAATCAGTGTTGTTTTTTTGTTATCATAGTCTGATTTTACAGATCAGTTTTCACAGTTATCACATGTAAAATGACTCAAGAAGTATGGTTTTGAAAATAGATTATAGTTCATTATTTTAAAATTGAGATTCTGCAAATATGTGTTGCACATAAATTAAGGCTATAAACTCTTTGTCACCAGAACTTACGATAAATTGTGTTATTTATAGCAAGTGATCTCTCTTTAAAAGAACACATGAAATTAACTCTTTTTTTTAATTAATTTCAGGTGCACAAGACAAAGTAATACTTAGACATTTATGATTTATATCCCTCACACTGTGTGGACCCTTCTCCCCCCCATCCACTATCCCTCTGACATCGCACAGAGCCATTACATTTCCACTGTCTCTATTCCTAATGCTGTACTCCAATTCTTGTAAGTATATACATACATATATATATATACATATATGTAAAATTATAGTTGGCATTTATTATTGTTCAGCTTCAGGTATACAGGGTAGTGATCAGGCATCTACATCATTCCTGAGGTGGTTTCCCAAATGGGACACGTGTCCATAGGATACCCTACAAAATCTTTACATTATTGATTACATTCCCCAAATTAATTTTCAAAACCCCGTGGCCATCTTGTGGTTACTGACTGTTTTCTAATCCCCTCACCTTCCCCCTTATCCCCACCCCCCCTCCCATCTAGCAACCCTCAGTTTTTTCTGTTTGTCTCCAAAACTGTGTAATGGTTAGCACTCTGGATTCTGAAATTAACTTTACTAAACAAATCTTAGGCTGGAGAAAAGCCCTATTATTTTATCTAATAAGAAAAGATTAGCCTTAAACTTTACTGATATTATAAAAGAATAAGTTGTAAAATCAAGGAATCAATAATTATTGGACAGCATTTCCACTCTTGTAAGTTACTTCAGATTTATATCACCATAAAATATATTCCTTCTTCCTATCTTCTACTAACAAACGGATTTTATAACAATTGCTTGAAGAAAAGTGTAATTTCGCATTATAAGAAAATATTTGGGAAAAAGAGAAAAAGTTAGCGACAGAGAGAGAGAGAGAGAGAGAGAGAGAGACAGACAGACAGACAGAGAGACAGAGAGAGAGAGAGAGACAGACAGAGAGACAGAGAGACAGAGAGACAGAGAGACAGAGAGAGAAACAGGCAAATGAAAGAGATGTAAAGATTTCATTCTGGCAAATGAAAGCCAGAAGGAGAAAGAGAGACAGAGAGAACTATCTAAAGGAATTTCTCTTACTGCTTATTCTAAAGACAAGTACTGTTTTAGCTATTGGAATCTATGGTCCTAACTGGCCCATCAACTTCATATTCTATTTGTCATTTCTCACAATCACAATACCAAAGGAAATCTTTGTCCTGATACTTTTTTAAAACATTCTATTCCCTACATTTTCTTACCTAAGGCTTGAAGTTAAAGTAGCCAGATAAAAGTTATCTCTATGGAAACCAGAGAGTAACACTGAACACTTTAAAGATATCAAATCTTATTTTTATTTCTCTTTAGAATCTACATTAAATCTATTGTTCTGTTCTCGGAAACACAGCTTAGAAAAACGTAGATTTTTTTAAAATAAATAGTTCATAAAGTTTATAATCCACACAAATTTAAGAAATGTCTGAAAGGTTCTAATCATTTCCCTCACAGCTGCTGCACACCTATGTGTTCTCTGTTGAAACAATTATGTTGTATTGAAGATATCAATTAATAAAGTTATGTTGCTTCTTGTATGACATAGAAGAGATAGTAAATCTGAATTGTGGTGATATAACAAATGAAAAAACATATTCTAGAGTGTACAGCAACACCCCCAAGAATACTTTCTCCTATCTGAACCCGATTCTCTCGGAAGCACTAAGACTAGTAGCAGAGGCTCATGAGAAGTCAGGCTTCAAAACCCACCACTTAACGCTGCTTATTCTTCACTACCTCCCTTTATACCATTTTCCAACCTATTTCACTACTCTATTCTGTGGTGTTCTGAAGTGTAAGAGAAAAATAATAGCCTGAGTATACTGCCAGTTGAAATCCTATTTTAAAAATTCTGGAAATGTTGAAGTTTCTTTATAAAATGACTTGCCAATGACTCAGAATTGTTTGAACTTTACCAGAATTGTGAAATTCCCTAGTGGCTTCCCTAGGAAACTATAACTTAGTTTTGAACCCATGAGAAAGCAAATGAATAATTACTTATGCTGCCCCATATACATGGAAGGATTTTTATCATCCTGGTTTTCAAAACATGGCAGAACACTTGCTTTCTGCTGAAATCTGAACATTTCAATTCAACTCTAAGAAAACAAAATAATTTTATGTTGGGTCATCTATATTTTTCAAGAAAGTGGGTAGGCTTTTTGTTTATAAGCATCTTTGGAAAACTTTTGTAATGAGCCCTGAGTTATATAAATTACCTTACACCACACACACACACACACACACACACACGCACCCAGACTCAGAGTTCCAGTTACTCTGCTTCACTGAAAATAAGACCTAACCCTATAATCAGCTCTAATGAGTCTTTTGGAGCAAAAATTAATATAAGACCTGGTCTAATTTTACTATAATATAAGACCGGGTATAATATAATATAGTATAATATAATATAACACCAGGTCTTATATTAATTTTTGCTCCAAAAGACACATTAGAACTGTTTGTCCAGCTAGGTCTTATTTTCAGGGAAGCACGGTAATAATAACACATATATTGAGGGCATAAAGTATATTATGTGATCCTACAGTTACATTTTTTACCTGAATTAATTTCTTCTTCACAATAATAATATGAATCATCTATTATTATCTTTATCTTCGAATGAACAAATCAAGGCACAAAATGATTAAGTAAGTCACCCAATGTCATCTTGCAATTAAGTAGGTTTTCACGTATCATAAATCAAGCAATCTGGCTCCCAAAACAGATTAAATGAATGGTAATCAAATTTTACATGCTTATTTTTAATTTAGACACATATGGAATTTTATATTATAATCAGTGAGTCTACTTGTATAAATTCATATTCACAATAGAGATAAAGATATATCTACAGATACACATGCATAGAGATATAAAAATAGAGAAAGGGATAGGTAGATTCATTTCACATTGCACTATATTAAAAATGAAACAAACACCAGTGGTCTCCATCATCTGATGCAATGAGTCAAACATTGTAAATAATAAAGTACAAAAATCTAATTAGCCAAAGGCAACTAGACAAAAGAGATTTATTGAAACAAAGCACCAAAGGAAGGTTTCCCAGGGGAGTGTGGAAAACGGCTAGGCACAATGGAGGGGAGAAGTGTCTTAAATAAGATTTGGGTTCCCACATAAGGATTCTGAAGAGGATCAAAGAAAAGTGAAGGAGAGTTCTGCATTGGTTGTTGTTTTTGACAGGATTAGAAGTGAAAGTTTAAGGATTGAGTGCAGTTATGAGTTGCACACAGGTTAGCATTGGGTATACCCACTACTATATGGGAACAGAAAAGCAGGTCAGAACGTATCATTGGTTAGAAAGTACTAGTCACTCAAAGAAAGGGTCATTAAGACATGTTATGACCAGGGAGAAACAATGTTTCTTATTAACTCCCCCCCACCCAGTTTTAATTATTTTCTGCCCCCCAGCCTCTTTAACACTGTGACTGTTTTTTATTCTATTTTGTTTTTATTTTTCTTTCTTTCAGTTCAAGCTGATTTTCCACCTTTCAATTCAAGACAGAGCTTTACTATTTCAAAAAGCAGTTAGCAATAATTTAATTAAGCTCTAATATAATATGTTAGCACAGGCAAACTTGTCTTTTTTTATAGGAAGCTATAAAAAGAGTCCTTAAACAATTGAAATTGTTTAATCAGTAGAAACCTATATTAGTATGGAATCATTAACAGTATAATTTTATCAGGTATTTGAAGGAAAAACAAGGCCGTTCATAAGTTAGCCAAAGTAACTGATCTAAATTTAGAAAACTTTGCTGATATAGATTGGGTATGAGGGGTGATTAAATTGGCCAGGAAAACAGAAAAGGAGAAATGAATAAAAAGATAGTTTATTCTCTAATAAGAAGGGTCATTTTCAATGGGTGATGACTATTTGATAAGTGACTAAAACCCTTTATGAAATCACTCAGTATGAATACTTAAAGAGAAACGAGAGCATGAGCAAAAGACAAGTTTGATAAAGGAAAGGAAAGGAAGGGGAAGGGAAGAGGAAGGGAGGGAAAGAAAAGGAGGGAAGGAAGGAAAGAAGGAAGGAAGAAAGGAAGAAAGGAAGGAAAGAAGGAAAGAAGGAAAGAAGAAATGGAGGGAAGGAGAAAGAGAGGGAGGGAGAGAGAGAAGGAGAAGCAGGAGAAGGAGGAGAAGGCAGGCAAGTAGGAAGAAAGAAAAAAAAGGAAAGAAGGAAAGGAAAACGAAGAAAAGAAAAGGGCCATGCAAGTGACTAAAGGTGGAAAAATCCTAAAAATAATGTGAGGAAAAAAATCATAAATTGTTAATCTGCATTTACATAAAAAATGCAGACTAGATGTGCTATCCATGATTTCCTAAGGTGTGATTTAGATTAATGCAGATTTGAATGTTTAAAAATAGAATTTTCTTCTTCAATGCAATATCAAAACCTAATACTCTGTTTCAGAATGAGAAAGCATAATGGATAATTAGACAGTAGGTAAATATGGCTTTTAGTGTGTTTTAAATTAATCTTTTCAAGTTTAACATATTTACAAGAGTCAATTTTATGATAAAAAAATAAAGCAAAACCAATCTTACAAACAAGTAATTAATTGTTTTTTAATCAAGATAATTAAAGCCTTTACAGTGGGATCACGAAATGTTAAATCTGAAGAAACTCTGTCATCTATTATAAGTTTTCCCCAATATTTGAAAGTAAATAATTCCTATGAAACTCTTTTTAAGCCAAAATGGCATAAAGCGAAGCGTACTGCACACTTTCCAAAAGTTTGCTTTTCACCACTTTACCACTTCGCTTTAATGAAAGTCCTACATTAGTACCTGTTTTCACTAACTGAAAGAAATTTGAAGAGGATTTATGCTTTTACTGAAAAAAAGCTTATTACCATACTAATGTAGGTTTTTGCTTAGAATGATTTAGAGGGAAAATTTAACAGAGCTTTTAATTCCAGTTTGTTTCATGTTTGCGGCATGGGACAGTATGAATCATCAACTAGTCTTTTTGGATGTAATTGTCTAGAAGATATGAAAGGAGCCAGGCAGAGTAAAAGGTATAGATAGAAAGCTCCATTGTTGCATAGGCTAAGACCTCTCAAAAACAGTCAATCAAAAAGGAATCAAAAGCTAAGACAACAGTATTTTCCCTCAGCCTAACTCTGTGTGATTACAGAAGTGCCTAACGTGGCACCAGACTGGGCAATTTTGGAGGGCAAAGGGTTGATTCCATTCTAGTCATGATTCATTGTTTCCTTCCACGAAGCAGAAGTTTCACTGACAACACTATGGGCCTTTCTCTTCCTTTTTACTCACTCCTGCCCACAAAAGAGTGGAGTGAATACTCACTGGTCAATTTAGAAAGAAGAAACTGGGCATGTCCAAGTCAGTTCCTTTCTCTTCGTCATGGGATATTACCTGCTCACAATTGGCCATAAAGAGTCCCTATCCCTGGGAGTGGCACAGGCATAGGAGCAAGCTAGATTGGAGTGGGTGAAGTGGCTATGGTGACCGAGCTATGCCTGCAGCTGGGGAAATAATTTATATTATATTGGGTTGGGATCTTAGAATGCTTTCATGCTCTCAGATATAAACTGTATTCTGCAATATCATCTGCATCAATAATGGCAATGCATTTTGATTTGACAATGCAACTGCATTTCCTAACTGCTATTGTTTCCTTTTAGCCTTGGCTCATGACTTGGATACAGAAAGATACAATTAATTGTTTACCTTGAAGCCTCAAGAGTCAGGATATAACCATCTTTTTAGTTGCAGGGGGTGCAGCCCACCATCACATGCAACCCTGTTGTTGAGAGCCTGCACTCTAACCAACTGAGCCATCCGGCTGCCCCTCAGTATATAACCATCTTTACACTGTAGGATTTTGTCAGATTATTGTGAGAATGTCTCGGGTAGGATTTCCCCTGACTGGTTTATTTTAGGTGTGAGTCTAGGAAGAATTGATAGAGGGTATAAAAGTGAGTTAGAGAGCGAAAGGGAGACAGATGATGCCAGACACGTTAGGAAGCAAGTTAGCAGAGTGGTCAAGGGCCTCAGTCTGACTTGGGACTCCTGGGAATTTGTGTGGGGACTGCCTGTGAGTTGTGCACCTGAGAGGACAGGGAGACGGTTGATTTGTTCACCAACCCCCTTTCCTGGTTGTTAAGAACTTTCTCCAAGGGACTTCACCTCCCAGCAACTCTGTCCATTTTGTACATGGACTTGCTCTTGTGGCCAGAAAAACGACCACTTCTCTTTCATGAAGAAACCACTGGTCTACATACATGAGGTAAACCTCAAAAAGCCACAGGCAGGTCACCAACAGCATCTGCCACAAAGAATTTTCTCCTCTCCCCAAAACTTCTTTCACCATAGAGAAGTTTTCAAGTGAGACTGTATCTTATGGAGGAATGGGAAAATAGGATTTGATTTTTATTAAAAGTGTTTTAATTTGTAGAGTTTCATGAAGGACATGTATTATCCATAGACAGTTCGTTTTTATAAACATCATAGTTAAAATTTCAGAAGTGAATTTTACTTGAAATAAAATAATTTGTAAACATTTGTTGCCAAAACTATTTTCTATACTATAAAATGAGTAGCAATAACAAAGAATATATAAATGCCAGAGGTGCCAAAAACATTGTATATAAGTGGACACTTTACATAATAATCGCCATAATCATAAGAGTCTGGATGCTGATGGTAACCACTTTGAGCACCTCTTGTAACTGCAGAAGTCAAATGTGACTTGTATTCATCTTTTGTTATCGGAATATATTGAGTATTACAGTTTTAATACAGTTTTCCTTTCTTAAAATGTGTGTACCTTTTTTTTTTTTGGCACTCTCTGTATATAGAAACAAAAAGAAAAACTGAAAATTGATAAGATTTTCAACACATACATGCAATGTATTCTCATATACATGGACATTCTCAAAACCCAGTTAAGGAAACTCATTTATTAATATAGAAGCAATAAAGTATAAACCAGGATATAGATAGAGAACACTGAGAACAAGAATTCAACTGAGCATTAGGAGACAAAAACTACGAGACAAAAATAGGACCCTTATTAACAATATTTTGGAAACGTTCTGTATCATGAAAATAGTTTTATTATCTGAAAAATAGAAAGTTTGGTTAATGAATTTTGATTTTACTATCGAGAAATATTTGCTATGATTCTAAGAGTGCTCAACTTACCCCAAGTATCCTAATAATATTTAACTAGAACTATTAATAAATATTGAGTTCTCCCATGTGATTAGCCAGATAGGTTTAAATAAATTTAGCTTATATTCCATAGAGGAAATTATTTGAATAAATCAGATCCTCAGCTGAGGGTTTTTCTTCCCAAATATGGGTCAAAATACTGCATATAAATTATGAAACAATTTAGTAATGTTGAGAATTTGTTTAAAAATCAGAGAAAATAACCTTACTTCCCTTTAAAAATGTTCCCAATAAGACAAAAACAGTAGCTCTACCTGTAAACGTCCATTTTTCACCAACTCAACATTGATGAAACCTAGCAATGCCCAATGTTTCACAATGTCACTCACCTTGCTCTACTGGCTGTGAGTTTTCTCTGACATGATAGAATACGGTGAGTCCCTGATACCAGGGAACCATAGTAGTTAATTTGCTCAATCATGCCCGTAACACTTTATTCAGTACTTTAGAAAAACGACTCAGGGATAATGTTCCCAAATCACATTACCAAAGCTAACTTTTCAAGAGATCATTACTGCCCTTGCCCAGAGAAATATTTAAGTTTATTAACAAGCTCATATGTCCATGTCATGAATTGCCATTTTTATGTATATGGTGATGGCTATAGAAAAAGAGAGAAGTTGCTGGTAGAATTCTTATTCCCTGTATTTACTTCATTTTAGAAACAATCTGTCAGGCACACTAGGCAAATATCAGTTCAGTCATAATTTTTAGCTGACAAATAAGAAGTCAGGTTGCATGGGAGTGTCAATGTTACTGCAAACATCCACAAAGGTGCAGAACCGGGAGTCAGGAAGGTACTGACTTTGAGTACATCAAAACTGTGGTATACATAATTGGAGGATTATTTTCAAATAATAAAAAAATATATTAATATATGTAGAAGAGTATATGATTTATCAGTAGGCTTTTCTGCTTGTGAATAAAAGCTCAAGGCTAAAAAGAAAGATCAACATTCTAATAATGATTACATCATTTTCTATGTATTAACAGAAATATTTAACAAGTTCAGAAATGTCAAATAGCGTACCAAATTGTGCATTTCTATTCATTTACACTGAATTTCTATTTTTATTATAAAAACAAAACAAACGACTATAAACAATATACATATCTTGTGGGGAAAAGAAAATTAAAACAATTCTAAATGAAATCAATTTTTTTTTTACATGTGGTATCTTTGGGCTAAAAACTGGCGTCTGAGTTTCTGCTGGAAAGCTGCTATGCTACTGAAATTCTGATGTGTGTGCAGATATAAAATTGTGCTTGTTTTTAAGTATTATTTTGTCTTTCCAGCAAATCTTCAGGCATAAATAATTTTGAAGAGTGGGGGGAATGTAATTGTGGAGGCAGAGCCAGAAGTGCAGTTTCCAGGCTCTCAGCCTCACGTGGAAAGGTGCTAGCTCAGGTAGTAAATGGCCATCAACTGTGATTGCATGGCCATCAGCTGTGGCTAGTTGACCATCAGCTGTGACCAGTGAGCCATTGGCCACTAATATAACTGCTGTGGCTACGCTAGCAGAAAATGGGGGCTAGCAAGAAGATGGTGGCTGAGCCAGCAAGTGGTGGAGTGAGGGTTGCGGATCGTGTGGCTCCTGTTTCCTGTTTTCTGTTTCTCCAACCGAGCTGCCAGCGAGAATATAGTGGTATAACTCCCCTACCTATGGCTCCTTGGGTGTTCCTTTTTGGCCTCACCATGTCCTGCATTCTTATGTGGGGAGCGGGACCAGAGACCCCGCATGCCCCCCTGCATGACAATCAACAAAAACAATGAGGTTGGTGCTGTTTAGTTTCCCTTATTCCCACCCATGCTCCCCAAATTGCACTCTCCAGCTGCTCAAACACAATAGCTGGAAAAATCAGCCTAGAAGTAACTTGAGAATGCAGGTTTGGAGCTACCCAAAACTTATCCCCAGACTTTTGCCACTATTAGACCTACCTGGCAGTTCACTCCCTGGAGACCCTCAATTCCTCACCTTCAGGGCTTGTTTTTGTTTTGACCTGACACAGAGCTCTTGTAATAAAAACACTGACTCCATTTTTTGTGCTTGACTGCTGACAGCTGTTACTTCTCACCTCTACCTCTTCCCCTCCTGCCCTACATCTGCGAAAGCTGAGAAGGAAGCCCAGGTGCTCCCTCCTTCGGCACCGGTGAGTTTCAACCACGAGAGGCCCTGTCCACGTACATATGGGCACCCTCACATGGGCCCCATCCAGTCACAAGCCAGTCTCCTTTTATTTCTTTATCAAGGCATTTTCAGACTAACTTGAGAGGCTGGCCCTGCAGCCCTCGTAAAGTGGTATTATAACAAAACTTTCAATACCTTTTTGGAATGTGCGTATGGCATCTTAGGTCTTAACATTTGAAAACAGAATTGAGGTGGGAGGGGTGCATACTGTTCCTGTGGGATGATCTAAACAATTGATGCTGTGAGTAGGGTGTTTAGATGATGAGCACCAACATGTCTTGCCTTGGCTTGCTCACAGGTTGTGCTGTCGGCTGGCCAGCATGCACTCCTAGCTACTGCTTGCTAGGTGGCATGAGCTCTGAACTGTGCTGCTTTGTGCATGTTGGTTGACTTCTACCAAGCCTCTGTTATTAATTTAAATGACCTAAGTCAGAAGTGTTGATAATTGGCATTTAGGAACAAGGGCAGAGGTTTGGAAACTCCTTAAAGTTGCCCTGAGTGTCATGTCTTAGCCCAGATCTATCTGCATCTTAGAATGAATCAGGTGTCTTGATGCCAGTGCCAGCCATGATAGAGGCTCGGATCAAGGGAAAGACTTAATACGTATGGGATATATGGATCCATTGGGTGATGACACATGTGGAGGAAGGTGGGCGGGGCTAGGTGGGAAGGAGGGGCAGAATACTGGAGACTGGAGACTAGAGATGGGTGTGGTATAAACATAATCACTAAAAGAGAGGTCCCAAATTTGACCCATGGGAATCCATAATTTACTAAAGGAATTCATACAACAAAAAGATAAAAGAGAGCTAACTGGATTTTGCACTTCTACAACAAATGTTCTGAATTAATTTTATTATCTGCTGACATAATTCAATTGGTAAACCTTCATGTCCTCAATACTGAGTCAATTTATAGTTAAACCTTGGGATTTCACTGAATTTGAACAATGTTTCCCATATTATGTTAGGGCAGTTCTTGATCATAAAATATAGGACACACAGGTATGATTTACCTCAACTACAGAAACTACTGGATTGGTTAAAACAACCATGGTTATAACACTCCTTGCCTTAAAATATCCCATAAATGGCGTGGATGCTCTGACACACTGTATAATAAATTAAAAGTAAATTAAACCTTTGGCACTTACAAATTAGTTTGACAAAATGGGACAACATGGATCACCCCCTCCAATTACTTAAATTTGTCAATATGGCCAATGTAAACAAACAGGACCTTCAAGTATCGCAATTCATTATAAACAACAATTTAGAGAAGGGTTGATCATTCCCCACTGCTTTTCCAATTAACAATACAATTTTGCTTGTTCTTAAACTTGGAAGCAATGAATGGAATCTCAGAATAAATTACTGCAATCTTGATACTATAACTCCATTGATCTGGGCCCCATACCCAATATTATTGAAATCATTAACTCTACCCAATCAGCAAAAAAACAAATATTTTTCTATTATAGACTTGACTAATATATTCTGTTCAGTGCTAATTTCAACAGCCTCTCAGCTGTAATTTGCTTTCACCTCCACAGGGCACAATATAACCATCCGGCTATTCATAGGGTATCTTGACTGCCTTGAAAGGGCACACAAGATCTTAACAGCATCCAACTTTTCCAGCATTGCTTTGACAATATTCCCATCCAAGGAGATTCATTTGGCACAATCATCCAAGACATACAAATGCAAAGGAAATCACATTTAGGGGAAGGGTCATAGCCCACATAGTTCAAGGGCTTCCCACCTCAGTTAAACTCCTGACAATTATTTAGTAAACGAAGATCTGCTTCATCCCTGATGCTGTCAAGAAATAGCTATTGATCCTTTCAGCACCCCTCATATTAAAATAATTTCAATATCTTTTAGGCTTTTCTGGGTCTCTAGATGCATCATAGATTCATCATTTAAAAATTTTCCTTAACTCAGAGGGTCTCTTCAAACAAGTTTCTAGACTCTGTCCAAATTGCAATACAACAGGCACTTCCATTAGTATTCCCCAGACACTTTTCACTGTAGAAGATTTAGTAACCTCCCCTCAAGTTTTTTGGAGTGTCTAGATCACCATGATGGTTACTTGCTGTCTGTAGGCTTGTGTTGCAAGAAACTGTCTTCTTTGTCCCCACGCTATATGCATTAGAGAGCAATAGTTTGCCACAAACTGAGTTCACCTAGAAAAAGAATTTCTCATGCTGAACCTGTGACCTTCCTCACGCGGATGTTCGTGACGCCTTGGCTCATGAAAGCAGCACCTCATAAGCTCAGCATAGCAATTGAATCTTTGCTAGAGGATGGATCCAAACCTGGATGTTCTGGCATATCTCACATGCAGGACATGGTAACCCCCCATGTCCTCAGGCCATTTCTGATGACACAGTACTGGAGAACATCATCCCTGAAAAGGGTAGAACCCAAGGATCCAACACAATTGGCCGACCTTCAGGCAGTCATTTTAGCACTGGGTGCACTGGTCAAAAATTAGGCTAATTTGCATTTTTACAGAATTTTGTGTCATTAAAAATAGCCTGTCTGCCTGGTCTAGCCAATGGCACAATTCCTTATTCAAGGAGTATTTTCTTCTTTTTCTCTTAAATGTTTGATTCACCTTTAAAACACATATAATTATGGCAATAATTATAGAAGGTATAATTGAACCCATGTTTAACAATTATTTTAAAATATCAACACTATGGGTATAACTATTATTTGCACATCTATTTGTTTTTTAATTAAAGTTTATTGGGGTGAAAATTGTTAGTAAAGCTGCATGGGTTTCAGGTGTACAATTCTGTATTATATCATCTATAAATCACATTGTGTGTTCACCACCCAGAGTCAGTTCTCTTTCCATCACCATATATTTGATCCTTTTTACCCTCATCTGCCACCCGCCTCCCTATCTTTACTCACAGGTACCCAAAATATAAATCAAGTTTACACATGTCTCTTCATGACTTCACCCACATATCCCCTTCAGACTTTCAGATGTTGGATATAATGTTCCAGAAATAATTTATTGCAATTTTTAATCTACCCTTCTTTACCTTATGATAGAATGCTACATGTTTTCCTTGTAGAGGAGGAGAATATTTCTTCCTCCAGTGTTATCTGGGCTTTCAATTAGTCTAGAACTACATTATTCCAATTTTAATAGTTGAAGATTACCAAATCACTTGGGTTACCCATCACAAGGCAATAGGTCTGCACTTCGGAGGTATTTAACTTCTGGCTCATCTTTATCTTAGTGTACAGTCTTTTTGGTTAAAATCTTAAGCTGGTGGTAAATCATCTTCGTTTTCTGTGCCCTTATCTTGGACATGAGTCGCCATGGCCCAAGGAGTACATCAACAATGCCACTGATTTTTTATTTTTTTGGCTCTTTCTTCTTAGATCAGAATATGCCTGCCCTCTTAGTAGAATCGTCTTTGAATACTAGAATTTCTTCTTAGTATTTCTGCTATGTCTTATGCCAGCAAGAAGATGCTTTGTTTATTTTGTCAAACCAAAACTTTTAGTTATTCTCAGTGAAAAGTTGAATTGAATTACACAATACTCCACGAACTAGTAATGCAAAACCTTAGCCAATGTAATGCCCTGTGCACAGATTCTTAAGTAATCTTGTTCAAGGGTTAGATGTATTTTTTTGTTTTTTGTTTTTTGTGTTTTGTTTTTTTTAATGACACCATCATTGATGTAACTCTATCACATATTTTTTCTTCCTTCATGTATGGATACTACACTAAGTCACTCATATTGCTAATCCTAAAATAACTGTAAATGTAAATTTATTATGCTTCTCTATCCTTGATGAAGGTCTCTCTATCCTCTGAACTGAACACAGTTTATGTTTTAGAGATGAAACATGCTAGAGAGATACTGTATTGGCTGTTGCTGGACTTCCTGACTTTAATCTATGTCTTACAAAATTCCTTCATGAAAAAATATGTAATTCAACAACTGGTGAATTTATTTAAATTCTTAAGACTATGTTATGTATACACTACATATGTGGATGTATGCATTATATATTTATATATGAAAACATACATATATAAATATACTTTCATGTCACTTTTGCTAGGTAACTAGAAAACTTCAGAATCATCTAACATAAAAATTCTGCGGTTTATTTACATATACATTGATTTGTAAGCTTCATCCCCAAAATGAATCAAATGGCAGAATATATGCCCGATATAAATAAGGAGCTTTAATGTTTCTCTGCACATTTCATAGTATCTATCTACCTTTTTCAATCACGTAAAATTCTATAAAAGAAAAATCATTTTCATTTATATTACAACTTGATTAAGCTTCTTATTTACAACATGACTACATAAATCTACAGGATATTTCATGTAGGTCATCTAAATTCCATTAAGCTAATTAAATTAATTAACATGGGTAAGCTGGATATTTATGAAGTATTATGAAGATCTCCATTGTTATTACCTATTTTAAGATAATTGTAAAGAACTAGACATTTACCCCTTGTTCAATTAACAGGTTCATTTGGAAATCATAATTAATATAATAATTACCCACTCAGTTATATTGTGTAATTACTCTGCATGACAAAGCTACTAACATTAGGAAAATCACCAGTAAGAACTAACTAAATCAAAGCCCTCTCATTGTGGAGAGGAGATCATTTTTTAAAAATTTTAAGTAGTATACTCAGAAAAGCATTTATTAAATTTTATCATTGAGTAACATTACATTTTTAAATTTAAGTGTAACAGTTCAATTTTTTAATTTGAAAATGATTAAACATACTCTTCCCTGATAGAAAAACAAATTTTAATATTTTAATTCTCATAATTGTAAGAATGTAGTTGCTATTAATCCTGTCATTCCTTGTGATTCATTAATTTTTCTCAGAAATTGAAAAAACTCAGTGTATCCTTGTGTTGTTCTTCAAGAAATGCTATAAATTGGATGCTAACATTGAAAGATTAGAGACTAGATCTCAAATATTTTTGGTTTTTACAATATATCTGAAGTGATCGGTGGTAAAATATACTTTCAGGAATCAAATACTTTTAGGGGGGTCATTTCTTGCCACTTACTAGAGACTAAATTTTTGGATCATCCCCCAAAATCCATATGGTATAGCTCTAATCCCCAGTGTGATGGTATACAGATGTCCAGTGTTTGGGAAGTGATTAAGTTTAGATAAAATCATCAGGGTAGAGACCCACCCATCCCCCTTATGGGATTAGTGCCCTATAAGAAGATGAAGAGACCAGAGCTTTCTCTCTCTCCATGTGGGGGTACATCAAGAAGGTAGTCACCTCACCAAGAATCTGAGCATGCTGGTACCATGATCTGGGACTTCCAGGCTCCAGAACTAAATGTTTGTTGTTCAAGTCACCCAGTCTGTGGAAATCTGTTATAGCAGCCACAAGTGACTAATACAACACTCATTTACAAACATTCCATTCAAGACTAATTTGCAAACTTTTGTTCCTGATTGTCTGATCTTCTACTTCTTGATTACCTAGAATCTAGGTTTCATGTAGAAACAACTCAAGTACCCCAAAGAATGGTTAAACAGAGTGACTGTTTGAAAATACAAAAATGCCATTTCCTAAGATTTTAGCCATATACCGGTGACGTGATAACAAATTTGACAACAATATTTTGTTGTGGTTGTCCTTGAAAATGTTGAAATAGAAACAAATTATAAAAACAAATAAACTGGAAAAATAAAATAAACAGAAGTAAAAAAGGCAGAATTGATTATACCAATTTATATCGACTGGCTGTTTTAATAATGTCTGTAAAAAATTAGAAGATTTTTTTTTTTAAGGGGGGACTTGGCTATTCATTTATATAGCAAAACTATAACTATATGGAACTTTCATTCAAGATCCTGGCCTTTTAAACAATATCTTAATGCTAATCAGATTAACAATTTTACTTTGATGTCTGAATAATTAACTATTTTTCCAATAATACTTTTATATTAGTGGTAAGCTAAATCAAATCCCCCTCCCCCAAAAAATAATAATCTAGGTCTTAATTCTGGAATCTGTGATTCTTATATGAAAAACCAGTCTTTACACATGTGATTAGGTTAAGAACATTGAGATGAAGAAGTTATTCTCAGGCAGGTCTAAATGTCATCACAAGTATTTTTATAAAAAGAAGACAGAGGGAGATTGGATTACAAATAGAGAAGAAGGAGACCATGAGACAAGAGCAGAGGGAAGCTGTCACAGAGAAGATGCTACGTATGCAGCTGAATTTGACGATGGAAGAAGAGGATATAAGCCAAGAAATGCAGCCCCAGATACTGGAAAAGACAAGAAATAGATTTTCCCCTAGAGCCTCTGGAGGGAACACAGCCAACCGCTTGATTTCAGTCCCATACGTCTCATTCCAGAAATCTGGCTGCCAGGACTCAGAGTAAATTTCTGTTGTTTTAAGCTTCCCAGTTTGTGGTAATTTGTTACAGCAGCCATAGGAGACTAATGCAATATTGATGTGAAATTAATCATTTTTCACTAGTTCGTGTATTTTAAGCTTTTAGAGCTACAAGTTCTCCCACAATTCAAGTAGAAAACCTGGAGGCAATACAATATGCTCTTGTCCTTAGGATATCCTCATCAACACTCAAATTTTTTTCAATGGCCAAATAGAATTGACAAATACTTTACAATTCACTTTTATAAGGGGAAAATTAAAAGTATTTACATGGATTTTCCTGAGTCTATTAATCAAAGACACTTAAGTTCACATCTGTCATGAGCTCAGTTTGGAAAGACCTTTTTGTAGTGTGTGTTGGGAATCTTCAGAACCTGAGATAATGTTTATTAGGTAAAAAATGGCACTTTCCCATGAAAAAAAGTTATTCTGATAGGTGGCAAGACGTACCTACAAAGTTTTCAACAACTCATTTCTTTGACTTACTGCTGAGCCCCAAAATGGGAAATCTCTTTTTGTTTACACTGGAGTTTCAAGCAACTGACAGGTTATTATTGATCCATAGCTGCAAATTCATTTATGATTGAAAAAAAAATCCCCATTTTAAGAACATCATTAGAGTATACATAAGGCCTACGTTCTTTCCCTGTTCTTCTTCAATCACAGTAATAGACTTATCCCTAACACTAATAGCTAATACTTGTTGAGTACTTACTATATATCAGGCATTGTGCTCTCTTGAGCTTTCTAAACACTCCTGGGTTTATGTAACTCATAAACCCGAGTCAGTGGAGTAAAAAATACACATCCCAGCTCAGTCAGGCTGAGTTAGTTTAGGCAGTGAGTGCTGATGCATCTCACTTGTGCACGATATCACTGTTGAAACAGGTTCTACACAGTCTGATGCATGATACATATTTTCTACCTTTCAGGGTCACTGTGTAGACCCCTTATAGGTATTCCAGGCAAGATGTTTTTTTCTTTTCCAAATTGCTTACCCAAGAGTGCCTCTATCCCAGACTTCCAGTATTGCTGGGTTAGCATGTGAGGGTGGAAGATTGAGAAGTGATTACATATTCACCTCTCCTAATGTTTCCTTTTAGGTGGTTGAGTGTCTATTACCATGGAGCTCTTGCTATCTCCAACTCCTTTTGTTTACTCTCCCCATGTGAAGTGTTTTATCTATGTATCTATCTATCTATCTATCTATCTATCTATCTATCTTTTATCTATCTATCTATCTATCTATCTATCTATCTATCTATCATCTTATTTTGTTCCAACTAATTGATGTGGAATCCTTCCTACCTCTGAGCTACAGTTGAAGAGTTGGGCACTGTTTTGTCTCTTCTGTAACTTGAGAGGAGAGTAGGCAAGAAGGGGTCAGAAAATGGTTTCTGGCTGAGTACAATCTTATATGGGAGACCAGAATTCAGTTCTCTATTCTGAGGCCTTATGATCTGATCATTTTCAGAGCCCCACTATCTCTGTTTCATCCCTACCAAAATAATTTTAAATGCATTGAGACTTAAATGGTCATCAAATTTTATACGTTCATCATATTTATATGATGTTGTGTTTGGCTGAATTTAACTGTTCTTTATAAGCTATTGAGACTGGAGCATTCTGGAATTTTTGTATGTATTTGATGTAATCATTTCTAAATACTACCCACCATGGTGATAGCCACAGACTAAAAAGTTTTTAGACAAACCTATAAAATGCTGCAGACAGATTCATCATTAAGACAGAGATCTCAAAGTATAACTGGAATAAATTAGGTCCACAAACTCAAATGCCAAATCATGTACTTTTTCTTTTTAATTGAAAATAGTTTGTCTGCCTCATTTCTCATGATCTTTACAAGGGAACCCCCAGAGAGGGAAGACTCAGGTGACCTCCAGGCCCTTGTTGAGTACATTCTGGCCTTTTATCAGTGTTACAGTTGCTTCTTTTCACCAGATAGTGCAGGTTTTGACAACCAGTTTACTGCTGGTGCATATCCCTGCACTGGTCACTATGAATATTTGAAGGAGACTGATGTCATTCTCTCAGCACTTACGCTGTTACAGTGTTTCCTGGGATACAACTTCTGGTGCCCTGATTGTTCTGTCCTGTATAATCGTCCACTAAATCATGGGTCACTGTTAGCTGCCTTGCACCAAGTTTAGTTTAAACTAGTGGTTCTCAAACAGACGTGATTTTTTTCGTCCCCAGGAGATACTCGTATTTGGTAATCTGGAAACTTTTTGGTTGTCACAACTAGGGCAAAGTGTTGTCACTAGCATTTAGTGTGTAGAGACCAGCAATGCTGCTAAACAAGCAATACACAGTACAGGCCCCCAAAACAGAGGGTTATCTAGCCCAAAAGAGTTATCTAGCCCAAAATGTCAACAGGGCTGAGGTTGAGAAACCTTACTTAAACCATTTTGGAACTGAAGCTGAACTCCAGGATCTATATAACATTATTTTTCAATCTTGACAACATCAAATGTCTGATTAAATAAACTCCATTTCCTAGTCTTCTGAAATACCTAAAGTCGTTCACTAGTATGGCTAATATAACACCCATACACAGCTCCAATCATTCATGGAGGGAAACAATTGTAATTACCAAAAGGCTGATCCCCTTCTGAGCTGACAATGATTGAAAAAGCCATCTGGAAACTTTCTCACTAGAACAGAAAAAATAGAAAAACATACGTATCCTGACAGTCCCACTACATAGCAATAGAAGAATGAAGTAAGACTGAAAATAAGAATGTAAATCAAATACTTGAAGAGTACATCAGAAGACACCCACATGATTACTTAACCTGAATTTGGATGTCAAATTAATTAGAATGAGAGTGATTTAGTAGCACCATGTGTGACTTTACAATCCTAGAATCTTGACTCAGCAGCTTCAATTCATTGCAGAAGATGAGTTAGTTTTGTTTTTTCATAAAACCTTTGTAGGATGGGCAGTCTCAGCATTATTACAATGACTATCACCAACAATTTTAGTTTAATACTATAACAAGTTATCTATTAATACTCTTCAGTCCCTATTCAACTGGAAAATAAACAAAACGTATAAATCTCTGTAGCTTACTCTTTATTATTCCTAGAATTCTCACTTCTTTCCCACCATAAACAGAGAGCAGGAATGTCCTGTGCAGCTCAGATGCTGGAATGAGAAGTCTTACTGCCACTGCTTATAAAGAACAGCTCTTGACTCTGGGACTGTGGAGGTTAAATCAGAACATAGGAAAGAAAATGTGCTCCTGACCCCCAAATGAGCATTTCAGAATATCAGTTGCCACAAGGTTTGAAAAGTTCATTGATTTAAGACACGTATCCTAAAGTTTAAGTTCTGGTTATGCTTCTTAGTTATCTATATAATATTAAAGAACAGGCTTAAAATTGTAAATATTTTAAAGTTATGTTTGAATAATTAATGTAGGCATAAATCCTGAAAATCATTTCATAAAAACTAATGTATTTAAAATGCTATTACACAAGCATCTTTACCTTGAATATTTAATTTAATTTATATTAGACATTAAGTGTTTCATAATGAAGAATGCTCACATTAAGTAGTTGATCAATGAATAACTAAATGAATAAAGATGGGAAGTTAGCCAAAACTTAAGAATATTCAGTCCTTCTCTTAATAAGGAAAGGCTCATTATCCTATGCGCTTTAAGGAATAGGGAAACTGTGGGAACACCTTAAAGAAAAGGAAGAGTAAGGTCTACTGTAAAAATTTAGAAAATGTCTGTGTCTGCCTTGGGAAACTGAGGCAAAACAGACCCCTCTAGTAGGAATCTTTAAAACCATGGATGGGATTCTCTGGCCATCCTCCCTCACACTCTAATTAAATACAAGAAAAATTTAGACTTTCTGACTGAGATCTAGTTTATCTAGGAAACTTTGGAAACTCCATTACAATCAATGGTTATTCATGGCTCCAAAACAGGAAGAAACATTTATTATCTTATATCTAGTCTTTATCTGGCCATTTCAATGAACTCGTAAGAACCATGAGATCGGCTTACAAAATCCATGTTGCTCTTAAAAGTGGGAGAACCAAAGCACAGTCACAGCTGACATATGAGGGGGACTTGTATATAAGCATAGTTTCTTGTAAAATAATATTGATCATAGTATAACTCTTATAATCCGGCTATAATGAACATCTTTTGAGAATATCTTTGAGCGCCTTGATCACTTTAACTCAGGAACTGCCTTCCTGTTTTCACTCCATCCTAGAGCTCCATGACCACTGTGGGAGCTGACATGTTCTAATGTAACTGAACACAATTAATTGTTCTTATAATACGCACCTGACACAAATTAGACCACTATCCCATTCACATAGTTAATTTGTCTTGAGATGAATATCCAATCCATGTAGGGCTAATCAATCTCTTCTCTGATTTTCTTTTTTTTTAATATGAGAGCAGAGAAAATATTATGATAGTCTTTCTTTAATGCTATAAACTGTGAAATGCAAAACATGAACACTATAGATGATTGCCAATTGCCCACCATACAGAGGAAATTATCATGTGCTGGGACAAAAGGAAGCAAATATTCAGATAGAAATATTGGCCAGATATTGAGAGATTTCTGACTCGTGCTTAGGCTAACTAGCACATCTCCATTTATTTATTCATTTACTAACTACTTAACGTGAGCTTTCTTCATCTTCATCGTGTCAGTACTGCCATTTTCCAGATTACTTAGCTGCATCTCTTCCCTTATGTTATTTTGTTCATAAATCCTTCCTTTAATGGCATATACTAATAAATTCCCCATTTTGTTTAAGTCAGTTTTAGAAAATATTTGTTATTTTCAAACTAAAGAGCCTAAGTAATATAACATCTAGATTACATTGTTTACTTGCAATGTTTAACTTTAAGAAAAATGAATCATCTTTTTTAAAATAACAGAAAAATCTGAATTTTCTATTTCAATGTTATAGAATAAAATCTTTCATTCTTTCTAGTCAAATCTACTACCATCGTTCACTTAACTTGAATTAATTAAGCACATATATTTTCCTTTGATGCATTTATTCTTTATTATTCAGGGGCTCAAGTCTTTCAACTTTCTTCAAGCAACCTGAAATCAGAACTAAAGTGTAAGAGTGAGTAGAAACGTCTTATTGCTTGAACCATAGATAAAGAGGAAACTTAAATTAAGTGTATGTCCTGTTTCAAGTTATCTCAAGAAGTGTGTGGGAATACAAAATATTAAGAACATGAACAAGGAAAAGGATGTGACAACATTAAGAACACTAATTTAAAGTGAAGAGTCCATGAGAGCCTGTAGGAAAGTTTGATCTCATATAAGAATAGAGCCTCAAAAATTTCCCAGGAACCATGGTAAGAATAAGTAGCCTTTCCCAGAGCTTTGTGGTTGGGCCTGTTGGGGATAGAAGGAATTTTGCAGAGTATCATACATTAGGGCTTTACATCAGATTTCTATTTTCTTAGAGTTGAAGATTGGAGCCATGTTCTCATATCTGATTGTTTCGTAAATGTTATTCTCTCCTTTTATCTGTATACCGTGTTTCCCCAAAAATAAGACCTAGCCCGACCATCAGCTCTAATGCGTCTTTTGGAGCAAAAATTGATATAAGACCAGGTCTTTGATATGATATGATATGATATGATATGATATGATATGATATGATATGATATGATATATGATATTATATTATATTAGACCGAGTCTTTATTATATTAAGATAAGACCAGGTCTTTTATTAATTTTTGCTCCAAAAGATGCAGTAGAGCTGATGGTTGGGCTAGGTCTTATTTTCGGGGAAACATGGTATTAAGGTTGTCTGATGAACCAGGAATCATTCAATGTTTGTCTCATTAAAACATTTTGCTTTACACAAGAGACTTCTGTTTCCCCAAGTGAGAGAGTATCAGGGAGGATAGTGCCACATCTTTACGTACCTCCACAGTTGGTTTTCCCCAAGGGAGGAAAGGAGGCTAACATGGGCAGTGAGATATCGGTATTCCTCGGGAGAAGCTCAACACTGGACAAACTTACAGAGGCCTAAACACAGAGTGCTAGTCTGCATTCATCCTCTCTCACTCTTTCTTTCCAAGGGCTTTAAGATCTCTTGAACTGATGCTTTCTACAGAATAAGCAAGTTTGAAAAGACCTGTTTTGTTTTTTTCTTCCCTGTGCCTTCCCCTAGATTATTTGTCCTCATCAACTTCAGCACTTTCTCTGTCCCCTTTTGTGACTGGATAGATGAAGCAATGCCTTCCATCATGAGGTTGGTTGGGTGCACCTTATAGCCGGCTCATTACTCTCTCCATCATTCTCCTTTGCTTTCTTTCTCCTGGACATGCCAGAGGTTAAATTCTAAAATTTTAAATTGGCGGACAATATAATCAAAAATGCATTTTCCAATCCATCTCTCATCAGACAGCTTTGCTTGGAGGTTTTATGATGCTTGCACAAATACATATAACTAGATTTTTTTTAAATCTCAATTGGCTACAAATAGTCTGTCATTTAACTCCACAATGGGATCAAAGTAACATGACATATCAAACTCCTTATCTTACCTGAGGCCAGCACTAGAGTTGCCTGTTTCACATCTTCCAGATGTATATCCTAGGGGAGGATGATATACATCCAGAATATGTGAAACAGCATAAAGTTTTAACAGAGTATCATTCATTTGATCATATTGGTAAGGTGTGACTTCCCACATAGAAGTGGGCCAAATTTGAGCAGACAGTAGAGGAAGCCCTCCTAATCAGTCTAGAAATGAAAAAAAAAAAAAATCGTACAGAAAAAGATCCAGAAAGCATTTCTTCAGCTGCATATTTTTTTTCAAAGATCATTGCAGACATCTCAGAGAGTTCAAAGGTTGATCAACCACCTTTTGAAACAAAATGTTCTGAGGCTTACAAGATCTGGGAATGCAAAACAAGGGCATGTGTTTATAATAGTAGGGTAGAACTGCACAATACAGCATATTATCAAACTGACCTCCCGCCAAACTCTATGGATCACAACTATTGCTATTTTACGACAAACAAGAAGTGGACTGCCTGGCCTAGGCAGACAGATCATCCACGCACTGCCCTATTTCCACATTCAGGAGCAAGACAGAAAGCTGGCATGCCTCGCATCTAACCAGAACAGAAAGTTAAATGTGCTCCTCTGTGCTCACACTTAATATCAAATTAAATCTTGAGGTCACATGCTTATTTAACAAACAGCAATGTGAGTGAAAGTGTAAGCTCCTGTGTATAGCGCTCCTGGGATGCTTGCAAGGAGAGAATGTTTTTTCACTAACGGGTACAGGATCGATCTTAATTACTCTTGAAAATAACCCCAATTTATATTCTACTTTTATACCCTACAAAAAATAAATCACATGTAAATTATTTATTCCCCAAAAATCGAAGCATTAAAGTTATATAAAAATATAAACTATGTCTCTGATTCTGAGATAGTAAAAGATGTCTTAAGTTTAAGTACCCTAGGGAAAAAAAATTACAAAGAGGAAAACTGACAGACTGGATAGAAAATGGTTATTGTTTTCCATATTTTCAACCACAGAGAAATTGATCATCAGAGGCATGGACGAATTCATAGGGCTACTTGAGACAAAATGAAGATGAACACTTTGAGCAGTTCATTAAAATTGTTCCTAGAGTAATTACTCAACTTACCAGTGGGAATGAGTCCCAGGCCTGCAGTCTGAAACCTCATCACAGCTTATCACATGGCTGAACCAGAGCCAGAAGCCTTGACCTAGGTCAAATTGCAGAAGCCCTGAATAACGCATAATGGCTGACACGGCAACCTAGAACCTTTATGACAGCTTTGCTAGCCCAGTACCAGCTTCCTCAGAAAAGTAATTAATTTTCATGTGGAGCAGGCCAAAGTTGTGACAAAATCAATGCTATTAATTATTCAGTGAGCTGCACAGAGGTGAATTACATAAGACTAGAAAGTCGGCTATGTTTATCATCAGGCAACACCGGTAATTGATTTTATTTTTATAATTAAATTTAATCTGTGTATATGCAGAAAAATATTAAGTAGAGTAAAACATAAGACTGTTCTAACCTGACAGTAAAAAGAGCAGACCTAAGTTTCCATTAAACAGTTTTCTGAGTAGGCGGGACGATGGCTCATGTTTGTTTTCCTAATTTCATAGGTGCCAAAGACAAACCCTCTGTAAAGCCACAATTTTCATGTCTCAGTTCTGATGTCCTATCTCTTTGATGATAAACTTATTGAAGATTATCTCTAGCAGTATAATGATATCCACAATACTGAAACAATAATGATTTTCCTATTCACTGTATCTCAAACAAAGCCTTGTATCCTATAGTCATATGTACATATATACATAGGTATGTGTATTTATGTGTTTGTATGTGTGTGTGTATATACATATATATGCATGTGTATATGTATATGTGTATATATATATGTATATATTTGCACATATGTTTTCACTTCGCCATTATCACTTGGTATAAGTTTCACAGATACATATTTCTGATTATCTTATGTATAGGCCATTGCCAAATGTAATCAGGTACTGTCTACCTATTTTCTAGCCCATATGTGCCCCGGAGATAATGTACAGTCATATATATCTGAATAATATTGTGACATTGGCTTTTATAGCTGTCTCTGATATACCACTAAAGTCTTATAATCTCTATTTCAATCTAAACATCTTCAAAATGTAATTCTCAGATAGAAAACACATTTTTATTATTTTCCATTAAAAAGATTTTTTTAATTTTTACTTTTTATGAATAAAATTATTTCATTTTTTGAATATTTACAATGTTTCCTTTTCATAATTACAGTTTCACTGAATTAAATGGAAGACATGTCATTTTACATGTTTTCCTGACTGAACACTCAGTTATGAGAGTTCTCATGACAGAAACGCTGAGGCTGAAATAGAGCAGGCAGCCTGCTGGGTACCTAGTAATGAAGCAAGACAGCCCTCCCTACCAACAAATATCTTCACATTCACAGACAGTAATAAATTTAAAGTGATTTGTTTTCAAATTTAAAATGCATATTAATATATATGTGTGTGTGCATATGTGTGTAAATGCAAGCTTGAGATAAATTTATTGTGAAACACAGACATGCTATGTAGGTATTTGCTCAGAAGGGATATATATATATATCAGAAGCATAGGTATATATATATATGGTGTGTGTGTGTAGAGAGAGACAGAATATGTGTGTATACATATATGCATGTTTACATATTTACATGTATGTATATAGAGAGAGCTATGTGTGTGTATGTATATGTACATAGAGATATATGTATATGCATGTATGTATATTATATATATATACAGAGAGAGAGAGAGAGAGAGAGCGCTCATTCCAGAAAACATTTCAATTCAAGGGAAAAGCAGCTGAGTACTAAGATATACTTCAAAGATAAAGAAAAAGCTTGGAGTTAGGGATATTAATACTTAATATCATGCTCATTACTCGAGTTTCCTTTTTGCACATACCAAGTATATTCATGCCTCAGCCTAAGAAAAATGCATTTGCATATAATGAACAACAAACTTAAAAAATAGGTTTTAATAACATCATCATGAAACTTTCAAGGTACACGGTGAAAAATGCACACTTCACTTGTTGACCTTGGGAGGCCTGGGAACCATGCTAGTGCCGTTAGGGGTTCCAGAAAGAGCACAAACCTCAGTACCAGTTTCAGGCACCAGTGACATTGGCACAGATAGCAGCACCATAGAACCAAAGCCTTTGCCATGTGTCGGTACGGTAGTAGTTACTCCAGGCACAGAAAACACAGATGGAATACAACAGAAAATAAATACTTGCCACAAAATGCCTGCAGAGACTCAAATATGGGAATATTTGAAACAATGCCTAGAATTTTCTGCTTTAGTTGAGATGCATTTGGTGCAAGCTATAATCACCACAAAGCATGTGGGAGCAGAACCAGACATAGGGGACGGACAGTAAAGATGACGCACTATGGCTAAAGAAAGAATAGAAACAAAATGAAACTAAACTGTATTTACAATTATCTACATAGATTTGTATACAGTTTGATGTTTTCTTTCTCATACTTTATTTTCTCCCGTTGTGTGTATGTGTGTGTGTGTGTGTGTGATTATGATATGTACAACTCATCACATAGTATCTATCTATAGAAATCTTACCATAGTTTTGTGTTGTCAATATATGTGCTGTCAATTTATTTTAAAAGAGATATCCACTGGATTTAAAAATAGAATAGTAGCCACTAAGTTAACATTAAGGAAAGGTTAGTTTTTTACTTTGGATTGATGGAAAACATTTATTAAAATATCTTTATTTTATGAATAACATACTGTATATTTCACAGATTCCCCAAATTTCTCTGTTTATGGCATCTTTAATTATCTTAATCTTTTTTTCAGTACCCTAGGCGAAAGGAAATACCTAACAGTTTCATTTATAGCAAATGAAGCCCACAACTTAATAAGTACCATGTTTCCCCGAAAATAAGAGCTAGCTGGACCATCAGCAATAATGTGTTTTTTGGAGCAAAAATTAATATAAGACCCGGTATTTATTATATTATATTATATTATATTATATTATATTATATTATATTATATTATATTATATTATATTGCATTGCACTGCACTGCATTGCATTGCATTGCATTATTATATTATTATATTATATTATATTATATTATATTATATTATATTATATTATAGACCCGGTTTTGTACTATAGTAAAGTAAGACCGGGCCTTATATTAATTTTTGCTTTAAAAGACGCATTAGAGCTGATAGTCTGGTTAGGTCTCTTTTTGGGGGAAACACAGTATTTATTAATTGGTACAGAAAAACTTCTCAAACTTCCAAAGCAGATTGGATCCTGTCATATTCCTTTTCTTTTTTAAGTCTTTTTTTTTTTCATCGTACTTGCTTTTTATCTTAGTCATCACTAAAACCCAATTTCACAATGATAGGACACCATAGAAAGAAATTTAGTGAGCTAGTGTTTAAACTGCGAACTACTTTGAGCTAGTAGATTTTACAATTTCTAATAAATGTCAGTGTGGTTCCTTCAGAAATTTAAAATAACTTGTCATTTAATATAATCCTTTAAAAGTTTAAAACAACCCTGTAAGTTCCTTGTGCTACTCTGAGTGGGCTTTAGTGTCTAGCTTGGAAATGGCAGATATATTTAAAAGAAAATGACAAATATCAGACTAAAAATATAGTAGTACTACATATAGGTGCTAAAATGTTCACTAAAAAGGGAACACTGATTCCAATAATATGTATCATTATAGACAAAAGCAAATAAAACTTGGTACTATCAAAGTAAATTAAATTTTGCTTTGCAGTGAATGAAAACCTTATTATCATATGTATAGCTCTAAACTAATATTTGCTAGCTAATCCTGTTTTAAAGTGTTGTTTTTTTCTTTCTATTCTCAGGAGACATTAATATATTATCTACAATTGTTTATACAATAAAAGTGAGTAAAAACCAGATAAAGAAAAGTATTTTCCCTTTTGTCTAAGAGAAACTGTTTGCCTAAGAATCATTTCTCTATAGATTAAGATTTCATCAGTATAAAACTAAGCCATATTAATGATTTTCTGTTTGTATATAACAGTAATAAGAAATTTAATTAAAAAAAACATAGCAAATAAAAGTTGGGTACAAGCAAAAAGCTGTTGTTTTTTTCACTTGTAGGCAGACAAAATATCAAAAAATAAATGAAAAATTTTTAAATATTTCCTGAATAAGAACTAATTTGCATATGCATTATTCTCTCTAATATCCTATTTTATGTTCCTGAGTGTTTCCAAATATTATTAAAGTTTCCTCTTTTTATTATAGTGCTTCCTTTTATATAATGTAATGCTAAAATCAAACATGAATAAAATCATAAGTACATAAAATGCATGATTGTAGTGCTGAAAATGAATAGTAGTTTTGTGTATGTTTCTGGGTGTGTTGTTTTCCATCCTCTATAACCATCTTTCTCTGTCTTCTTACTCTGTCTGAACTCCCAAGCTGCCTATTGTAGCACCAAATCTTAAGTCTTGGGTCTATTATTACTCAGAATTCTGCAGATCTCGTTCCCGTAGTAGCAGGTGTTGTGGCCATGGCCCTGCTGCCCCAGATCCTTTCTCAGGTAGCAGCTCAGTGAATGCACCAACTTCTCATTGGTCATGAGACTCTAGCTTAACTTTGTCAATGTCCTCTATACCTCTAGGTGCAAATGAGAGAGCTTCATGGGGCTTCAAATCAAATAATTTGAAGTCTCAATTGTGTCTCCTAGTTTCTATCCTAGAGCCCAACAGTCCTGTGGCTCCAGGCCCGGGCACAACTATGCTTTTCTATTGCAATTCAGATTTACGGTGATGCACATCTTGTTTTTCAATGTAACTGGTTCCTTTTTACTATTTTGTCTAAAGTTGGTGATTAAAAGATTGACAGGTATTGGTCTGCCATGTTAAATAACAGCTATGACTTGGCCAGGTACTTGCAAAGCAGGATCAAAAAAAAAACAAAAAAAAAAAACAACTCGGGTTTTTAAGCATAGAGTATTAAATATATTACAAAGGCAATATACTTGAATCAATTTCTTATAGTTTTTGAAACAGGATAAATGAAACCAATAAACTAGGTCTCTAATGTGGACAGGAAATGAAGAAAATCCGGGAATGTGATTAAACATAGCTTAAATACCAAGGTGTAGGAAAATAAAATATTATATTAATAAATGACTCTCCTTGAGGATAATGGATTTCAACAGAAAGCAAGTGCATAAAAATTGGAAGCAGCTCATTAAAACCTCAGGAAAATGTCTTTAATCCAGTTAGGAACTGCCTGTCATTAAACTTTTTGTTAGGCCTGGACAGAGACACATGGCAAGTGCAGCAGGCTAATAATTTGGTCCTTGTTTTAAAAAGATAAAAATAAAACAACAAAAAAACATATTAAGTAGAAGAGGGAACTTCTTTCTATAAATATTCATATTACTTTAAGTTTGAAATAAGATTAAGCCTATAGAAGATGTAATATTATAGTCTATCTTAGGGGTCCTGTCTTGTTTTTGAGATTTTTTTCACAATCACATAATTAAATTGAAAGCATATTAAATTTTATTTTATTTTATTTTCTTATTTACCAGTTTATTATAAGGAGATATAACTTACAAACAGCCAGATAAAAGAAATACATAGGGCAAGATATGTGGGAAGGGGTGTGGGGCTTCCTTGCCCTACCCGGGCACACCACCCTCCTAGAACCTCCACATGTTTGCCAACCCAGAAGCTCTCTGAACCCCATAGTTCATAGTTATTGAGACCTTAAATTTTGGATAGTAAAGTAAATCATTCTTTTCCAGTTAGAAAGCGCTCACTGTGCCACTTTCTAACTCAATAGTCTTTGGCAAGTTACCTCACAATGTGCGCTTGCTGCATCTTCTGCAAAATAGGGATGATAACAGTCATCTCACAGCATTTTTGTAGGAATTAAGGAGGTAAATATGTATAAATGTTTAGAGCAATACATGACACATTTTAGTAGTGAATATTTTATGTTATTAATATTTGATTGCAAAATCTCTCTAATAAGTCATGTTTGAAGGTCTGACTCACAGAAGCCCCTCATCTTGTTTGTTTTTTATGAATCCACATCATTCTCATTTGCTGTTTATATGGCTCAAATATGTGGGGCTCATTTTAGTGTTTTTGAAATAAATCCATATAAAGACTGAGATACTAAATCACTGCCAAGCCTGAAATAATTTTTAAAGCTAAGATCCAGGAGAAGAGATAATCTCACAAAAATGAGCCTGGTATTTGAGGCAACTTCTCTTAAGAAAAAAAGCCAATTTCCAGTGAGGAACAAAAAGTTGATAAGCTAAGCAGAGCTTTAAGCAGATCCGTGACACCACAAACACAGAACAATAGAGTTAAGGACACAACAAGTATACATTTTTTTCTGGTAAACACTACAGAGTATCAGCGGAGGCCCTATAAATAAAAGTGAACATGACATAGATTAGTTATCTCATAGATTAAAGCCCTATTTGGAAAGATCTCAACCCCTGACTAGAGTAAGGCAAACCTGAGATTACTAGTGCCTTTAACCTTATTGCCTCTTTGCAACAAAAGTACATAGCTTCTGATAAAAATAAACATATCCAGTCTCGGTTTATCTGAAATATTCACATACAATCAAGCACCGAATCAGAATTTATCATACATGCCAGAAGATCAGAAAAGATACAAAACCATTAGGAAACACAGACTAAAAGAAAACACATATGAAGTATAAATTTTTGATAAATAATGTTTTTAAAAAATAAACCAATGTATATTCAAAGAAGCAAAAAAGAAAATGGACATGAAAACTCATTGTATCCATTTAGCAGCAGATTAGACACAGGTGAAGAGAAAGTTAATGAACAATAAAGTACGTCAGAAGTAAACACCCAGACAAAAGCATAAGAGATAAAGGAAAGGAAAATATAGAATAGAGTGAAAGGGAACACACAAGTCGGTAAAAAGTTCTCACTTATATATACTTAGAGGAGGAGAGGTGAGACCAAATTAATAAGAAGAAATAATTGTAAAGGTTATGTCTGAAAATTGTCAGAAACTGGAAATAATCTATAGCCACAGGTACCAGAAATAAAGAAATCCTAAGCAAGAAATTCAAACACCAGACTTCGAAACAAAAGAAAACAACACAAAACATAAAAAACTGTTAAAACCAAAGACATAGATAGAGAGAAACAAAAACAGCCAGAGGTTGGAGTAGAGAAGTAAAGGAGATTTTACCTACAAAGTAATGACATTAGGACTTACAGCTAGCATTTCACCAGTAACAGTGGAAGCCAGATGATAATGGAAAAATACTTTTAACTAAATCAAAGTAATAAGTGCCAACCTAGAATTCTCTATCCTCCAAAAATATATTTTCATTCCTAACTTCCCTAACTTCTTTGTGCGCCCTCTAGGCTTAATTTACATATAATTATTGAGATGGTTTGTTTATATCATTAATTAACCATAAAAAATCAGGTCTTGTCTATATTTAGTACGTTCATCCATCACAAGGTCTAACTTATCAGAAGCGCTAACAAATGTTAATCATGTGTGTAAGTACTCAACTACCTCCTGACAAGGTCCCTCTTTGAAGTTAATCTTCAAAATTCTTCTTTAAATAGCTTTAAAAGAAAAATACTGATTACTTTCAGGTAAGCATTTTTCCTATGAATGGAAACGTACAGTAATTTAAATTAATGCATGCATTATAGTCTTTCATTAATTCACATTATCACTGAGCCAATCCCAGGAACATGAACAGTACCTGATATACAGTAGCCACTCATAAATTCATATACTAAGGAAATGCTATTGTGTGTTTGGCCACATAGTGTGCTAATTCACTTAGCCTCTCTCTCTAATTCCATCATTTCTGCATTCTCTACTGTCTCCACTTTCCTAATACAGCCAATGAAATCAAACTCTGTTGATATACGTTTATCTTTTTCCAAAATTTAACTTGTTTCTTTCTTTTGAAATAACTCTTGTTTTATTTTTAATATATTTTTTTATTTTATAACTTTTCACTTTGAAATAATTTCATACATACAAAAAATTTACAAAAATGGTACAGAGACTATTTCCATATCCTGCTTCCCCAAGTGCCAAAGTTTTACAAAACCAAACTACAATTATTAAAATGAGCAAATTAACATTGGTAATTAACTGTTAACCAATCTAGACATTTTATTCAAATTTTATCAACTGTCATTACATTTCCTTTTTAGTCCTAGAATCCATTTTAGGATCATGTATTTATTTGCATTTAGCTATTATGTGTCTATATTGTCCTCCAATCTGGGACAGTTCCTCAATGTGTCTTTCATGACTTTGAGATTATAGAATGCTATTAGTCAATTATTACATAGAATTCCCAACAATTTGGCTTTTTTTAATATACACCACAGAAATTATGTTGTGTCATTCCTAGACCATCATATCAAGAGGTATGATGTGATGTTGTTACTGGTGATATTTATAAGGCAGGATAATATTTCAAGGGCTTGAGGTATGTAAATAAAAGCATTTGGAATAAACTCTGCAAGCTTTAATAGTCCATCAGATTTAAGATATATTGATTATAAGATGCATTATGGATTTATATGCCTTGTTTTTAAACAGAAAAAAAGGCTTCCAAGTAAAGTATAACATAATAACTCTATAAATTACAAATGTCATAGTAATTGAAAAATCTATTTTGCTTCTATTGAGAAAATAGAAATGCTGACAATGGGAGCAGTTATAATGAAATTTATAGTGATAGCAAGAGTGGTCAGGAAATAGTGTATCAACACCACTGCTGCCAGACCAACTGTGATTGGGCTACTCTTCTCAGGTTCATAGATGCTGAAAGGGATAGAAAAATATGTATCCTAGAATCAATGAAATGACTAAATACCCTCACACCAGGGCAAGATGTCACACTTTATATCATAGGTGGTGGGAATCAATTAGAGCAGGGGAATAACATGATCAACGTTAGGCTTTAGGTACTGAAACATTTTATTCCCCAGGAATGGCAGGCAGTGAGGGGGAAAATGTCTGTCTGAGTTTGGGTATCATGTTGCTAAGAAAATTAAAAGAAAAAAAAAAAAAGAGCACATCTATTTACATAGCTGTAGGTACCATTTAACCTACAGCCACAGGGCTATGCTAATATTACCCTTCTTTACTATAAACATTGGGAAAAGCTGAGACACTTTGAGAAAATGAGCATAAAGGAGATTTTAAAACCATGATTTTCAAAGCTGGAGATCATTTCATCTCAGAGTGTGCTGTCCTGTGGATTTGCTTAAATCTTTGATGCAATGATTGAATAATAAATACAATAACAAGGGTAGAAAATCAGACAACAGAATCAAAAACAACTTATAATTATAGATATTAGTTTGCTAGAGTAACAGAAGTAAGATTTTTACTTCTGTGAAGTGAAAAAGCGCATTTCCAAAAATGTACTCTGTAGTATTAGAAAACCTAAATCAATTATTTTCATTAGATGACCTATAAGTCTGTCAAAAAAATGAGGTCATTCTATTTTCTGTACATAGATACATAACTAAGGTGACATAATAGCCCAGTATGCCCAAAACAGTCTTCATTTATGCCTAGTACCCTGGCATAAGTAGCAATACCATCTTCCATTCATTCTCAAAATTGTTTCAGTTTGATAAAAAGTTATATGGTCATTCATACATTGAACTTGTGTAACCCATTTAGGACATGCAATGTCAAAAAATATATTCATTTTCATATTAATTCCAATCAAGTTATGAGAGGCAAGAACTTAAAATTTTGTGTTCTATAATAAATTTCCAAAACTTACTTTTAATTTCAAAAATTAATTTATATGTTATGTTTCTTATGTTAGTGTTTTTTTTAATTTTCTTTTTTATTTATTAAATACAAGGTATATTGGAGTGACATTGGTCAGTAAAATTACATAGGTTTCAAGTGTAAAATTCTATAATACATCATCTATATACTGCATTGTGTAATCACCACCCAGAATCAGTTCTCCTTCCATCACCAAATATTTGACCCCCTATACTCTCTTCTATCATCCCCTCTTCCCCTTACACTCTCATAAGTACTAAACTGTTATCTGGTCTATAAGGTTTCTTTTCTTTGTTTGTCTTATTCTTTTTTGTTTTCAGTTCTATATCCCACATATGAGTGAAATCATGTGGTTCTTATGTTTTTCTGTCTGACTCATTTCACTTAGCATGGTAATCTCAAGATCCATCCATGATGTTGCAAATGGCACAATGTCATCTTTTCTTATGACAGAGTAGTATTCCATTGTGTATATATACCGCATCTTCTTTATCCAATCACGTATTGAAGAACATTTTGGTTGTTTCCAAGTCTTGGCCACTGTGAATAATGCTGCAATGAGCATTGGAGTACATACATCATTATGGATAAATATTTTCAGGTTTTTTGGGTAGTACCCAAAGAGGGATTTCTGGGCCATATGGTAATTCTATTCTTAATATTAATATTTGAGGAACCCCTCCATACTGTTTTCCATAGTGGCTGTACCAATTTAAATTCCCACCAGCAATGTATGAGGGCTCCTCTTCCTCCCCAGCTTTTCCAACACTTGTTATTATTTGTCTTGTTGATGATAGTCATTCAAAAGGTGTGAGGTCTCATTATGGTTTTCATTTGCATTTCCCTAATAGCTAGTGAAATTGAGCATTTTCTCATCTATCTGTTGGCCATTTGTACGTCTTTTTGGGAGAAGTGTCTATTCAGGTCCTCTGCCCATTTTTTAATTGTATTGTTTGTTTTTTTGTTGTTGAGTTGTATGAGTTCTTTATGTATTTTGGATATTAGCCCATTATCAGAGTTTTATTTGTCATGGTTTTTGTAAAGTGTATAGGATATCTAGGAACTTTTATATATAACTTGAACAGGCACAGAAAAAGCATAGGGTTTATAGAGTAAATAATAGCATGGGCTTTCTTGAAACATTTGATTCCTAGCTGAGTGACCTTGGAGTCACTCAAGTCTTCTGTGCCTGTTTTATAATTTGTACATTAAGGATAATCATTGTGCTTACTTTAAAGAGTTGCTGTAAGAAATAAATTCACGATAAAGTTTTATGTATGAATTAGACATTTTATCTGGCCTTTTGTAAGCATGATGTAAGTGCTCAGATAAAAAATAGATAATGCTAGATAAAGAGAAGAGTTATATACTGACAGATAAAAAAAAATTGTGTTTATTACTAAGTCTCTTATACAAGTTAGAATTTGTCTGGGAGAAAGGGGGAGGTTGATGGGCTCTCAACCACAACTCTATGAGAGGACTGGCTTAAGGAACATAAAAAAACTGGACCACAAAAGTGATAATAGACCCTTAAGTTCTCTTCAGAACTCAGACCACACAGCTCTAAGATAACTTTAGGAATGTGACATGGTTACAACTTCCATGAACTTTGAATACACTTCTTCAAAGAGCTGAAAATTAAAAAAACAAACAAGAAAATGTTAGCTTTCTTGTCTCTTCTCAATATTTCCTACTCTATGTCTCATATGTCAATAAATCCTATTGATATTACCTTTAACATATTTTGAAAATGTGCCCAAATATAATCATTTCCACCTCTACCACCCTGCTCCGTGCTACCATCACCTTTACTTCAATTGCCTCTTAATCGAGCTCTCTGTTCTGCCTTCATCCGCCATTCAGTGTATTCTCTCCCAATACCAAGAATTACTCAGTTAACATAGAAGACATATCTTTTTTTTTTTTTTTTATTAGTTTCAGGTGTACAAGACAAGGTAATACTTAGACATTCATCATTTATATCCCTCACACTGTGAACCCCCCTCCCCCCATCCATTATCCTTCCGACCTCACACCCAGCCATCACATTATATATATAAAATTATAGTAAAAAAAAAAAAGAAGAAGACATATCTTGTCTCTTAAAACCATCCAATGGTTTCCAAACAATTATAGTAACAGTCAAAGATCTTATGGTTGTGAACAAGGCCCTGTATGATCTGATCCCTCTTACCTCTCTTTATATTATGCTCCCTAGTACTACCTTCCTTTTGTTCATAGAAGCCACACTGATTCCATGCTTGTACCCAACAGGCACACTTCATAGGTTTGTACTTGTTTTTCCTTGTACATGAAAATGTTCTTCTCACATAGCCATGTGGTTCAAACGTTCACTTCTCTCAGGTTTTAGATAACTTTCTTCTTTCAGTAAATCTTTTATTGTCTCTTGTGAGAGAAGGAATTTTCGTGTTTTAGTCCCTGATACATAGCCAGTGTCTGTGATGGTTTCTGACATATAAAAAGCCCTCAATAAATATGTGGTAAATAAACAAACATTATATTAGCTTTTTTATTAGCTACCTTTTGATAACTAGATGACAGCCATATTAATTCAGTTTCTCAACCATAATTATGTTAAGGGTGAAGTCTTAATTTCAGAGTTCAAACTTAATTTCAAACTGAAGTTTTCTTTTGTTGTTGTTGTTTTATTTTTTTGCTGGGTAATGTATTCTGGTAAAATATATTGTAGGAATTGGACTTAATTGAATTGAAATACTAATATCATCTGGGAGCTCAATATATATTAGTAGCTCCTAATGTTAATGAACAAAAGATAATAGAAAATAGTCTACGTAATCCACTAGTAAAATATAATACACTATTAAAATGTTTTGTAAACTGCTAATGAAAAAAAAGAGGTAATTATAACGTGATGGTCATTGTGCTGTACATTTCAGTGCTTTTATTTTAGCAAGTGATTATTACCATTCCAGAACCTGTGATGACACTGTACATTCTCAGTCTGTAAAGAAAGTGAAAAACACATCTCCATGATTTTTACTGAGGATGAAATTGTTTATCCATTAAAAGAAGCATTATACATCCATTAACTACAAATTTCTTTTCATAGATCCTTCTCATCCAAGAACATTTTGCTTACTATAATCATCCAGCAGACAAGACTTCTTCCCCCCCACCCCCCGGAACAGTAAAGAGCATAGAAATGTAAAGGAATGCAGCTTTATAGAATAAACAATTCATTTTACAGTTTTCTTGACCTAACTTCACATTAGGAGTTGGAGCAGAAGCGGGGCTATCTCTTAGTTTAGAGGTCCCTCTCCCTTCAAACACAGTACATTTCCTGTCAGCCTCTACAATGTGATCTGGCCATTCTAAAGAATCATATCCTTCTTTTAAGAAATGCCTCTCTCAGGAACACTTGACTAGTGCCCATTTAATATACAGCATATTGTAGATTGAATTCATGAACATGTGTGCCAGAATGTGCTGTCAGCAATCATTGCATTAGAGGACCAAGCTTAGATTTAAGTTTAAAAGAGAGAAGACAATATCTATCATAATTAAAAAATGATAATAGTTCTCTCGAGAACACATTTATATACAAAACAGACCCAAATTTTTGACTAAACTCTTTAAAGGGTGATTGATGTACAATCATAATATGATTTCATAAGAAGTTAATATGATCAGTAGAAATCTCCTCAAAATCTCATAAAATCATATTACAAAATATATTTTCCAAAACAGATGGATTACGATATTCTTCTAAAATCAGTTAAATAAAAGGAGAGAACTGTATATACTCATTAACATATTAGTATTTCTTGAATGAATGTGTTTCTTCTTTTTCTCATTTCAATGTAGTTTTTGTTTCTCTGGCTATTTCCCCCTATAAAATGATTACTTACCACTCTAATATACCATATGTTGAATCTGAGACAAGACTTTCCAAAGGATATTGAAGTAGAATCAGATATTCTGGGAAGTTTTTCACCCTTTTCGTGATAGCTCCAAGAATCAATTATTTGATACTGAATTTTCTGCATTTCCCTAAGATAAAAATAAATATTTACATTAATGACATAACTTAAACACTAACAATTGTTTTTAAAGTGTTAAGTCATCTTCTATATGTGCACTTAAGAAATTTAGTGACCTAATGTGTTTTATTTTGTAAGATACAAATATGCTTATTGCTGCAAACTTACACTGGTAAGAATGTAAATAACATAGTACAAACTCAACTCTGCATGGCATTCATCTTCTAGATTCATTACTAAAGTGTCCTTTGAGTCTAACTTCCTTCATTTATAAAACAAAGACCAATACACTGAAGAAGCATTTTATTTCTCAAAAGTAACATCCTGGAAAATTCTTATGTAGGATTTAATTAGGAAAGGTATCTTCAAGTGAGTAATTGGCTCACTCACCAGATGATTTTTAAAATGTTTCTCTGAAGGCAGTCCTATTATATTTTCACTTTCGGGTACCAGGGGGTAACATGTCTTATTAATGCCTCTGATGAAACTGTTCTTCTTCCAGAGGCATAGTACCAAATAGACAGCTCATCAAATAAGATGGATTCTTTCTTATCAGTTGTTCAATAAGGAATTTCTTACATAGTTATGCATTTCTAAAAACAAGTTTACATTTGTCATCGAGAAAAAAATGGAATATGTAAATACACTGAATCATTTGCTAGCTAGAAGAGTCCGATTTTAAGTAGTTATTACTGGGAAAATATCAGATATGATTATTTTATTTAAAAAATTACTGAATAAGTAGCACTAATTACACATCGTAAGTATAAATTTTATGTTATTTTCTTTGTAGGGCCCACATTCTTCCTATAAATAAATAAAATATTAAGGTAATTAATTAAGAAATTGACTTACCTAACATATATTGTTTAGAATACATAGATCTATGCATTCTTATCCCAATTCATGTAATTTATAAATTGTCACACTGAGAGATTAACCTACATTTTATTGAATATCAGTGCTAAGAAGGCAAACTCTGTCAAGTTGTAACTTAATTAGTAACATACATGCTGTCGCTCCCATCTATATGCTGAAGATGTGTACACAATGTCTTCAAAAAATTACAGAAGTTTGTATGAAAATTACATGTGTATACACCAAGAAAGAAAAGTAATATGTTCAATTTACAGATCCATAAACTAGTTTACAAGTAGGATAAAATCTCAGACCCTTCACAATTTTTGACAATTCTGGCAATGAAAGTGTGATACTGAGAGGCACATGGCCTTCTGGAAGAAGAAAGATGAAGACCTTGCAAACTGATTAAAAAGTTTTCCAGGAAATCTATGTAAATAAATGATGAAATCGACAAATTTGTATGGTCAACAGGGATATAAATGGTCCTCCCCTTTATCGCCTCCCACTGTGGAGGAATTGGACAGGTAGTTGCAAGCTGAATACCATGAATCAGAAAGAAAAACAAAAAAGGTTGAACAGTGTCCTTGCATTGCTTCCTCTCCTCTGAGGAGGATGTGCTATTCGCCAACTGGAGGTCATGCTCTGGTCCACCACAGTGTAACAACTAGCACTGACGTCCATCCAGGGTAGGCAGAGATCTGCATACTGCATATGCAGTTACAGAGATGTACACCCACACTGAACATAAATGGACATTTAAGACTACTATGCGCAGAAACCAAGCAAATGATCAATCTCGTGCTGGTTCCCTTGAGAGAGGAGGGGCAAGATGTATAACACTCATAAAGAAGAAATGGCAACCACTGAGCTATCGTAGGGCTCAGGCCCTCCTACGATCTTAGATTTATCAGGAAGTAATACTAAGGTGTCTCAGAAATGTTGTGCTCCCAAAAGGGTGCTTTGGCTCTCCTGGGAGATTTCCCCTAAAGAGACAAATTCCCATGGGTTCTTCAACCCTTGGGTTGGGTTTATAACACCAGTGATGTTCACTCACATACAGAGCAATCTAGACATATTCTTGTGTTCATCCTGGAAAAGTCCCCTAAATCATATGTAGAAACGTGGCAAGAATTCAAGTCATGATATCTTGGTAAAAGGACATCAGATGCCCCGGATTAAGGTAGTCTCCTAGAAAAAGGTCATAGCTGTGTGAACCAAATCCAAGTCACCCAGAGGGAGCACACTTCCTGACCCCACTCCAAAAGGCAGTGTGGCTGTCATTGTTGAATCAAGAGACACTCAAACCTAAAATAGACACTGTCAGTTATGATGTCCTCGCAGTCTGATATAGGGTTTTGGTAGATACATTAGAAGTCTGTTCAGTGGCTGCACTGAAAACTGAAAGTAAATGCACCTTGATCACTGATTGCAAGCTTCCCTCTACCACACCATTAACTTTCTTCCTCCACCTTAGATGCTTTAACAAAAAAGGTGATAGGGGGTTGGGACCAAGATCTCACTGACTCCAAAGAACACTGATAGTTACATGCACATATTCAAGTATGCAGGGAAAAATTTACCTTGGAAACTAAAAACTGAAGGTAAGCTACAACAGAAATAGAGGGAACTATACAGGCAATGATTTCAGTGCACAAAGTGTGAGGTTTTAGGCATATGTGTGTATGGTGCAAGCAATGATTTAGCCCATTTTCCATGCCTGTCATGTGAGTGTGAGTACAAGTTGTAGGAAGGGCATGGACTCAACTCAGTTATAGAAAAATCAGGTATCATGAGCTGGGGAGAGAGTCATGAAAAAAAGCAGCAAACTATTATACATGGTTCAATCAGGCAATGAACATGAGTGCATGGACGTGAAACAGAAAGAACTAGGAATTCTCAGAACTCACCAAGGCCAAGGTGGAAAATCGGGGAGAGACTAAAAGAGCAGGAATGAGAACTTTGGGCAAAATATCTAACAGCAGGCTACAGGTGACAAGCAAATAGTACTGCTGCAATAAAATAATTCCCAAAGAGGTAAGAAGAGTGATTCTTTGGAGCCTTTAAAGTTTATCTCTGTCCTTATTATCTTACAAATTCTGTCCCTGTCCCCAATTTCCAAGTACCATGATACCCATGTCTTCCA
Organism: Rhinolophus hipposideros; assembly: GCF_964194185.1. Lineage (NCBI taxonomy): Eukaryota > Metazoa > Chordata > Mammalia > Chiroptera > Rhinolophidae > Rhinolophus > Rhinolophus hipposideros. The sequence continues at coordinate 94,131,251 of NC_138048.1, forward strand.
TTATACTGGTTTCTGACTATGTTCTTTCCAGGACAGAGACTACTGTGTGTGTAATTCTCTATTTTCAACTCTTTCTTAGCTGCTGTAGATATTGCTCATGGCCTTTTCTCTGTCCTCTATTCCTAGTATTTAGTCCCTGTATAATTCATCAACTTGGCATATTATTGCTCACAGAAAAGTACAGAAAAGTATGACTACCTCCCACTTCTCCCACAGGAACAGTTATTTCCTCTAGTTGTCCCTAGAAGTAGAATTATCAAATTTGAGGAGCAGAAATAAAGTATGACAGCACAAGTAGACCATGTTAATAAAGAGAAAACATTTGACTCAGTTAACTCACTTCATGTGTCTTTTGTGAGGACATTTAACAACATTGTTTAGACCAAAACATAAGTTGAGGCAAAAACATAAGTACTTGTTTCAATTATATCCAAGGGTGAACTATGTAGGATAATGTCTAACACTATAGAAGGAAAAAAATGAAACATGCTATTTTTATTATATTTTAAAATTCTAATCATAGATATAAAACTGAAAATTCACCTATTCCCTGAACAACTACTGAATTATACATTTGTATAGCATCTGTTTCCATAGAATCTAAGTATTAAATGTTATCTACACAATATGTAAATGAAGATTTTTGTATACAAAACATCTTTTACAAATACATTTTCTTTTTTTTTGTTTTTCCATTTCGGTAAGAGCCCCAAGCCCAGCCAGATATGTAATAGTCTGTTTAATGTAGAAAACCAGTGCTATTTTCTGCCTGTTGAAAATATAATATACTTTTTTTGAAACACAGGGTGTTTCATTTTTTAACAAATGTCCCTCATTATCTAATGCTTCATTATATCAATCTGTAGGACTGATGTTTATTTCATTGGGGAAAAATAGTCTTTATTCAAATGTATTTAATTTGCCTGTAGCCAACACAAGGAAAAAGAAAAAATAGGTCTGATGATATTTAAAAGTAGATAAACTTCCCTTAATTTATAGAAACCCCACTTATTTTAATGTGGTAGACAGTTATAGGGAACAAATTTCTCTTCATTATCAGCTTGTTTGGACATGTCTGCAATGAATTTCAGAAATGAACACACATCAGGGTCTTTATGTTGAATCTGTAATGTGTTAGAGAGTACATCATTTGCGTGCAATTTCTCTAGTAAGTCTCCTAGAAACCAGAAATGCTGTTCTGTAGATTGGCTCTGAACACAGAAGGAATTTTAAAGATCTATAGTGTTCACTAAACATCTTTTTAAAATGCTTTACTAAGTGACTTTCTGTCTTACCAGGCCATTAAAGATAACATTAACAGGAAAATATAACCAGAGAAACAGTCCATTCATGACCTAAAAATTAAATAAGAACTAAAATATCTCCCAAAAAAACATTTTTAAAAATGGAATACACAGAGACATTCAGAACAAGAGGGTATCTCCCTCATTTCTCTTGAATTTGCCTATTGTTAGTTTGATAACACCTAAGAGAAATTTTTCAAAATATTAAATTATTGTTAATAGTACTAAAGTATTACCCTAATTCTAAAATGTTTTATCAAATACATTGAGAATTGATTTCTTCTTAGATCCAAGTTGCTTTAAAATGAAAGAAAAACTAATAAACTGAGAGGATTGAGTTGGGGTATAAAGGGATTTCAAATAACACTAACTTAATTTTACTACAATATTCAGCAGGTTTCTTTTTCTTTCCTACATAGGTAACTGCTTGTCCTAGGTGTAGGCAGGGTATACTTATATTATTTGCAACAACAAAAGCAAGGACAATTTTGATGGTTAAATTAAGGCAAATTTGCTAAGATACAGATCTTAAACGTTCTCACCACCTGAAAAAAAAAAAAAGAGAGAGAGAGAATTATGTGACATGATGGAGGTGTTAATTAACATTAAGATGGTAATCATATTGCAGTATATAAATGTATCAATTGAATATATACAATACTTGTATGCTTTAAATTTAAACACAATGTTATATGTCAATTATATGTCAATTAAAAAATACACACATAGAACTCCGTTTGTCAGTATAATGTCATCACAAGGTAATAATTACATACTTATTACCATGGGTTATATATTAACAAAATATCTCAGGTGTTTACAGGAAAAGTTCTCATTGATAAAGGTAATGGCATGAGCCCAAATATAAGATAGAGAGATTTAATATCAAAAAAAAAACACAATACTATGTAGTGATTTTAAAATGTGATTTCAAATTACTTGGCAGTCTTCTTCTAAAGGATGCCCATCCTAAAATCTAAGTAGGCTTGGAACTGGGCTTGGAACTGCTTCAACCGACGAGTGTAATAGAAATTGTGCCACATTATTATATTGGTTTTCTAGGACTGCCATGCCAAAACATGACAGATTTAAAACTGATGGTTTGAGCAATGGAAATTTATTTGCCCACAGTTTTGGAGCCTGGAAGACCAAGATCAAGGTGCCAGCAGGATTGATTTCTCCTGAAGCCTCTCTCCTTAGCTTACAGGCAGCCACTTCCTCTCTCCTCACATGGCCTTTCTTCTGAGCACAAGGATACCCAGTGTCTCTTCCTCTTCTTGAAAGGACACCCATCATACTGGATTAGGGCCCCACCCTAATTACCTGGTTAATGTTCCTATCTCCAAATATAGTCACATTGGATGTTAAGGCTTCAATATATGAATTTAGTGGTACACAATTCTGTCTATAGCAATGACTTTCAAGGCTAGGTTATAATTGATTGTGCAGCTTCCACCTTAGTTGCTGGGGTTTTTTATAGCCTTGAATTCTATTTAAGGAGTTCAACTACCAAAAACTGTGCAAAGGCAATGCAAAAAACATCCATTTCATGTTATAAATAAGACTCTACATGTACATACAGGTCTATAGATAGATTTCATGGATAAAAATGTGGCAGCATAATGTAATTGACCTTTATACTGTCTACCTACTGGGGCTATCCTTGAAATGCCTAGATCTGAAAAGTCAGATAACATAAGATTGAATTTGAAAGTGAATTCATGAAAAAAATGAAATTTTGAATACTGTAATGTCCCAAGACTGAGTTCTCAGTTTCTTCTTCATCTACTTTTGTTCTCTAGGTGATATCATTCAGTGATGTGGCTTTAAAAACCATCTTGTTTTATTCTTTTTTTGATGACACTCAGAATTTTTTTGATGACACAGAGAATTCTATCTCCAGCATGATTTGACCTCTAAAGTTCTAACTTGCATTTGAAATTCCCAGCCCACATACTATTCCTCACCCAATTGTTTTATCAAGTAAATGGTGAACCCTAAAAAGGTTTTTAAAAGACATAATTCCCCCACACACTCTAACCAGTGAGGAAATTTGTCCAGACCCACTATTATGTAGCTTATTACCATCTGCATAACAAAAACACTAGGCCAAGACATGATTGTTTCTCACGTTGAACACTGCAGTGTCATCCAGCTTTGTCATTGCTACTTTTTTCTTACCCTCTATTGTCAACTATCCACTGATGGCCAAAGAGACTTTTAAAAAATAAAAAATAAAGACCATAATTTACATTTCTTACCAAAACACTTCCATGATTGCCCATTGCAATGAAAACCAACTCTAGATCCATTACTTTGTTCCAAAAAGTCTTACTTGATTTCGTTCTCTCCCACCATCCCACCCTCATCTCCAACATTTTCCCTTCACCACACATTTGCATTTTCCCTATCCTTACCATGCTAAGCTAGTGTCTGCTTTAACGTAGTCATATCCCAGAAAAGCCCTTCCCAAGATCTATACAAAGCAAGCTTCTACTAGTCATTTATATCCCACCCCTTCAATATTCCCATTTGAAGAGTCCCTTTCTAATCCAACCCTTTTCTAACATTCAGAGACACTCCTTTTATTGCCCTATTAAATCACTCTGCTTAACTTCCATAGTGGCATTTATCTATCACATTTTTTAGGATTCTCTTATTTATTTATGTATTTATTATCTCTCTGGCCTCTACCATCACCAGAAGAATATAAGTTCCATGAAAGTAGGGTCCCCATCTTCCCTTTTTACCACTGTAGCAACCATACTTATAATCATGTTCAATCCATAATAATCAATAAATGTATGATGAATAAATTAACATTTGAGGAGTTTAAATCACTTCTTGTAATTAATCACAAACCACTAACCTACCTTCTAATGTTCTCTGAAATTATATCTCTAAATATTCTTATTTGCACTAAAAAGAGGGATAGTAAAAATATATTCTCACTTACCTGATATTAACTTCTAAAATATTAATAAGGTTTAGCATTATTTAAAAATTAATAACATTAGTGAGAGTTCAAGATAAAAACTCTTATTCCCATATTTAAACCTCAAAGCCTTTTAAATCAATAGAAAGATAAAGTTAATAACAACAAAACTACAGTTTGGGTATGTAATTGTTATAATTAATGTTTGACTTTTCTTTACACTTTTTATCAAATATAGAGTAATATTCTCACAGTGGCCATATTTGTAGTTAGATGTAACAAATATTAACAATTGTAATTTTCCGTGTGAAAATGTATCCTTCTTCCCACAGCTGGAATCAGAGATCAACATATGGTGGCTGCACCATTTAACTTCCTAAATATTCTGCAAAGCCTGCTATGAAAATGCCAGGTCCTTTCATATTAGAATAATATATAGCTTATCCTTACTTCTTTCCCCAGAAATATTAACTATAATGTTACAAAAAATAAAAGAATCTGTCTGTCCTCTCCTTTTTTCTTGAAATGGACTTTACCTCACTACAAACCTAGGAGAAGTAGGATAGAAATGTTGACTGGTAACTGTGTCATTCCTGGCATCCCTAGAAGAGGGACCAGCACATAGCAAATGCATCAAGAAATATTTATTTCTAAAATGAATAAAAAAATAAGTAAATTATAATAAATACACTTGTATGTTTTCTTCCTAATCTGTGAACTATACCGTTTGGGTGCATGATGTTACCTACTTTGTCTCTTAATCTAAATTTTTTATGAATGTTATAGACTGAATTATTATGCCCCCAAAGTCAGATGTTAAAGTTCTAATCACTAATCTGATTGTTTTTGGAGAGAAGGTCTTTAAGGAAGTAATAAAGGTTAAATGAGCTCTTTAGGGTAGGTCCCTAATCCCATAGCACTGGCATCCTTATAAGAAAAGGCAGAGACACCAAAAATCTCTCTGTCTCTCCCTGCACATACAGAGGAAAAAACATGTGAGGACACAGTCAGAAGGTGCCATCTGCAAGCCAAGAACAAATGTCTCACCTTAAACCAATCTTGATGTCACTTTGATCTTGGACTCCTAGGCTGCAGAACTGTGAAAATACATTTCTGTTGTTTAAACCATCAGGTCTGTGGTATTTGGTCATAGTAGCCAGAGAAGACAAATGCAATGAGTCTTAGGATAATCACAATTCTTCCAGTCATTATATTTCATCTTTTTGCCATCTGAAATGCAGAAGCTATAAAATTAATAAGAATAACTAAAAATGTATCTCATTATTATCCCCAATTATGTAACTTGTGGTGGATCACATAGCTGAAGGTAACTGAGCAGAATTTAAACATATTTGTTGGATCCCAAAGCTCACTGTCTGATCCACTGTGTCAGATACACTCCCATTTTTTAATGTGTTTCCAAATAGACTAATATAAAAGTCATTTATTCATGAACATATTATAAAGTATATGTGACTTTTGGTACCAGTAGGGCCATCAGAAAACAAAATTTCAAGTGCTAGTTTTACCTCAGATTAGCTATGTGGCCTCAAGCTTCTTTGAGCATTTATATGTAAGATGAGACAACTAATAACCTTCCTAGCATATTGGAAAAGGAATTAAATGGTAAGTGGATTAAATATATGAGAAAGCATCCTAGAATCTATTAAGTACCATGGAAATACAGTGTACTTTCATTATTTTAAGAATACTAATGCAATATAATTGTATTGAGTATTTATTGGAAGACAGAAATAAAATCAGTGTTTAAATGTCTTTCAATAAATCAAACTGATGTATCTTAAAATGTGTACGTGATTTGTTTAGTATGCTTCATATTTCATTGTATTTTTTACATTTAATTGCATCAATTTTTGCATTTTTCAATTTAATTACAAGAATCAGAAAGAATAAAAATATTTATAATATAAACTCATATGCTATATATGACATTTTATTTTTAACATTCATACTCATTAAAAATAGTATTTGACCTAACTTTACAAAACAATTTGAACTTTCTAAACTATTTCTGCATTATTTATTATTTATAGAAACCACAGAAACAATATTGGGTCATGTATTGTTTGGTTTGTTTTAATATTAGTGGAAATTCTCAGAAAATGTTTTTAACTTGTCCAGGCTTATCATACTGCTTGCAAAATGTATTCATCATAATCAGCTCTACCTTTTCTACATCCTAGCATATGGTAAAGAAAATATTATTTTACCAAAATAGCTTTATACAAACATATCGAGGAAAGACTAGAAGCTTAATAGTCTTTTTCTTCAATCAAAAAGTATTAAAATTCTTTTATAAGACTGTATATAAATATTCATGGAATATATTCCATTTATTTTTATGAGTAACAATTTAGTAAAAATATTATATATGTACATATATGTACAGTTTGAACTATCTAAAGGCAAGATGATTTATGGAATGTCATTCAAATGAACAATTCTTAAACTCATTTCATATAAAGCACTCTCATTTAAATGAATCTTTAAATACTGCAACTTAACATAAGTTTGCCCATGCCACCAAACATTTAGGGTCAGAAGTGTAAAACAATATCCAATGAAATGAAGTGGGAAACAAGTCTTCTTCCATTTCCCATCTCTGTGTTTTTTTTTTTTATACAGAGTAATGATATCTTTTATTCAACAGTACTCACTAGGAATAATTTGCTTAGCCAAAACTGAGGGGGAAAAGGAGTTAAGAACAATAACACAGAAGGATTTCATTTCCCTTAAAATGTTTACAAAAAGTTAATTGCAATGAGCAAAAAAACAGCTAAAATTACTCAACTTTGAGTAGCAATTGGTCCCACAGATTAATTAATTTACTTATCCTCAGCACTCACTAAATATATATATATATATATATATTTATATATATATATATATATATATATATATATATATATATGACCAGTGTAGGCATTTGTTTATATGTTTAAACAATCTATAAAATAAAATATGTAAATTTCTGTACAATAGTAATGAAAGTAGAAATATACAATATTTGTTGTCACCACTTTCTATTTTGCTTTAAAATTTCCTTTTACCTCATTTATCTCTAAATGGCCAACCTGCTTTGTCCTTTCTTAATTTCACTACCCTCTACCACAAGTACACAACAGCTCATATTAAAAAAAAATCAAAGGAACAAGTTTTTTTTCTAAATGTTCATACAGTTTTGCCTTAAATAGTAAGTCTGTTTGTGCTCAGGCCTGTGTAAAATTATATTTCATTCAGTATTTGTGAAGAGAAAAGCTTCTGCTAAAATCTGTTAGTTGTTGGGTATGGTAGATCAGTACTCTCTTAGGCATAAAACGAAGGATCCTCCTTTCATTGAAAATATAGTCATATATATTATATATAGTCATATATACTCATATGATCAATACTAACATTCTATAGCTGTCAAAATTCTGCACAATGCCGTCTCCCTCCAGCCTCAGGGTTTCTGCACAGGTAGTTTCCTTAGGCCTGTTTTTTGTCTTCTCCCTGCCCCTATTCCATTTCCTTGATTTGATTTTCGGCACTCAAAATAGCCACATTTTCGGGGGATCATCCATAATTCCACAGGTAATAGAGAATTATTCTTATCCTTTATTATATTTATAATTATATATTTACTTTTCTGATGAATATATTAGGGATTAATTATTGAAGTGTTATCAACTTTTGCAAGAATGATGGTAATTAGCATTTAATGAATAACTACACATATAAGGGTTTAAATGAATCACTTCTTTGAATCATCACAATGACCCAGTAGGAATTGCAGTTAGTTTGATCTCTCAAGGAATGAGGCACTCTGGATACAGAATAAGATCTAAATTCTGCCCTCATTGGGTTTAGGTTAGTAGGAGATTAAATTATATGAATGAAGGACTCTTTAAACTGATATGTACATACAGGACTTACATGAAAGAATCAAATGATGCATTTTAGAGAGGTACTACTATTAGAAGAGCAATGAGGGATAAGAGTTTAATAATCAATCTAAAATGTATTCTGTCTCCTAGGGGGAAAAGGGGGCTTTATAATCTAAATGGAAGTGAAAAACGCGTTTTGAAACCAAGAAAAACTAATGCTCTGATAGTGTTATCTCTAACATTAGGTTTATATTCATAATATATTCAACAGATACTTTTTTTATATATTTAATTTAGGCAGTTAGGATGTATAATGTAAAATGGCCATAATGTCACTGTCTAAATCAACATGGAATGAAATTAGAATTTTTGGACAGCCAAAATAATCTATATAATCCAATTTAATTTAAAGACTGACTCATTTAAAAAGTTCTCTAACAGCTCCTTATATTTAAATCTCTGTTTTAGAATCTGTTAGGTCTGTCATCAAACAATGAAACATTGTATTTGACCATCTAAAGACTGAAGTGCTTTTTCATATCTTCCTCTTACAAACAAATAAAAATTACAAAAATTAGGGTTTGTTTTTCCTCCAAAAGCTCTCATACATTTTGTGCCAGATATCCTTTTGCTAACACTTTATTAAGAATTAAATACTCAAGGAGCACATACTATATTTTTTTTCAGATTAGTGTGATGGTCAAAAAATAGAAATGAGAGATGAGACTGTCAAAAATAAGTGACTTGTCCATCCCTAGATATACTACATTGATTCTCCCAGGCCCCAAAAGAGCATCACAGATTTTGTGTACATTTTATTCTACAGTCTCTCACTAACCACCTCATCTAATTCTGTGTGTGTGTGTGTGTGTGTGTGTGTGTGTGTGTGTGTGTGTGTTCATGTCTCAGAAAAAGTCCAAAATAATAAGTCACAGTCCACCTATTTTTCTGTACTCCTTCTACAGCTGGTCTATCAGAAGGACATACAGATTCAATTGTATGCAAACAAACACATCTGGGTGGTGAACACACAATGTGAGATACAGATGATGTATTACAGAATTGTACACCTGAAATCTATGTAACTTTGCTAACAATTGTCACCCCAATAAACTTTAATCAAAAAAAAAAATGAAACACATCTTCTGAAATAAATAGAAATACTGGTGCTAATTTGAAACACAAGTGGAGCTACCTCTGGAAACGTTTCCCTGATACTCCTGATACTCTACAACAGTATACCGTAATGCAAACTGTTTGTTTGTGTTTTTTTTAATAACACACGTGTGTTTCTAACATTTCCATTAGAGTTTTAATTAATGTAATGTAGTTTGAAGTTGCAATTTTAAAGAGTATGGGAAGGGAACACTAATTGTAATGAGCCCTATTTTTCTCTGTTTTTTAGTCAAAGGCAAAGCATTCTGTAATACAAGCAGTGATACTTCTTGAGATGTGGTATATGAATGTTGATACTATGGACAATTGCAAATTTAATTTGAAAAATACGTGCGCTTAGATATTTGGTAGTTAATGTCTGGAAGTATTAGTGTCCAGTTTAAAATAAATGAAATTTCATTCCAATCAAATGTCTGAGGTTCCTTTTTCGATAACATCAGTTAATATAAAACTGTGTTTTTTTTTTTAAACCAGAAAGTGTAGAGTTTATGATTTCTAATAATTTTTACATGACCCTTAAGTTTTTTAAAAAAAGTAAATTTAAACCCTGAATATTTTTGTAATGATTGTTTCACTACATGCAAAATACATTGTATGCAATTGTACTAAATGTAATCTAAGAAATTATGAACATCCAAAGATTATTTTCCTCTATTTTATAGGCTGTAGCTTGCTAACATCTGTTCTGAGTTGGGGTGCATTATCTGATATCATGGGTCCTCAGACAAAACTAAAAATAAAATAGCTTTTTTAAAAAAAAACATCTGCTGGCAATATAGTATTGTTTTGAAGGCACTATCATATAAAAATATGTAGAACCTCACAGTGTATTTAAAGAGGCTAATATATCCTAAAATAGAAGATATATCTTATATAATCAAAATCAAAAAAGATCAGCAACAAAATGAAAGTATGGGGATCACCACTTCCTTAATAGAATACTTGCAAATAGAATGTATCATTGTACTGAAAAGAATAATATGCCATTAGACTTTATCAAACATAAATAAATAAAAAGAGGTTCCATAGAAAAACAGTATTATCTAATTCAATATATTAATAGATTCAAGGAGAAGATCTACATGAGCCTATAGGTGCAAAATATAAATGAAATTTGATGTGTATGTATGACAAAATTAGTTATGAATTAGGAACAGAAGAAAGCTTCCTTATTTGCATATGATTGGAAAGATATATTAATAAAAATCCTACATTAAACATCATAAACAATGTTTAAATATGCTAAGCATTCCTCTTACACATAGAGACAAGCATCAGAGGCCATTATCTCAACTACTTATCTTTTACTGGGTCTTAATTAATGCAATGCATAAAGGCAGTAAGTTGTAAGCATGCATATTGAAAGAGAAAAATCCTCATTATTTTCAGACAATATGATTTGCAAGCTTGAAAAATCCCAAATTGTAAAAAATAGAACTAATAGAAAGTTTAGTAAGATGACAAAATAAAGTATCAATTTATTTTAAAAAGTTGCCTTACTATGTATCAGAAACAGCCTAATAGAAAAAATTAATTAAAATTATTTAATTTTCAATGGCATCATAATCAATAAATATCTAGGAATATATCTGTTTAGATAAGCAAATATTCTTTTAAAAGACATAATAACAGCCACCATTTGTTTTGAGTGAGCTCTATCTGGTGGGTATGCCACTCAGAAAAGAACTTTTGCCCCAGTTGTTAGGAGAGCTATAAGAAACAATCAGTTGTCAGATGCCTCAGCTGCAGAGAAACAAGTTGTCTGGGCTTGTCATCTCCTTTTCCTGTTTTCTGACTATAGGAGGTGATAGATCCATGGTGGGCTACTTCTACCTTTTACTCTTGGTGTTCAGTTGACTTATTAATTGTGTTCTAAAGCAGTGACTCAGAATAATTTGGTGAGCCTTTCTCAAGCGTATATGATAGGCCTCCGCTTTTAAAGATCCAAACAGTTTTACTTACATAGCCAGTGAAACAAAGAGCATCCAAGGGTGCTGGCTTGTCATGGTCCTTGTGCAGACGACACTGAAAAAAAGGGGGGAACGGGATGCAACAAGGGTGATAGAATGCAATTTTGCTGAGGTGCTCATTCTAGATGGTGACCACGTTGTTTTGTACACCAAGGGAAGGAAGGCATAAATTCTCATAATTCATTAGAAACTTGGAGGCCTTCTTGATAGACAGAGAACTCAAGTGAGGAAATGGCCTTGCAGCAGCTCCTTATTAGTCACATGTGCTCTTGTGTTCCGGGAGGATCACATGTTCCAAGACTCAGATCAACTGTGTTAACCCTTGTTCATGTGGCATTGTCTATTAGACACTGCCATGAAGATCTGCCCCTCCATCCACCAGTCCTTGTTGAAAGCCATGCAAAGGCTTCTCCCTGACAAGACAATGTGTGCCCCTGTCAGGAATCCACCTTCCTTCTTGCCATTAGGCCTATCACTTGGATTAAGTCCCAGCAAAACCAAACTGGGAACATGGTCTCCCCTAACCCTTTTCCACAAGTGTTGATTCCCAAAGTACCCCAGATTAAATATTCTGAACAATGAACACTATCTCAGTCTGCTTCATGGAGACCCAAATTTTGACAATGGGCTTACTATAAATCCTTTGTATATCCTCTTATACTTAATCCCTATGCAACTCTTTTCATGATCTCACAGAGATTTTGAATAATAGACTCACAGTTATAGAACGAGTAAATGATAGAGAACCGGAGTCGTGATAAAGTGCTTGCTTTTAGCCACAATGTGCTATGATGTCTCACTACATGAGACAGTGGTACACTAAAAAAGCATAAATATCATGCAATGAAACTTTTACCTTGTTAAATAAGTAAATAAAATGAGAGAAGGGAAGTTCTTGGGGGTAAATATGAAACAAGAAAGGTGAGTTGATAGTAATTGAAGCTGAATGATGGGCACAAGTGTCCATTATGCTTTTTCATCTGTTTCTGTGTCTGGCTAAAATTTTCTACAATAAAGTGTTTCTACATGTATATATGTACATATATACATATATATATATATATATATATATATATATATATATATATATATATATATGACTTTTAAGGAAACACGTAATGAGATATAATTTTTCTTTATATACAAATGTCTTAAAAATAGAATAAAAATGGAAGCCATATTGATAGGATGATAAAATTTAATTCTTTAAACTTTTAAGCTATCCTATCAAAAGAAAACATGCACAAAAATTAAAAGAATTGACAGCTTGAGAAAAACCTTGCCATATATATGTATATACATATGTGTATGTATACATATACATATATGAGTGATAGTCATTATTCAGAAAAAAGGATTTCTAAAGTCCAATAAGAATATGACACTGGAGGAAATTGTTAGAGGTGATGGACATGTTTATGGCATAGATTGTGGTGATGAGTTGATGGATGTATACTTATCTACAAATAAGAAATAAGATAGGTACACAATTTCTTAGAAATATGATTTAAAATTACATACTTTAAAAAAATTGTACCAGTCTATGACAATAATTTTGAAAAGAATCAATGATGAATCACGGAATTATATATTTCTAAAACACAAATTATAGACATTGCCTGGTAAAGTGGAAAAACTATATTTTTACTAAAAGATCAAAATGTAATAGAGAAACATATTATATAAAATGGAAGTGAAAAGAATAGCCCAATCCCCATGCCCAAGGCTTCAGGCCAGATACTTTGAGTTTTCAAAAGTTAACAGACAAGGAAAAATATTCCTTATTTAAGGAATTTAATGATCCTAGGATTACAGGATACAAAATTGTCCATTTTACTTTTTCAAATTAAACCCCAAAACAAAATTTACAATCAGACTGTAAATTTTTTTCAATAATAATAATATATTAAAATGTCTAGTTAATTCAATTTATTAAAGAGATGTGCCAAAACCTGACATACTATCAATTTGGTTTATATATATATATATATCTCACAAGGATAGTCCATAGTGATGAGGGTTTATCCTAAGAATGTAAAAATGACAGTGTTAGAAAAATCAGAAATACAATGATACATGAAGTTATGTATGTCTATTAGGAATTAAAATGAAAGTAACTGTCCAATTCTGATGCTAGTGCCTAGAATTGCAAATTGTTGGACAATCAGTAATACCAGACTCTACTTGTTTTGGGGCCCATCTATCTGAATATTGTCTGAATTAGAAGGAATAAGTTTATAGGTTTCAGGTCTTCATTGATGACAGATAAAGAAGTCGGGTACTAATATTATTGAAATGTAACTGGGGTAAAGAAAATGATCATTGTAATTATTGCAGCATGTCAACATGTAAATACTTTGCCATAATCACAATATTCTTGCATCATGCCTGAAAATCCTTTGGGTCAAACTACACAGGTTCAGACATGCAGCCAACATAATTTAAAAAAAAAATCCTAACCTAATTATTAGATTAAAGTATTAGAACCACTTGGGGAAAAAAAATCATAAGCCGTCTATTCTGGAAGAACACAAAGTCAGCTCTGGGAACGTATAACCAAAAAGATACCAAGACAATTACTTACAACATGGTCAGTCAACTATTACCCTCAGGACAAATTGGGCTTGTCAAGACTTCCACGCTAACAAATTAGCCTGCCACAGTTTTATAGACACTGGCAGAACACCTGAGAGCTTATTAATCACAACAATAGCAGTAGCTGGAGTACCATTATTGAGTGGTTTCACTGAGCCCCAGTTCCCACACAAAGAGGGCCAGATTCTGCCAGCATGCTCGTTATGGGCAAAGCACACTGGCAGTAGGAAGTGGTCATCTCATAAAGCAGGCTGCTAGCAAGCCTGACCAGTCTCTATGCAGAGAGGCAGAGACATTACCTTTATTACCCTAGAAGGGTAGCAAATCTTCTCCAGAGGGAGACATTACCTTTATTATCAAAGGTTTCCAGTTATACCAACATCATTGAAAAATTAGTCAGCAGAAAATTAGCTGCTGAAGCATTTGCTCACGAGATGGTACAGGAATATGAGAGATCCATGGGGAATTGTCTCACAAAAGAGCCTACTGCCTAGATTTATAAATAAAGGTCCACTGGAACCCAGCCCCACGCATTCATTTATACATTGTCAATGGCTGCTTTTGCACTTGAACCACAGAGGCGAATAGTTGAGGCGGAGACTGTATGACATTCAAAGGATAAAACACTACTCTCTGAATTTTACGAATAGATCTGTTGATCCCTGATATGGAAAGATGACTAAATAGAGGTAAGATCACCAGTAATAAGAAAGGCCTCACAGATCTCATTGAAGTTTGTAGTTATCTACATACTGTTCATTCTAGAAACCACATTAGCAGCTTTTAAATATTTTCATAAGTATAAGAGTATGTATTCAAAATCATATATAGAAATATATGTGTTATATGTATACTTAATATGTATTGTGATGTTTACATTGTATCTTTCAAAATATTTCCTTTTATCTTTGTTATTTAATTACCTGTAGTTCCAGTTCACTTAAAAACATCACTTGACTGAATACAGTGTGCACTTAAGCTCAAAGTTCCCAGTTTTGAACTTTGTTATGAGATGATAAGTATACAAGAATATACAAGAATATTTATAAAAGTTATATGTCAAAGCAGAAGATATACCAAAAAAAAACAAAATATCCATCAATGAAAGTCTTAGTAGGTATAGTTATGACAGCTCTTGAACCTAGTCCCTTTCCAAAGCCTGGGAAGGGCATAGCAATATATTGACACGGTCATACATTTGTTACTTGATGGGATGATTCCTCAGTGATCTCATTGAAACCATTTCTCATTACTTCAGGATTACAAATTAGCATCCCTAATCTCAATATTGTGGTGGAGGTGTGGGGTCTAGTCTCTAAGTGCTCAACATGTAATTTCTCTGGAGAAAAATCTCACATATCTCTTCTCCCTTTTCCAACCCAGTTATTTTATGAAAGAGGGTAAGGAGATTTGACAGTAGAAAGAGTTTTTCTAGTTTCCTCTAAAAAAATCTTCATCATTGGGCATTCAAACTCTCTATGGAATGAAACATCTTTCATACTTTGATATATCACTTGCAATTTCCTTTTAATATCTTGTTAAATGCATAAAACGGGAGATGTGTCTCTATGCCTCTCTGTAAATAACAGGTATCTGGAACAATGTATCCCAAATAATAAACCATGTAGGAGAATAGTGCTGAGCTTCACATTTTCTTTTACTCTTAAGTGCACTAAATGGCATTTCTGAAATCGTATGCATTGCTCTTTTGACCACTAGAAACAATGTGGTTCTTTTCTTTTTGAAAATAAAAAAGTGATCTTAAAAATGTCTGATATCCCTGGAAGAGTTTAATAGCTGTTAATATTTCAGGTATTATTTCATGAATTTCTATAAAATAGCCTAAAGGTAAATAGTGTTATATTTATTCAGACTTAATATATTAGAAGCAAAATATATCACTGAAATTCAAAAGAATAACTATTGCCTGAAGTTACTTATGTATCATTCTATCTTTGGTTGATTTCATTCTGACAATACTACAGAATACCACAGAAGGTATGAACAATGACAGGCCATATTCGGGAACCCTGTTTTTTAACATTGGACATTCTAGAATCTAACTCTAAGGAGATGTTGTTGAAGGTTCACTTTATTTTCCATGACATTTTTGTGACAACCACATCTTAAGATTTACAAGGAAAGTTGACAGTTACATAGTGATTCCAGCAGCAGACTTTTTTTCCTGAAATGTGGTTCATTTCTTCTTGTCTTTGTGTATTATCTCTTCCTTAAGGAAAAAAAAAAAATGTAACACCAGGAAATTATTTTTATTCAAAGTTTAAAGTCAACTCTGTTGCTATCTAAGTGATCAATACAAAACATGTATGACCTTTATTCCTCCTTCTCATCTAGGCTGTATGTGTGAAATTGAAAAGTTGCTGAACCTTTGGCTATTTTAACTTTTTTGTCAACTGACTAGAATGGAAAAAGTAAAAATTTCAAGTAAGCTCCCTCTGAGAAACATTTTTAGTGAGACAAACATTTTATTTTAAAAATTAAGAATACACACTTTTGAAGCATCAAGTTGTAAAGTTTTGCCCTAAATATTTGTTTCATTTTATGTTTTAAATATTAAGAATAATTAAAAAAATGAGGTCATAGTATTCAAAACTGAGGTAGTAGTTTAATCATTGTTTTAATTACTTATTGTATAAATTACAGAACTAAACATTGCTATAGAACTGTCATAATTTGATTTATTTTTAGTATAAATATTTCAGATGCAAGGAATTATAAGCTATTGAGTGCTGAAAGTTACTTTGCCTAACTTTTACAATTTTAAAATCATCATAATGAAGGAATTTGATATACTCGTATAATTGAGAGACCAACATAACATTCACTGTTCTTATAGATCATATATGTTTAGAAGGCCACAAAACATCAGCGATGGTTTCTACTTTCTCTGCTCCAGATGATCTCCAGAACTATTTTTCATTAAAACCAAAACAAGATTAAGAGAGAGAAAAAGACTGAATTGATGGTCAGGTGTTATATTTCTCTCATTTCCTCAGTGATTTTACTTTTCCCCAGTTTCTCCTGTATTCCTGTAAGGATGACATTTCTAAAAACATACTTTATTTCCGTCATACTTAGACTGACCATTTTTCCCGACTGAACCGTAACTGATACACAACCCCATTTCAGAAATATTAAAAAAATGTTAACAAGCATATGTCTGAGTATCAATGGAATATATTTTTATCAGCTGTATCACTTAATACAACATTGTTTTTTAATCTGATTACATACCTCAAAAAAGAAAAAAAATATTAGTAGGTTTTGGCTGCCTTGAGGAATAAATTACACTCTCCAAGTCATTTAATAAATTAAAATCTTAGCTAGAAAATAGTTCAGGGATTGTGATTGGAGAACAATGTTTCCAAAATTGTGGTAAGATAATCTTTTAAAACATAGCAGATATTGTTTTAAAAATATCAGAATATTTTGGAGAATTTATTAAAATTACTGATTTCTGCTAATTGTCTATTAAAATTAGTGGGTCCTGTTCCAGATCTCATAAATTGGCATCTTAGAGAAGTTAAGTTCTGAAATATGAATTCAGAACATCACTCCAGATGATTTGCCAGATGCCTGAAGTCTGAGGAATATTTAGTTTTTTTTCAATTACCTCAATTCTGTTCTCTATAATTTTACTCCATCCATATATAAATATTAACAAAACATGAAATTTCTATTGGAATCTAAGAACTTTATATTATTTAAAAGCTATCTAGTAACAAACTATAGAAATAATCCCTTATTGGGAGATCACTTCATAAATTATGTAAATGTCTAAACTCTAGGCTGTATACCTGAAACTAATATAAAATAATATTGAATGGCAACTGTAATTTTTAAAAAACAGTCACAAGAATATAAAGTACAGCATAGAGAATATAGTCAATAATATTGTAATAACTATGTACAGTGTCAAATGGGTAATAGCCAAGTCAGGGTTATCACTTTTTGAGGTTTATAAATGTCTAATCAATATGTTGTTTTCTACACCTAAAACTAATAATAAAAATCAATGGAAAAAAATAAACAAAAGATGTCTAATTATGACTGACTATAGAGCAGTGCAGTGAGTAACACTTCTTTCATCCCACAAGAGTAGCTCCTCTACATAAAATTTTTCTTTGCAAATATTGGCTAGTTGGTAAAGAACGTGGGGATAATAATGGAAATTCTTAGCACTTTTGTTATAAGTGACCTTATTCAATTAATAACATGTTTTTACTTCTGATATTTTTTTAAATAAATATATTGCTGTATAAAATGTATCAATTTAAAGATTATGGATATTGTCATAATCATTATTGTAATTTTCATGAGCAGGACCTTTATTTTTATTTATTTTTTTTAAATTTGATTAGGAAAGTATTTCAGAGAAAGCCAAACTTCACCTTTCCATTGGGTTACTGTTAGTTGAGAATTACATTCATTATGAAGACCATAACTGACACATGGCAAGAAGACTTATATAGGAAGGAGAATTCCAAGATGGCAGCCAAGATTTCTGCTCCCTGTTCTACATTCTTTGTGTAACCTCCTACCAAGAGTATAAGTGGAACTTACGAATAAATGGAAGAATCTGGCCACAAGTGCTCCCCACAGGCACTCATAACATGGGTGTATGTTTCTTCCAAACCATGAGAAGAGACCTGAGCACAGAATACAGATAAACCATGCGTTGGTTCTGAATCACAGAAAGTAGGAGATAACAAATTTGTATTATTTGAGTTACAAATTTGTGTTAAGTTCTTATGTGACAGTAGACTATTAATACACCTTTTTCTAAACAAATTATAATATTTAATGAGCTTATTTTCTTCTTTAATAAAACTAAAGCCATTGTTTTATCTTAAATATTATAACAAGGATAACATTTTTAATCATTATGGATGATATATCTTCCCAATCCTTTCAAGTAGACAAAATTACAGTTCACAATGTAGAAAAAGAATTTAAAATAAGATGAGCATCTTAAAATAAGTACTCTACACTTAAGCAAATTAAAGAGCACAAATTAGTTCGTGTTCAGAAATCTGCAGGTCTCTAATTCAAATTTGAAACTACAAACCACCACTTTCATAAACTAATTTAAAATTATTTTAGAAGTATTGATCATTTTACTGTTTTGCTGATATAAAATTTAGAGATTTATTATAGAAACCACTCAATCTGAAATATTATTTATTGAGAATCTATGACTACCATGTTACCAAGTTCATAACATATATATGAGAAAGTAGTTAAATAAATATTTACTCTCCCCTTGTTTGAGAAGGAAGCATTTAGAATTCATACATGGCTGTGATACTCATGAAAAGCTCTGGTGAAGGGCAAGTTTACATCAATGATTTCTAGACTGTAGGTGGTGGTGGAGAGAAAATACAGTGTAGTTGGCTAGACAAGTGGTATATATTTTTAATATTTTCAATTTGTTCATTTTCAAAGTGTAATTGCCTTTGTTGATTAGGTTATAGTCTATATCTCAGCATCTAAGTATCCTTAAGTATTTTTCTGTTATATAACACTTCTAGCAATCCAAAAATTTAAAATTTCTTTAAATGGCTCTGTTGTTTTTATATTCAAAATACAGCCAAAAAACTAAAACAAGTGATGTAAACTGTAGCCACTCTAATTGTACTTTGCAAAGGGAAACCATTTCCAGAAAACTTAAGCAAGTAGGGTTCATAAATACAGTGTTTAATGAAATATATTGATTAAATGTTTTTTTGCCATTTCTTGAAACCAGAATTCAAGAAAGAAAGCTAAGCTGGGAACTTTTTTGTTGTTGTCCTTTGTTTTCTTTTTTTTTTCTGTTTATTTGTTTTTCACAGGATATTATAATAAGGGGGAAAATGAAGCAGTGGCTATATATTTCTTCTCTCTCTCTCTCTCTCTCTCTCTCTCTCTCTCTCTCTCTCTCTAACTCTTTTCTGTTTTCCTCATGAGGAAAGATTAGAGATGTAAAGAGTCATTAACTACAAATAGTGGTTTAATGAGAAATGATTATTATCTCACAAGGAAGACATCCTTACCATCTGTGAATCTTAATTATGGAGATAAAAATAACACCTAATTGTGAAAAGAACAGAACAAGAGAAAAAACTGTAAGATTCTCAAAATTAGGGTCATTCAAATCTCAGAAACTTAAAATGCAAAGCTGCTCCTAAGAATGGCAGCTACACACAAGTGGGAAACGTGCCTACTAGCAATGTTTTCTCATGCTAAGGGCGGAGAAACAGCCATCACTGGTCACAGAACCCTCAACCAGCACATGGGCTATCATTGGTTATAAGTGAGGTAAGAACTGACAGCAGTTTACACTTAAGAAGGTGTCTAAGGGATTAATTTTACTTTCATTCTCAACTATTATGAGATTTCTCTCTTTAATCACATCTTATAGAGAAGAGTAATTAATACTTTAGTTTGCAGGAACACTTCTATTCTGGTCAGTAAAAAGTTTATTCAGTGTCACTTATAGAGATTCAATAAACCATGCTCAAACTGCCATAACAAAATACCACAGAATAGGTGGTTTAAGCAATTTATTTAAGAAATTTGTTTCTGGAGGCTGCGACATACAAGAACAAAGTGTTGGTAAGATAGGTGTCATTCTGAAGCCTCTTCTGTTGGTTTGTAGGTGATCTCTGTTTCTCTGTTTGCTCATATGACCTTTCCTTTGTATGCACTCAGGGAGGGAAGGAGAAGGGAGAGAAAGAGGGAGGAGAGAGAGAGAAAGAGAGAGAGAGAGAGAGAGAGAGAGAGAGAGAGAGAGAGAGAGAGAGACATCTGGTGTCTCTTCTAATAAGGGAACTAATTCCACCATGAGAGCCCCACCCTTATGACCTCATCTAATTACCTCCCAGAAAATACATATGTATTGGCCTCTGCTCCAGTTCCTGGTGCAGAGCTCCTCCTAAAACCCTTGTAATTTCCTAAATGATAAGAACACTGGGATCATCTTTTGTTCTAATATTTGATCTTTGACCCTAGTTCCTAATACAGAATCTTTTGGAATTTCCTGGGTTATAGGAGTGTCTTTTGTTCTAATGAGGTGACCCTGGGTGAACTCCTGGATGAGCAATGGTCACCAGAAAGATCAAGCCATGATTAGAAGCTTGCAATTTTCAGCCTCACCCCCCATTCCCCAAGAGAGGAAAGAGAGGCTGGAAATGACGTGAATGGCTAATCATGCCTACGTGATGAGGCTGCCACAAAAATCCCAGAAGTGCAGGATTTGGAAAGCTTCTGGGTTGGTTAACATGTGTAGGTGCTGGGAGCCTGGCACACTTGAAGAACATGGAAGCTCTTTCGTATCCCATATACCTTGCCCTAGGCATCTCTTCTATCTGGATGTTTATTTGTATCTTTTATCATATCCTTTTATAATAAGCTACTAAATAGTAAGTAAACTTGAATTCTGTGGGCTACTCTAGCAAATTAATCAAACCTGATCAGGGTGTCGGGGAACCCATGGAAGCACAGGAAACCACCTGGACTTTCAATTGGCATCGGAAGTGGTGGGGTGGCTGTCTTATAGGACTGAGCCCTTAACCTGTGACTTCTGATCCTATCTTCAAGTAGATAGTGTCATAACTGAGTTAAATTGTAGGATACCCAAGTGGTGTCACAGAAAATGGCTTGTATAGGGAAACCTGACACACACTTGGTGACTAGAAGTGTCAGTAGTGAAGTGTTCTTTGTGAGTAACAAAGAAGAAATACATAGGAGAAAGAGAGTGTTTCCTACACAGGCTTCAACTTAATAAATTTTGAGGGGATGCAAACATTCAAATCCAATAGTAGAAGCTATTCTAGAAACTTCTAGACACACCTTTCCGAAGATTAAATGTGTCATAAAAATATCTATTTTAGGCATTTTAGTATCATATTTCAATCCACTTAATTCTATCTGTCCCATAGTTAGAATACGTAGGTCTGGAAAGATCAGAGGGTAGTGGGATGGCATCTTCCACTATTACACTTTCTAAACACCTCATGATTTAACTGGATTTATCTGCTTATTGAATTCTTATCATGTCAGACACAATGAAAACACAGTAGCTTCTCTTTAGATCATATTGGTTTATAATTCCTCTATCATATTATGTTCTCCCTCTGACCCACAAGTAGATCTATCTGCAGCAATATGACAATCTATATACTACAATAACCAACATCTTTGTTGTGCTAGGAAGTAGAAGAATGTTGATGGTTGCTTACAGTTGTGTCATTCACCTATTTTTTCTTCTTCCTTCTTCCCCTCCTTGGGAGTTTGAAGCATTTGATAATTCATAAGAAAGCCAATTAAATTGTTCAAATTCAGGCATTTTCACCAGTGCCTACTCTAGGCATTTAGTAGGACACTTAAAGTTAGTGGGAGCTTTACTTCCACAGTGACCACTAGGCAAAAAGAAATTACATATTACAATTAATATTGTTTAGCCTCTAGAGGAAGATAGGTACATATCTTTGGTCACAAATGTTGGGTAAAAGTACATAAGAGGAAAAATAGGATATTGGAGAGTATATGCTTCTTTAAAGTGTCTAAACGGAAAAACAAAAGGATCAGAGGAGAGCTAGGGCAAAAACAAAATAATCAGAAGGGGCTAATCAGCAAGCTTAGGAAGAACACAGGACTCTGTCTATGACTGAAGGAAGAGATGCCAGCAATTCAACAGTGTTCTAACTTTCAGAACAACCACACCTTATTTGATTGGAATAATAATCTTTAGCAATAATTATAGCCTTTTTCAAGATGATTAGTCTGTAATACTGCCCCTGCAGAACAATCTGTCAGTTTTTCTCAGTTCTTCTCCTATAAATGTTTTGCTTATATATAAATAAATGTTTGCTTATATATAAATATGCTAAAGACCCAGATCAAGGCCATGAGAAAATTTGAGGGTACCTTAGTAATTTGAATAATTTGCTAGATAGCTAACATTAAAGGAAAATAACAAAGCCCAATGCTCTGTTTACTCCTTGAAGATTTGCTAACAGCATTTTAATTATCAACGTCCAGTATACTAACCCCAAAATTGTGAGCATCACAGATTTATGAAGGAATAATTCTTAGTATCTTGATGAATAATTAAGTCTTGGTAGTAGCCAGCATTTTTATCTATTTATGATACTAAGTGATTTTACAAGGTTAATGAATTTTAATTTAGATGTCATTATTTTACTCTCTGCTTTTTCCAATCCAATCTATTAAAGCTCAGTGTGGGGCAAAGCCACGATGACCTGCCGATAATTGCTGGTTGAGAATGTTTCACAATAGTTGGTCCAGAAGAAATCTGACCTCACTGATCTGGCATGGGAGCCTAGTGAAATGCCACAAAGGTTATTGCAGAACATGAATCAGAATTTGTATCACAGTAGTTACCCCAGTGATAGAACAGTGAGGTTATGTTTCTTCAAGTGGGAGCAGCATGGTTATAGAACCACTCGCAGCATTCTTCTCAGGCAAATTAATTAGCTTAGACCTCTCCAATGCCACTGAGCAAAAATTAAAAATCATTGGAGAAACTAATGAAACCATAATAAAGGAGGCCATGCTGTTCAGTTTGGCCATATTCTACTGACGGCAGAGTCCCCAGAGCGTTCTCCCTTATGTATATCCACATAATCTAAGATTGAATCATGGCCAGCATTAAAAAAAACAAAGAGAGAGAGAGAGAGATATTACTGGAAAAATAGATCTATTCATCTTGCTGATATCCAAGACAAAATTTTCAATAATTTTACATGTGGGATAGGTGGATGTCGTAAAATGCTAAAAATCGATCATCTGGGTGAGGTGAATATGAGAGTGGTGTGCATTTTAGTCGCTACTTTTGTGTACATGATCATTAGAGATGAAGTGAGAGCAGCCAAAAAGCTGCCATCTTTGGTGCCGTTTGCAGCCTGGCTATATCCTCATATGCCCTCTTCTCCTAGAGGACTGGATGTCCTCGGAGCATTTAGTGCTTTCTTCTATACTCATCTTCCAAATTCAGACTCCTCTGATGACCATGATTTAGTTCAAAAGGTGGCTGGTCCCCATTCTGTTTCACACACACATACACATGACTCTTTGCTAAGAAATATAAGAGGTACTTTATTTCTGCTGCAATTCAAGGAAAAATTCTGCATTGTAATGTAAATTTCTTTAAAAATATTGATTTTCATTCATAAAATATTTTAATTAGTCTGTCAGTAAGGGTAATGTAGTTTATTAAACTTAGCTCTCTAATATCCCCCATTTCATTCCATCTAGGCAGTATCTTAATATTTTCTCAAAATCTAGCTGAAATCCTAATTCTCCAGTTTGCAAGTTTGCAAGAGCATTCCTTCAAAAAGTAGCCATTCTTCTTCTGGAAAAGCATGATTTCCAACAGTTTGCTCCATAAAACATTCTGATCTTTGAGACGATTTTCAAAATCAACTTAATTTTTAATTAAGTTTGGAAAGTACTGTATTTTATATCCCCTCTTTTAGAGATTAAAAAGGCATTAAAATTTCTGAACTTCCCTGAATAAATCAAATTGGCTGGATTTAATCTAAGTATTTCTAAAAGTATTTGATGATGGAAGCTTTCCCCCATCCTCTAAGATTTTTTGATATCTTCTTACTGTATTGCACTTATTTCAGTTTAAGGAATGCTGTATTACAGAAAGTCAATAAAATCAATTGGTTATTAATTTATGTTACTTTATGACATTCTTTGTTGCATTGAAATTGGCTAAGTTTTCTTATTTACCTTTTTGTATATTTATGAGTGCTTTGAGAATTATCTTTCTTCTTTGTTCTTAGTTTTCCCAAAACTCCTAAGAAAGGACAAATATAAAAATATTATTGAAGATGCAGAAAGGCTACAAATAAATAATGTAATATTTAACTTATTAAAATTATATTGAAATACTTCAGATATAAAAATAGTATGAAGAATAATACATAATACATAACATATTATATATTATTAAAGAATGTGTAGGGAAAAGTATATACATACCACTTAGCTTAAAAACAAAACTTTAGACTAAATGTTGAAAATCCTGTATTCGCCTCCTGGATGGCATTTTATGTTCTCTCTTTAGAGGAAACCACTATCCTGAAGTTATTCTTCCTCAATTTCAAAGACTTCCTTAATAGTTTATTTTAATATTTTATTATAAACTCTGTATTTTTAAATAGCAGTATCTATCAATTAATGTATTTTATACTTTATATAAAGTGTTACACTGCATGTATTTTTATTAATTATCTTGCTTATATTTTTAATATTTAGCTATACTGAAAATACTCTTAATATTCATGCATATTTAGTGCTGAATAAAATTATATTATGTAAATGCAATATAATAAATGTATTCAATCTTCAATTAACGTATATTTAAATATTTTGATTTGTTGGTGATTAAAGTAATACTTCTGTGAATATTCTTGAACACAGCTCCATTAGCACTGTTGAGTGCATTTTATTATCCTTGTGGTACTAGAATTTCTATACCATAATGTATGCACACCATTAACTTTAGTTGAGTATCAGTTACTTATCATTGGGTAACAAATGACCTCCAAAACATTGTAACAACAACCATTTGTATTCACTCACAAAACAGTGGACTGGCTGGGATGACTGGGAAAGTGGATACAGCTACAACAGCTTAAATTCTGAGATGTCTGGATCCTCTGGCTTGGGGACCATATATTTTAGTCCAGGAATCAACAAATTATACCCCAAACCAAATCTGGCACATGGCCTGATTTTTATATGACCTATAAAATATAAATGTTTTTGCATTTTTTCAAGGGCTGTTAAAAAAGAAGAAAGAGAAAAAGCAGGGAAGGAAGGAAGAGAGGAAGGAGGGAGGGAGGGAGGGAGGGAGGGAGGGAGGGAGGGAGGGAGGGAGGGAGGAATGGAAGTAGAGAAGGGAGGGAGAGAAGGGAGGGAGAGACAGAGGAATAAAATTTTCTATGACCCGTTTGGGAATTACAGTTATTTCTTAATCTGATAATTAATGTATTGTGTCAGTTTTAAAAACTCATCAGCCCAAATTCTTTAAATACTGCTTCACACCATGTTTGCCCTAGTATTTTCTTCTGAAACTCCCATTGAACAGATATTTATATCATTCTATCCCCGATGTCTCTTTAACTTTCTTTTCCAACCCCTGTCTTTTTCTAAATCTATGTAGTATTCTCTGCACAACATTATATGTTTCTTCTTCAAGTTGACTAGTTCTATTTTTTGGCTGTATAAATTATTTATTTGTATGCAAATTAACTTGTGTTATCAGTATTTTTATGTAAAATCGCTAAGAATTTCAACTATACTACTAGTCAATTCTTAAAGTACTACTTTCTTCTGAAGTATGATTTTTTTGACAGTAGTATATGCCCTTTTCAAAATTCTTGTGAACTTTTTGCTCTTTTGAATAAGTTATTTTATTTTATCTTAAAATTAAAATTTCTGAAGATATCGGGACCTCTTTCTGGGGTTTATTGTTTCTGCTGACTCTTCCCGTTTTTAGCTTGTTTTCCCATGTTTGAAATTTTGATTGTGCATTCAGGTAGGCTGATTCCAATCTGTGAGACATCTGGGAGGGCTATGTTCAGGATACTTCTTCACAGAGGATTTTTGTTTTTTTCTGCTATATACCCTAGAACTCCACTCACTTTCAATTAAAATAATACTTAAAATGTGCCATCAGTTTGGAGTTTTCTGATGTGTTGGAAGTTCAAAGTATGAATACTTGCAAGGTCTATACATTTCAATAGACAGGAGGAACTTGACTCTTAGCCAGAAGCCACTCAGCCTAGTTAGGTTTCTTTCTAATTCCCCTTTCTCTTTCTGTGGATTTCTTCTAGTATACAAATCTTTCCAAACATGTGGCCCTACAAAAGTGTGAATGAATTGTGTAGACCGCAGATCCACTTTCCCATTTCATTCTAAGATGACTTAGCCTCCTTTAAAATCAAGTCTCTCTTTATTTAGAAAAATTGGGGAAAAGACAAAGCAGAAGCTTTGTATATGCTATGTATTACAGAGTTTACATGTCTTTACTTTCCATATCTTATATTTTATATGCATAGACCCATTTATTTTACATTTCATAATTCTCTGTGTATATTCAAGGTAGAAAATGTCTCATATTTCTATAAACAAATTTTATTTACTCTTCAAAGGAATTTTGATGAAAATCATGTTTTCATAGAAAAGACAGAACTTGCTATGTAGAGTGGTACTTCCATAATGTATGGCTAACAATAACATGCAAAGGCAAGTCAGTATAAATAAACATATTCCCCGCCAATAATGTGATAATTTTCATTTATATGGAACTGATTCAGTAGTTAGATAGAAAACATATGTAGTGTTTAATTAAATATGGTTTTAAAATACACTCCCTTAGATTTAAGTAAAAATTTTTAAAAATTTAATATATTTTATACATATTTTTACATTTTAGGATATAATGTATTTATAGTTTTATTAAAGTTACTATGATGTGAAATGTATTTTTTTATTTTTTACTAAGGTTTATTGGGGTGACAATTGCTAGTAAAGTTACACAGGTTTCAGGTATACAATTTTTTAATACATCATCTATATATCACAATGTATTTTCAATAAATGTTCAAAAATAACTAAATGACAGCATTCTCACCAGAAAGTTCTAGATATATAATGCCTTTAAACAATCAATTTTAAATGATAAACAAGAACCAGAAAAGTTCCCAAGTTTAATTTAAAGTAGATCATGTCTGTATTAAGTTAAAAGTTATCTACATGAAAATAGTTATTTTGGAATGTCAACAACAGACATCAACAATTTTCAATACTACTATTTTATCCCCCAGTTTTAATTCCACATTATCTCTCTTTAGATAGAATTTCCTATTTACATGGTTAGATAAAATAATAAATTTGTGGAGCATTTGCAAAGCAATAATAATTTTCCAAGTACCTTATGAGTTTTGTACATCTTTATTAGCATGCTGAGGCATGTATAAAAAAATCATTAAAATACATGCATTATAGCTGCAGAATTTTTAAAAATATATGTTCTAGTGCTGTTTTAAAATAAACTGATTTAGCCCATGCTACAAGCCCTGCCCCATTAGCCAAAATGTATTTTTTTTATATTTTTTTCTTGAATATATCGATGTCCAGGTTCTTGTTTAGTGATATGATTCCATAATGATTTGGTCCCCAAACCACACTAGTTTCAAAATTCTCTGAGGTTCATTAACCTCTTATCCCCCAACTGACACACCAGTAGCATATGAACAGTGGCATATAAATGGCTTAAGGCAATTTATATTCAGGCTACATAATGTAGCAAGTGAGGCAATTATCCCAGTTAGTTACCTACATCGAATAAATTCACCTTCAAGTTGCCCTCTTCTCCCCATCATTTGATGAAGGTACACAGGTAAAAGATCCTGTTAAAATTATAATTCCCTCCATTCACCAGGTAATACTTCCCTTCCTTCATCAAAAGAGAATTCATCTAAAAGATTATGATTGGAAATGAGTAAAAGCTTGTCATTCACGTATGGCAGTGATTCTCAACTTTCGTGTGCATCAAATCTGAAGAGAGAATTTGTTAAAAAAGAGATTGTTGGGCCCCACTCCCAGAATTCCTGATTCAGTAGGTCTAGGGTGGGGTCTGAGAATTTGTGTTTCTAACAAGTTCCCAGGTGATGATGATGATGCTGTTCTAGGCACCACACTTTAAGAACCAGTGACCTCTGCTACGATTAGAGAATTGATCATGTGGTACCATTCAGCATAACTACGGAATATTTACAGAACACTCCCATCTCCAGAGCAAATCTCGCCATACATACATACGGTCTTAGCTTTTCTCCAGCTATATTAGCTGACCAGACCTGTCTGTTAACTATTAAGTTGCTGATTTATTTCCTATTGTATTTCTCCAATTGTGTATGCTAAAAAAAAGTACTGACTGAAATAACCACTTACCCAGAGTTTAAGACTTACCATTCTTTAGAATGTTGAATCAGTGTTTAGAATGTTGAATCATTAAATAGTTTCACCATTAAAAAATAGTTAATGTAAACCAAAGGATTTCAAGAAATCCTGCAAGACAGGTTTTATGAATCAATTTGGTAGACAGATTATCAAATTAACACTTTCAGGAGTCTTCTTGATGGAAGTAATTGACCAACATGGTCTGCTTAAGAAGATGGAAGTTGACTCTGTAAATAAGTAATCACATATTTATCTATGTGGAAAGACTCTGAGGGTGAAGTAAAGGGCGCATCCAGTCACAATGATGCATTCAATCCGTGTGGCATCACAGAACATTCTAGATTTCATTAAATCTGGAACTGCTCTGATTTTTTCCATTTTGAAGTTGCCACATAAAATACAGAATGCCCAGTTAAGTTGAATTTCAAATAAATGAGTATTTTTGTAGCATAAGTATATCCCAAATATTGTACATGGCACACTTTACTAGAAATTATCTGTTACTTATCTAAGCACCAAATTTCATTGAGTGTTTTAATTTGCTAAATCTGGCAACTGTATTCTAACAGGACTTGCTTATATGTAAGATTGGCATGAGCAATATGGGTATAATGTAAGTCCTCACTTGTCAATAGGTTCTGCAACTTTAAGTGAAGACGCATATCAAAACCAATTTTGCCATAGTCTAATTGATATAAACAAGAATTAACTTCCTACGGCATCTCATCAACCTTAAAATGAAATGTTGGACTAAATATGTTATTCAAGGACCTGTTATATATATCTAGTTATGAAGAAAGTCTTTTCTCTTTTTTTCCTCCTAAATACAGAGAGTGCCAAAAAAACACATAACATTTTAAGAAAGCGAAAAAAAAAAAAACTGTATTAAAATTATAATACTCAATATATACTGATAACAAAAGATGAATACAAATCATGTGTATACATTTTTTTGGCACCTTGTATATCTTTGTTTCTATGATGCAGTGTTTAATCAGAGAAACAGAACTCTTTTGAGGATTAATACCTTACATATTTGTTGGAGAATCAGAGGAAGAGTTCCAAAAGAGTACAAGTTATTAGCCAATCTCCTAAAACACTCCTGTGGTTGGAAAGATTAAAACTAGCAAGGCAATCTAAAAACCAGACATGTTCTACTGCCAAAGTGGGACCGTGAAAGAAAAGCTAGTGGAGAAACTTATAGAACTCTCTCTCCTCTGACCTGGTAGGTGAGCTATGAGAACCAAAGCTATTAGGGCCAACTGGTGATTGGATATAAGTGGGGACAGAGTCCCAGAGAGCAGTTTCCAAGCTCTCAGCCTCATGTGGAAAGGTGTTGGCTTGATTATGAGATGGCCATCTGCTGTGACTGGGTGGCCATCAACTGTTATCAGTTAGCCATTAGCTACTAATATAACTGCCGTGGCTATGCTGGGGTGTGGGTTGGTTGGCAGAGAAGTGGATGGCAGATTGTGGAGTCTGCTTCCTGTATCTTCAATCCAGCCATCAGGGAGACTATAGTGGTATGACTCCCCTATCTATGGCTCCATTGGTGTTCCCTTTTGGCCTCACCATATCCTGCATTCTTATGTGGGAAGCAGGACCAAAGACCTCGCATAACAATATATTAGATAAAGATCAAGAGGAAAAAGAGTGAAGTTGGACTTGGAGATAGAGATTTAAGACCTCCAGCTCCTCTTCCTGCTCTTATCAGGTACTATTACAAGTTTCTGTTAGTAAACTTTCTGTTAGTAAGGAGATGGTCTTAATTAAACCCTCACAGCTGTGTCTTGGTTTGTTCTTTCAAAACACTACAGCTTTTTAGCTTTACTCTGTTGTAAACAGGTTTTAATCAAAGTTATATAGGGAAAACAGGGAACAAAGACAGAGTCACTCTTTTCTTGAAAAAGGCATAAACAAAAGGAGAGCACTTAATTTTTTTGTACTCTCCTAAACCATTCTGATGAAAGCAAAATTAGAAGGAGTTGAGGTGAAGACCTTTAACGTCCTCATTGGAGGCTGTTTGTTGTTGATGAAAGTAAGAGTTCACTTGCACCTTCTACATATCCTAGCCGCTTCATTTTGGTGTAATGCCAAAAGAGTATTCAACAAATATAAACATAATATAAGGTAGAGTCTATTGAAAAGTTTGATTAAATTGGCAAGCCAAACCAAACAACCATTAGAATTAGGCAACTAGATGAGATTTCCCCACTACCGGAGTAGCCATGGTTGCTCTGTCACAACCCTGCGCTGGATATGTCATTGAGTCTGCAGTTTTAGTCCTTTTCATTCTCTCTCTCAAGCAGAAATATTGGGCAAAGGGTAGATTGCTCCATAGTTAAATTACAATCAAAATCAATGAACAACGTAATCCTCGGCATTCTTTTTTTAAATATACATACATATTTTTTAATTTCCTAAATAAAAGTGACTGATTTAGT
The DNA here is from genome assembly GCF_964194185.1 of Rhinolophus hipposideros. Lineage (NCBI taxonomy): Eukaryota > Metazoa > Chordata > Mammalia > Chiroptera > Rhinolophidae > Rhinolophus > Rhinolophus hipposideros. The sequence continues at coordinate 94,162,565 of NC_138048.1, forward strand.
AAGGATTTTTAAAAATCTAAGTCATTTTTACACCTAAAAAGAATATGATGTTGTTTGTCAACTGTAATTGAAAAATTAAATTATTTTTAAAATACATAAATAATGAAATTTAATCAGTTTATCTTGCATGAATGCATACAATATACACCAGTTTAATAAATATTAAAACTCTTAAGATGATAAAAATAGCAAGTACTTATTTTTATTGAGTTTCAGACTCTACTCTTCTAAATGGTCTTGTATTTTTTACCAAATGCCAATTTCTCAGAATAAGGAATGATTTATTTCATATGCAGCTAGTGCTGCATAATATCAATTGCGTGATACTTGAATAATGCAGAGCATGTCTGCAATTATATTGCATGAGTTACTGTAGAAACAGCATGCTTATAAAATATTCTCTTTATTAGTATTTCTCCATGACTTTCTATGTAAATCGAACGTTTGTTTGTCAATATCTGGAATAAAACATAGGTTTTAAAATTTCTGCATCACCATTTTCTACCATAATGGGATCAGAAAACTAATTTAAAAGATATTATGAAAATATTAACTTATTACAGTGTTTCTTAGAGATTTATTTTGTTGTGTTTACTTTTGCTTATACAAATAAGTATACTATTATTTGGCTTATACAGATAAGTATACTATTATACCATTAATAAAAAGGTTATAAGTGTATGACAGTATAAGTATGGTCTAACAGTTTTTTCTGCAAAATTTATTAATCAACTTGTTATTCTTTAAATCAATGTAGAATACAAGAAAAGGGATATATGAATCTTTTTCAGAGTCCACCATTCCTTTGAATATTTCCAGGCTATCACAATATTACCTCGGTTTTCAAACGTGTCTGTCAATGAACATTTTGGTTTACTAACTTCGTAAACCCAGAAGTAAGTGCTTCAGTTTTCAAACATGCCTCAGAAGTCAAACATGTCATGTGACTTCCACTGAGTGCAAGATCCTGAGGCCTAGCTGTCAATTGTTTGCAAACGTTTCAGAACTCCAAAGGTCTTCTGAAACAGATTACTTTTGAAAACCGAGGTACCACTGTACTTCAAATTAAATGATAATGCATTATATCAGCAGTCATTCATTGAACAAGCTACTCTTATCTTGTACAAGTTTGCTATTGATTACTGGGAAAAGAACAACTCATTTTGGAGATAAAAAAGTTTGGTTACTTAGCAACAAACAAAAGATTAATTTCCAAGCTTTGAGATAATGGAGAGGAGATAAATACAGGTAGTATAAATGAATGAATTCCATAAAATATTTGTTTGGAATAGAAAACTGCAAGCTGTAGTACATTCCACCAACTGTTCTGAAGCTTGTTGGTGGGATTCAAAATCAATCCCCAGCTTGCTCATCACCCCAAACTCGTGGATCCCCACTGAAGTCCAGAAGCTCTTCTCCAGGCTGTTTGTTAAATGAGTAAGTGAAGATCTATCTTCGTAGTTCCCTGAAGACTTATTCCACATTGAGAAAAAGCACCAAATGCAAAAGAATTATAAAACACATATGAAGCTTTGTCCTACTCTCTTCATTTCTGTTAATATCCCAAAGTTAAAGAAACATGACTTAATCTGTAAAATCTTGAATTTCTCCATTTTGTACAATGAAAAATTAATATAGCATATTTTTTATTTTAATAACTCTAAATTGCTTTTGAAATATATATCCGTTTATATATGTTTATATATTCACATCCATAATTGGTAGGTATAAAGAATTAATGAACATTAATATTATAGTAATTAAATTATAATATTTAATGAGCTAATATAAAGATAGAATTGAAACATAGATGAGGTCATCTTCCTCCTACCATGACAGATCTCCCTGTGGTTTTAACATCTTCTAAGAAAACTTTCATGTTATAAACCCTAACATTTAAGGAGAGATGGAAGAAAACATCTTTGATTAGTGTCTATATCTATCATATATTCTAACTTTACCTCAGTAGACTGGCTTGGATTGTTTTTTTAAATGTGGCAATGATTTATTATTTAAACATAAATATATGACTAAGAAAAAGCTAATGAAGTGTAGCATGTGTTTCCCAATTTAAGACACATATAATTTACAGGGGTTAAGAAAAAGATATTCTGAAGGGAAGATCATGACAGCCATCACAAGTTTCTCTGTTTCCTACTAAACCCTTGTATTTGACACAAGTATCAAACCAGAAATATTACCAAATGGGCCTTGTTTAAATGCTGATCCCAATAGAGATTTTTTTTTTTTATACTTTGGAAGACAACCAGAAAAAAGTAGCAGATGATTTGGAGGAATTTTTGTTTTCATTTTTAAATAAAACAAAACTTAAGAGGGAAGATTTTCAGAAAAATCTATGAATTATTTTAAGGGTCATTTTTCCAGAATATTTTAAAAATAAAATAATCTAGTCACATTTGATGTACCCTGAGGAAAATTCTTCAACTTTTCTATTTTGTAATATTATAGAATTGCTTTTGGTTAAGTGAATTAATATGTGGATAAGTATAGATATAGAGATCTGGCCCCAGGGCAGAGTTTTAAGCAACACAGAATTAGAGACAGAATTAGGTCAGTAGAAGTTTTGAAACCTCTCTACTCAGCCAGGAGGAACAAAATTAGCAAAGTATTTGTAGGAAAGTAACTGGAATTTTCAGAATTGTTAAGCCATAACTTTGACCCATAGATGCAGTCAATGTAAGATACCCTTCTCTCTGGAGAGAATGAGTCTGAAGGAGAGTTCAGGTTTAAACAGCAAACCCTGCTGCTGAGAAAGCATTATCAGTCAGTGATTTGAAGAATTAGGAAAGCCCAAAATGTGGAAATCTTAGAAATTTTAATTCTGACAATTTGGCAGGGCCAGTTATATAAAAAACTGCCCTCTAGAGAATGTTTGACGGTGAAGACTTTCTCACTTATAATGGAAGTACAATCATGTAATGAAATCCTCCCTTCCTGAAAAATGAAGCCATGATATGATAATCTCAGGTTCACATTCCTAACAACGTTTGGACTGGTTAATGAACAGTAGAGAGCAAAGAATTAAAATATTTAATGAAACTGTTACATAAAAATAATGTTATTTAATTGCTTTAGCTTTCATCTTTGGGACTTTAAAATTAGTGGACTCATTCCCAGGAAATTCATAACAGTGTTGAGTTTATACATAAATTTGGGACATTTTATGTTGCTGGCCTTTTACTCTTGGAGAACTTTTATGTTGCTGTTCATTTATTGCAAAACCTCTAGTGGATTTATTGGGTCACACAGCAGTGTAAGAGATAGGACAGAATGAATTTTCTGAGTACCTTTGAAATTAATTAAATGAAATGATTATTGTTGTTTCCTTTGGGAAAATATAAAGTTCCTTTTGCTGTACCGTGGGCATATATGAAGAACAGGCAATATTAGATTTTGGAGCAGTTAATGTAGGAAAGTGGAAGAACGGTCCTAGGAGAAGCTCATCTTTACTTGGGAGGGACACCCATCCCTCAGAGACAGTAGACTTTAGGGCAAAGACCACCACCCTAAGAGAACAAAACTGGAAAAGATGTTAGGAGAGAACAACGCCCCTCACTCCTCAAGCATAACTCTCCCTGCTTCTCTCTACCCTTTATTTAATTCTTTCTAGAGGGTTGGAGAATTTTTCCTGATCGGTGAATTTGCAAGAGAAAACTGAACATTGGATGATCAAATATTTGTTTCTTTTCTCTCTTTTTGAGGGCTTTGCCTAAATGAAGCTGGCATTTATCCCAATCTCCTTTCTTCCTATATGTAAATTTTACACACAACTGCAATCCTCAAACTTTCCTTGTGACTAGGGGAGAGTAAATGTCTTTCAAGCCCAATGGCCTGCAGTTCTAAACTATGTCTCCCAACCGAACATTTAGAAGCAAGAAGCCTGATATGTTTTTATTTCCCTGCTTTTTACCTCTGTTTTTCAACAGCTTCAGAACTTGGATGGGGGGAAAATCATACTTAGAACTCAATTATACTCATGACAATGACAGTTACATAAATATTGAAGTCTAACTCTTTTTTTTTTCTTTATCCATGTCATTCTTTCCTATTTCTGCTGAAGGGTTGCTTATTAATTCCTACCATTTCAACTAAGTGTTATCACTACTATAAACACTTCTGTGACTTTCCCAAGTGTTCCATTTTAAGTGTTTCTATATTATTTGCTGTATTTCTAAATTATGTCAAGAATTACATTCATTTGGCATGGAGCATTTTCAAGTCTGTCTTTACTTTGCAGTTATAGTTGTTATTGTGGTATTAATATCTCTAGCACAAATCAAAGACCATAAACCAAAGCAGGAATTCATAAATGTTATAAATGTTATTTAATAAATATATTCCCCAAAGTTTAACATTTCTTCCCTATTCAGCTTTTACTTTCATATGTGTTCAGCAGAGTCTACAAATTACTGCCCAAAGGTCACATTTGTCACTACCCCAAACCCACTGTCCTGTTTTCTTAACTAGTATTTTATAGAGAAACAGCACTCATTAATTTACAGGCTGTCTATAACTGCTGCAATGACAAGTTGAGTAGTTGCTGCAGAGATCTTCAAGCCAACAAAACCTAAAGCAACTATTATCTGCCCTTTCACAGTGTCAGGGAGCAAAAACTTTTCTTCTATTCTCTTAGGTTAAATTGCCAGGTACCCTGCAAATTAAATTAATAAAGGAATAATCAAAAGAAAAAGCACACAATGTTTACTAATATTTGCAATGTTTATAATATGTGCACAGGAGTTTGTAAATAAGAAGTAAAACTCATTGAAGCAGTTTTACTCGGAGACTTACATACCCTTTTAACAAAGGAAAAAGGGTTTAGGCTTCAAGGGACAATAAAATGTGGGTATGTGATGAGGAAATACATGGGGGAACTAATGAAAGACAATGTCTATTTTCAGCAGGTCTGCCTTTGCAAGCTCATTTTAGTGACTTCCTGTCTTCAATGATAAGAGTGGCTCTTCTCTCCCTGGTGGGTGTGTGGGGGTGGGGGGGTGGGGGGGGGTAGTTACACACCTTCCTAAAAAGGAAATTCACATCCTGCTTGTAGGCAGTTAAGATAAGAGCAGAGAACCCTTCCTACATCCATTGATTCTCAATGCCTTCACTTCAAAATTGATCTTATGCCAAAGCGGCACATTTGGTGTGTCATACTCTGGATCCCGTTAACAGAAAGAGTTTGCTAACACCTGCTTTAAAGTATGAAAGCTGCTTATTAAAGGAATGCAGGATAATATTCTAAAGACTCTAGAGTCAAAATAACTTTTTTCCCCCTCCGAGAACATACCTCCATTTCTCAGTATCCTCTTAAATTATCTATGGCTACTTACATGTTCAGTAATATTCTTTGTCATTTTCTTTATCATATGCTTTAGTCTAGTATACGGCACTATACTATTTATTTTGGCATATTTTTAAATAATTTAAATATGTCATTTCCTCTTAGAGATTGTCTTAGCCTAGGTTCCCTAAAAAAAAAGAAAAGAAAAGAAAAAGAAAACTGATTCTGAGGAAAACAAAACAAAAACACAATGTACTACCTGCTTACATGCTAGCACTTGAAGGGGAGTGCAATAACAGGGAAGCATGAAGGAGTGTCAAAGGGAAATTAGGCAGAAGTGAGGAAAAGCAGATAAAAAAGGAGCTTCACAAACCTGGTCGTGGCTTTGTCATAGAAGTGGCTGATTGCTCTGTCTCTCAAATTATGTTAAGAGATGTTCAAACTATTACTGCTCCAGTCCATCTTAGAGTCAGGAAAGGATGGGTGGAAGGAAGAAGACCATCTCCTATTGGTCAGGGCTCAGCCAACCGGCATTAACCCTCAGGCACTCCAATGACACTAACTGGCTTTTCATCAGTAAAGTTAGGTCTCAAGACAGTGTCCTCCACAGTACCAACAATGGATTGCATATTTAAGACAAATGAATAAAAGCGTGGCAAAATGACTTAGACATAATATAAAGATTATTTTCCTAATCAATCAGAGTAATTAATAAATGTATAATTCTTACAGTTAAAAATACCTCAGACTACAGAGTAATGAAGAAGCGCTTCAAAGTTGCCCATCTGGCTTCCTTTAAAACATAGTATCACAGTCTTGAAGCTGAGAGTTGCATAGACATTTGGAAATGTGCTTCTTGTGAATAAGTGTCCAAAGAGTCAGATGGAAAGAAAACCAAGATAAATGGACCCTCGTTGTCAAATGTGTTTCCATATAGTTGCTTGTGCTAAATTGCATTGGCCATCGCATTTCAATCATTTTTGAAGAACTTATTTTTTAGCTAATATGTTAATATTTTCCTTTTAGTTTAGGAATTTTTAAAAATCAAATAATCAAATATTACAGAAACTTAATCTATAAGTAAACAAATGTTACATGGGAGAATTTACTTTCCTTGCGAAGCAACTTTTATCCCGTAAACATTACGAGAAATACGGATTTTATAAAACACCAAAACCCAAGAATGCTGCCTTTCAGCCCATTTCTTTGGAAAGCTAAAGTTCTTGGAGCACCATGATCACCACCATTTCTGATAACAGACAGACAAATGAATAAATAACTACCTATTCCCGTGGAAACCTGACAATGTATAATTAGGGGGAAAATTGACATCAGAAATTGTTGATATTATACACAATTACAATAATTATTTTCATTTCATAAATTCTTTACCATTTTAAGACTAATGAGCATACAGCACAATAGTCTTACATATTTCTATGTAATCCTGGATTTAATTCTTTTAATGACAATGCTAAATTCTAGTCATGCTTTCGATTTTTTTAAATTACTATAGATGGCACAGTAAGATGTTCTACTCTCAATCTCATAAAAGCAGAAATATGTAACACAGTTATATTTTGGGTTAAAAATTTGAAAAAAATAATTGACGTTAAGGACTTATTCCTTCATAATCCAAAATTGGTTGTAATTGGAAGTTTACAGATAAATTGTTCTGTAGAAATACTTTGAATATGTATTGCAATAAATGCTGCTTTAATCTATGACCATGCAGAGGCAAATATGTTTGGGATAGCTACAGATTTTAATCATCTCATGAAAGCATAAGAATATCAAATTAAAGTAGTAGCCTACTATCTTGATTATTCAGACAAAAATGTTACCATGGATCAGAATGTAGACAAACATCCCATTGGCTCCACTAAGTAAATAAGGGGTAGGAAAATCATTACATTTTACCTATTATTTTGACTCCATGAGAGAATGTATAGTCTATAATATTGTGTTAAAAAAATCAACTTTTTTCCTCTTTCAAAATCTACAAAAGATCTTTAAAACTTTGATGGATTTGCTTATTACAAATTAACCTGATCTTTATGGTTGCTGAAATTATTAACTAATCAGATAACACCTCTCTTGTCACCTTCTCTTGACAAAGTTACCCTGATGAAAAGGTCATCAAAGACTCAACGACATTCCTGGTGCCCACATACCTAGACAGGAGCTTATTCATTTGAAAACCTTAAAGAAAAATGCTTTGCTATTTTCGGGCTTGTTGGCCTGAATGAAAAAGAAAAGCAGTACATTTATTTTTCTAAATAATCTCCCAATATCACATAGTAAACACTCAAGGTTTTAGCTTCTATGAATATTTTAATTATGCATACTCTTGGGTAAGAGAATTTTTTTTCTTAAATGTTAAAAGATCATAGCTTGAGCCTAACAACCTTAGAATTTCTGAGCCAACTGCAAAATAGGTTTAGTGTTCTTTAACAAACATTTTTGTGTGTGTTTCTGTGTCCTAAGTACTGTGCTATGAACAGGGATGTAATGACTAGAACAATGCACATAGTCCTAAGCCCTTGGGGCTTCTGTTTATATGTAAATGTATATGCAAACAAAGAAGGAATTGAGCTAGAGAATAATATGGCTGTGCCTACTTTAAGAGGGTGAGTGGAAAAGGTCTCTCTATGAAGGTACTATTGAATGGGAGGTTTTAAAATTGGGAAGGGGATAGTCATGGAGGGAACAACAGCTCAAAAATGTGGGGTAGCCCTTAGCTGATGTGAAGAACTTGACAGAAATTCAGTTTAGGTGGAGAATAGATAGCATGGGAAAATGCTGAAGATGATTTTGTATTATTTCAAGGAAAATAAGGCAACACTGGCAATTTTGTAAGCCTGAAAGATCGATGATGCAATTTATGTTTTTAAAGAGTCATTCTAATCGCTGTGTTGATGTTGGAGAATTACAGCACAATTGGGGAAGCACTTTATAAGGCTGTTTTAATAGGCTGGGGAAAGCTGACAGTGGTTTTGACGGGAGTAGAAGAAAAGCGTGTGAGAAGTAATCAACAATAGCAACTGTGATAGTAATAGTGATGATAATACTTTATAGTGGCTGAGGCTATTTGAAAGAACAATTATAATGTTACAGATGGAATCTAAGTTACATGAAGAAGAAAGTGATGTCAGAAGACACCTGAATCATCATGAAACTATTGTAAGGATAATGGCCTGACAGTGCCAATGAAATTGAATAATTGTGGCAGTAAGTTTCTTGAGCGAGTGAAAAGGATGCTAAAAAGGCTCGTTGGGAATCAAACTTCTTGAAATAAATTTCAAAGGTGGGGCAAAATCTGGAGATGACAAATCTAGAGGGTGGCCATGGCAGTAGATAGCTGAGTTGAAGGAGAAGTAAGACAACTGAGGATGAGATAGACTTAAATAACACCATGTTAGGCAGTTAATCCCTGCAGAGGTTGAATTTACAATAATTAACGACAGGTGTTGGGAAAGAGGACAACCTTCACAGAATTATGTGATGTTACCATGCAGGCAAAAGTATAGGGTTATTATCTTTTTTAATCTAATCACTCAGAGTTAAAAGATATCTAGAAGTTGAGGTTGTAAAGAAAACTACAATTGCTAATTGAAGAACTGTAAAATAAAGGTATCTCCTTATCTCTAATGTACAGATAATTATATTTGATTTGAGATTATGTAAATTGAAGTATAATTACTTCAACCTCAGCATGATAAAGCCCTTTGAAAACCTTAGAAAGAAAATACCAAAAGTAGGCAAATTATTACCATTATAAAAGCAAGCTTGATCACAAAATCTCTGCTTGGACCATGTTTGATTCTTCTAGTTTTGTGTTTATGAGCAATTGTACTGCAATACACAATTCCGTTTAAATAGATATGCAGCATTTAATATGAACAATTCAGAATTATTTACTATGCTTTATTGATCTAAGTAAAAGACAAAAAATCAATGTTTTTCTTAGAAAAGCAATAGAATTGCTGTACAAAGGAAAAGATTGTTTCAGATTGGATTCCTTGCCAAGCCAGGTAATTAAAACATACAAACAAATTGCTAAGTGTGTTTGTTTGTTTGTTTTTTATGGAACATAAATATCGATATAGAAGACATATGTCTTTGAAAAGGCTGTCATAGATCAAGAGTTGGGCCAAATAAGGAGATGTCATCTGGTATCTCCAATTTGATGTATAAACTGTGATTAAATTTATCACAGGAAAATCTATAAGCATAAAACTTTCAGAAAACCGAAATACGGATGAAAAAGCATTTAGCATCGCCTTTGAATCAGGAATGCTCCTGCTCTAAGACCCTCCTAATTCAAAATTCTGAAATTTGTTGGAACTGTGTCTTCCTTTTCACATTTTCCACCAGTTGGCACAAGCCATCAGGTGCCTGAGGGACAAAAAAGCAGGATGAGGAAATCTTAAAGAGTACAAGCTCTAAAATGAATGAGTCAACAAAGTTCAATGGAACTTAAAATATTGTTTCTTTTCTTTGGGTTTCTTCCTAAATATTGGCTAGGATTAGTTAATATTATAAAACAAAACATGTATTTTAAAATACGGTTTCATTGCTTGTTATGCATTCTGGAAATCCTAGGCTGAAAGACAGGTCTTTCTCTTTCACAAGTGAATAAAGCACTGCTGGAAAACACTTACAGATCTGGGAAAGCGATTTTGAAAATTCAGTTTATTTCCATAGATTTATATTCCCGCTACAGAAGTTTAGTTATTTCTTGACATGGTAAATCACTTAGTTTTGCGGTCTTTTCTCCTCTCTCATGTGGAAGTGGATGAATTTCAATGCAGCAAAACATGATCTCTCCTATTCTTTATTCTACTGGATTACAGTGATAAAGTTTAATTCTTAATTCAAATGTATCAAAGAAAAGGAAATGCACTGTGAAAACCTGCAATGAAAATAGGAAGAGTTTGGTTGAAACTTTAATTAAAATAGGGTTGATATATAACTCAAGCAGCAGCTCTATATTAGAAGCCATTTGTCTGATAACATTGTCGCTTGAGTTCACAATCATAGTATGCGGCAGAGCTGTCTAACACGTGTACCTGTCAATCTTAACGCTTTACAATTGCTAGAAATACGCGATTATGTGAAGAATTGCTAGTCTTCTTTTGTGTTTAGTAGATAGATCATAAAATAAAATAATACGGAATTAACGATGGAATTGACAGAGTCCAGAGAGAATGTCATACTAGTTGAGAACTCAAGTTCTGAATCTGATAAAATTTGATTTAAATTCTCTTTCCCACTTATAAAGTACATAATTTTGAGAAATTTAATTGGTTCCTCTAGGCTTCAGATTCTTCATTTGTAAAATATCACAATTACAGATTTGCGAGAATTAAATGTCTTAGATATAAAACAATGGTTTTATATCAGTAGTGAACCTCAATAAATCAAATAGTAAATGTAGTCATATGTATATTTATATGCATATTTATAAATACATTAATATAACTAGATCGATATTCAAACTAGGTTTTACTCAGAGAATTTACATTGCCAAATGATATTATTTTACCAAATAGCTTATTCCATTCAAAAAACACACAGAAAGCTCACACTGAAAGAACTATTTCTTAAACAGCATATTATGTACATCAATTTACATTAGATTCTATCTTACAATTTTCAGAAAATGAGTTAAAATTAAGTTGGCTAAAGAAATTTGATTTGCCAAGTAAATACACTGTGAAACTAATCTTTTACTTTTTTGTGTCTACGTTGCTGCATGTTTTTCATATTATACATATATGTGTCCCTGGGTCACTGTAAAATATAGAAGTGGCTGCTAAACCACATTAAATTACTCTCAGTATGGTTTTAAAATATGCTGTAATATGGCCTTAATAAGACTGTCTCAATAACCATAACAGCTCACTGTACAGCTGTTAGATAAAAGGAGTTTTACTCAATTGCCTCAGAGTTTAGTTGATCTGAGAACTGATTATATCTAGATCACTGGTAATTTTCTAGAAATGTTTTTTGTACATTTTCAAGTTCACAAACTCACCATGCCTATAAATTACTCATGCTCTGAATCTAATTTAAATAAGTAGCTGTTCTCCTTAATGAGCAATTTTGTAAAGAAGTAACTATTATATTAATGCAGAACTGTATAAGAATTTTTTAATGCATCTATGAAGTTTTAAATATTTTTTCTTAGACAACAGATGCATCAGGCCTTAAACAGGAAATCAAACAAATACCTCTAACATCTGCATTTCACATAATAAAATTAGACACACACGTAATATTTTTATTATCTGGAAGGTAAATTATTTTATTGTGTAATATATTTTTAGAATAATTTCTGAATAACAGTCATTTCCATATTGTATATTTTTCTTCTGTGTGTACATGCACATCAGTGGTTTCTAATTCTGGTGAGAACATAGTCTACCTAGTAATCAACAGAGTATAAATTAAAATGAAAATATCAAGCCAGAATTTTAAAAACTCAAATTGTGAGAATACCAACTATTCTTGAAGATATGTTGATATAGAAACTTTTGTACTATCCTCTTATTATTTTTCTGATACTTTTTTTCATGGGCATAATTCTAAAGCTTCTAAGCCCTGGAAATCCAGCATTTAAAAGAAAACAGCAGGCCTGAGAAGCTAAGACTCACAACATTTAAAATGAAAAGCACAGAGAGAATTATTTTTTAACAGAATATGGGGAATGTAAAATTCCTTCTTTATTGTACTGTATGCAGATTATCTTATATTTATTAATAATTTACCAATAGATAAAACATGTGTCTCTTAGTCTTCAGATTTTGTTTTCTGTCTGAATTCATAGTGGGCATTGCTTATTTAGTATCTAAGTAAAAATATTTATCAGGCACCCTTTTATGGCTACGAGCTATGCAACATTTTCTATGTATCCTAAGTATCCACTAAAGACAAACGCTATTATTACCAGTGTTATTAAAGTACTTTATATATGTATTTATACTTTAATTTCTTTAATGGCCACCAGCTCATGAAAGTATAGTCCAGACTCAGACTAGTATAGATTGGAGACTTTTTCAGCAGACATTTTGGTCTTGACAACTATGGATAAGATCGAATTTGTCACAAATGCACACATAAATTCTTGTTAATAAGGCAACATATTATTTTTGCTGGGTAAAATTAAATCCATTTGTGCATTTGTGTAAAATAATCGTTCTCAAGTCACTATGCCACTGACCTTATAATTAACTTGCCTTATTTTTACTGACTTGCCCTAAAAGTTAAGTAGGATCTTGGTCTCTTCTGCAGAGCCAGAAATTCCATCTGGTGGGATCCTTGTGGATTTTTATGTCGTGAATGTATGCATCTTTCCCACGAGGAAAGCCAAGAGATAATTCATAGCTGGGTGCCATAATCCTTAATGTAAGTATTAGACAAATTGCCTAGAAACCATGGATAGACCCATGTTCTACAAGCCAAAATACACAAACCTTTTCAGATGATTATCATAATTTATATATAATATGTAATATCATTATATCCTACAAAAGTTGAATTTTTAGTACAGGTTAGGTTTTGTTTATAAACCTGGTTTTCCAGGAACACAGTAAAAATCTTAGTGTAGTAAAATCCGGAGATTGCTAAAGGGAAGGCGTTTTTAACCAACTAGTGTGAAGTAGGAAATTACCACTTCTTGCAAATCAGAACTAGTTAATACTGACCATTTTAAAGGATAGTTTCAACTCCAGCTGTCTCACTGCCACCTGTATTGGGGATTTCCCCCACAGTACAATTTGGTAACAAGAGCAACCAACATTTAGAGACATTTAATTTTATTTGTATGTTGATAACCCAGAAATAATGAATTAACATTACATCTTTGTGTTCTATTAGGCAATATTACAGGAATGACAACTAGGCAATGTATATTAATTGCAGTAGGGCATTCTTACTTATAAGTCATTCTGAACCAGTCACCCAGAACAGTCATTTCAGCTCCAACAGTGCAGCAACAAGCATTTCCCAACAGTTATACTCAGCGACATAACTGTTGATGGTGGTCATTAGACTGGTTTTCTTTAGTGGAGGAGAGAGGATTTAGCAATCTTGCTTAATCCCTACATTGTTTCAAGGAAAGAGAAAGTCAGTTATGTGCTGTGACTAGAGAAGGAGGTAAGTAAAACCTGTCCTTCGTGTTTGGTGGGGGTGGGGTGGGGGTGGTGACAAAGAAGAGAGAAAAAAAAAAAGAAATTACAGCCTCCTATTGACAAGCAGGCAGGCGTGCTATCCTGTTGGAGACTTTGCTAACCACACAGTACAAGAGAGAATTCATTTAGAGCATGTTTGAATAATGGGGGAATAAATCTGTAGCATAGAGTTTAATTTTGCTGCTCAGCAGGAAAAGTTTAAATTAGAAGATCTACCAGCTGCTAGCAGGGTCTTCTTGTCACTCATCATCACCAAAATGAAATTCAAATGAGTGGGTCGCTGATCATGTTTGTCAGGAGAAAAAGAGAAATTAATAGTAGGGAGTTGTTTAATGGGTACAGCTGGCATTTGCTAATATTTGGAGACATAGATCCAAGATTGTAGGTCTTGGCACTTGACAACCCATTATCCCACAGCAAACCATGATAAGGTTTTTCTAGGGATGTTCAGCTGAAAGTCCTTGTTGTGAACCTAATTACCAGACATTGACCTTGACACTGTTTGTCCAAGTCCTGTGAAAAGAATTCTGTTGACTCACTCTGGTGCTGTGGAAAGATATAATCACATAGTGACAGAGCTTCCCAAAGCTTTACATGTCACTACACACAAAGTGACAATGTTTATGTGGCACACTGGGATGACCAGACAGGGCTGTCCAGGCCTAAAGTTGAGTGGTCAGGTGCTGTGAGAAACCTTGAGCTGTGTCTTAAACCTTGGGCTCTGTGTCTCTGAAACTCTTAACCTGTGTCTCATCACCACTTGGGAAAAAACGGATCTGATTTACCAAATGAATATTCCAGCCCACTCATGAGCAGTTTACATGTATTAAAGAGAATCCAAAGCACTTCTTTTTCTGTAGCTGTCGTATTTATAAGGGCTATCAGCAGAACATCTGGCCACTTAAGAACAGTTTTTGTAGAGAATTGAAGCATGTTTTGGAATTTCTGATTTGACATTGCAGATGCTGTAAGCGGTGATGGCGCTAATGAATTCGAGGGAGATTATAATTTTCTCTATCATCAGAACTGTAAAATGTGTGCCCATATTGTTAAGTATTCATTCCTCAGATCAAAATATTTTAGAAGAATCTCACCAATGATTGCTGTGTCAATTTTTGCTCATGGTTATGTTTTACCTGTTCTGAATATCATAAGCTCTCTCAAGTTTTTTCAGGTGAATAATGACCCTGAATACATTTACAAATAGTCTCCAAAGGGTGAAAGGGAGAGAAACAAACCACTTCCTTTGTTTTCAGAGCTCACCCCCACCCAATACACAGTCTACAGAAACTTGTTCAGTTCTTCCTAAATCACTTCTTTTTATGGAAATTGGGAGTGAGTACTTTGGTATTTTGAGCAACTCTATAGGGAGCACCAAAGATAATCTGTGTAAAACAAAGATACTGCCTTCCAAGTTTTTTTGTCTTTCTTTTTCCCTTCTTTTTATTTGTTTTTGATTTAACTAGAGAAGGGCAGTCTCTGAAAGAGTTACCAAAGGAGAGTGCTCTGTTGATGAAGGAGGGTGTGAGAGTAGTCTGAGAATGAGGAATGACCACAGTCTTGGCTGTGCTATTAGGCAGAAAACAATATTTTTTAACAGCCTGGGTAGAAAGTAACATAAGTACCATTAACAATTTAGCTTCTCCAGTAGTAGAAAACTCCCATTACTCTCACAATTTTTCACAGCCAGGAAGTACTCAAGGGCACCATGAAAGGGACAATAACTGATGCCTTTTAATATGTGAATGTACACTCTCCAAAAGAGCTACCAGTTCTGCCACCTGGGCAGAATGCAGAGGCAATGAGGAAATTTCACGACCCCGTAGAACACAGACAGCAAACCAGAGGCCATTTTATTTTCTCTCCAACATCTTTCACATTTTTTCTCTGGTAAATGTACATTTTACTAACTTTTAAATACATTGATTTATACATATGGACAGTCACACAGACATTTAAATAATACTACTTCTAGATCTAAAACATTATGGTAAGAAAAATATTCAAAGACAAGCATACCAAAATTCCATATGTCCAATGAGGTTACTATTTTCAGTGTCATGAAAAATTGAAAGTAAATATAGATACATAGATAAATACATGGAGATTGTACTATTTTCTTTCTTTTGAACTTTAATTTCCTCTGAAGGCTTTTTGTATATAACCATCATCAACGCTTTACCTTAGGTATTAAGGAATACCTATTGGATCTGTCCAAACTCCCAAAGCAATTAGAGATTTAAATATATATTTATGTATCGATACAATATATATATTTATTTAAGTATATATTTAAATCCATGGTTTATTATTTTTAATTAATTATAATGTATCATTATTAATAAAATTTTAATTTATTTTATATAATATAGATCCATTTAATGTCAGTAATCCATTTATAAAACAGGCATTCTGCATGAGAGTGTAAATAGGTAGATTATTTTCCATTATTTTAAAAGGAAACTAATTACAATTTATTTGAATGGCAACCCTCCTCAATTTCTTAAAATAAAACCAAAATCCTGAACCACATTTTATATGTTTCAAACTACCATACCAAAGTATAAAACGTATAAAAGATTACTTCCCGATCACCAACAATTCACTTGTTACCCACCAGCTGTAATGACCCAGTTAAGCGTATTCTCAAAGCCAGCAGTACTGGAGACTCAGGACCCATTGGTTGAGTTTTAGGGAGCTGTTCAAACCATCCAAATGTGATTCTGGAATTTCTCTGATTGTATTGGAAGCAGAGCTTACAGATTTTTCCCACTGGAGACTTTTATGTTCTGAGACATTAAACAATTTGCACCTTAAAAACTGAGAGGCATTCTACCAGGTAAATATTTCTTCATGAAAACATAACTATGTGAAACAATATTTATTTTTGTTTGTTTGTTTGTTTGTTTATTACATTGCCACTACTTTCCTACTCCAAAAGCACACCCACACATACACTCTTATTCATTTAAAAATGTCAGTTCTTGGCTCTTTTCTTCTGTTATTGTGTAATTCTCAGGCAGTCTCTCTATAGAAGGTGGCAGAAATTGTCCCTGCTATCCGTAGGCTAGCATGGTCTAAGCCATCTACAATCCGATGAAAACAGAGTACCCTTCTCTTCCTGCATCCAATCCTAAAAAAAGAGGTCTGATTGGCTCTATTTATGCCATTCATATATCCCTCAGTGATTTAACATATGGAAGACAATGGGGTATTCTAATTGGACAATTTGGGTCAGAGAATCCATCCCTGTGCAAAAATGGAGTCAAGGTATCACCTAGAGGATTTCTAGAAAAGAAACACTCTAGATGGACAAATGTGAAAATAGCAGATTTCCATCAAACTCTATACAGAATTCAGTGTAGCTCATCCATCCCAATTACCCTGAAAGGTATACTGAGGAGGCAGCACTGAATTATTCTCCCTCTGCCCTCCTTCCCAGACCTATAAAAAAGAGAGATCCAAAAATTGAAATGTCTGTCTCAAATGGTTTCAATTGTTAGACTATTCGATATCGTGGGAGATTAATTCATGCAATAGAGTAGTTCTTTAGTGGGATAAAATTAAAGATGTCATGGTTGCATGCTTTCCCAAACATTCTATCCATATTTATGTAAATTTTAGCCATCTCAATTCAACATGGGTGACTGTGTCACGTTTTGACCACAGTAAGAAATTCCATAGTAGATATTTTTCCTATTGTCCTTGTCATTGTAGATATCAATGCCCCCAAAAGATAATCTTAAGACAAACATTACAGATAAAATAAAGATATTTCTGTTATAAAAAGGAAATCCTCATCATTATCATTTACTTGTATTATTATGTTTAAGGATTTTATAGAAAGAAAAAGAATAGCATGAAACAAAATAGAGAACCCCTGAAATAGACCGTATTTTTTTCCATTGGTATTACATCTATTACTTTGCCAATACCACACTGTCATGATCTATAAGTCTAGAAGTCAAATAGCATCAGTCCTCTAACTTGATTTTTCTCCTTTATTCCATTTCTTTTGATGTTTATACTCATACAAAGACTATTCTTAAGGGGTTGGGGCTAATTAATAGGATTTAGACGATAATTTTTGAAAAAGTTTACTTTTCCAAATCTGTGTCTATTAAGAAGACATTTTTCTAGAAACAGAGGAATAATTGGAAATTGTGATTATATCTATGCCCATTGGCCTAGTACCACTATAGTACTCGATTACTCAATCAAACACTAATGTAATTGTTGCTAATCTAGGTGTTGCTATGAAAGTTTTTTGTAGATGGGATTAATATCTGCAATCAGTTGACTTCCAGTAAAAGAGATTATTCTCCATACTTTGAGTGTGTCCTATATAATCAATTGGAATGCCTTAAGAGCAAACCAAGTTTTCCTAAAGAAATCCCACCTGTGAACTGTGGAGTCAATTCCTGTCTCAGAGTATCCAGCCTGCCAGCTGCCCTATGGATTTCAGACTGTCTATCCAGACCCCACAATCATGTAAGCCTAGATCAAGTCCTTGAGATACATTTATTTACACACACACACACACACACACACACACACACACACACACACGCTACTGTTTCTGTGTTTGTCTGATGGATACAGGAATCATATTAGCTATTCATTTCACTCCTGTCATATCACTTGGCACTATATTAGGTTTCTCCCTTGCTCTGAGCTGTGGAGAAGCAGATGGAGTTCCTGATACATAGTGTATACATACTTAAATATTTTTATTGAACAAAAACTAAGCCATGATTATTTTTAAACAAACAACAGCTAAACTTGGAAATGAAAGCTCAAATGTGAGCTTCAATTTCCAAATATGAGATGATTTTCTTGGAGGAGTAGCTTAATTTTAAGGATACATTTTTTTCTCCTTTAACTATACCAAATCAACACTGGGAAAATTCCTTACACTTTGGAGGTGTTTTCATTTCTATTAATCTATCCAATATGCCCTCGGTCATAGTTGCTGTTGTATTTGGTATTTCTACCCTTCAATGTCACTTCTCATTAATGGACTGGTTCTATTACTGTCATTTGATGACTTCTCCATTGCCATCTTCATGAACTCATTATTATCTAATTACTATTTTATTCCACTCTTTGGTTCATCAGTTCTTAATATTCCCCTTAATTGACACCTTTGTTTAAATTATGTAAGAGAAAAATGGGACAAAATTTACATTTATCTTATAAATTCTGATTAGGAAAGCTTAATTTGTTTTTTCCATTTTCTGGATAGAAAAGCTAAGTAAATATTTTCTGCATTCAATTCAAATTTCCATCATTGAAGTTACCCTATTTCATGACCTTTCAAAATGCTCTTCAAAGACTGCAGAAACAGTTACATGTATACTGGCATTTGTTTATTGTGAAATTTCATATTAGGTTCTTTTTATTTAATTTGTAACATTTCACATGATGTATATTTTTTAATCTTAACTCAGGTCTTATTTTCTTGTAGTTAAGTCAAGAATAAAAACGTCAAAAAAATGGTAATAAAATGTCAGAGTATGTCAGGGATATAGCTGCAGTTTTAGAATTGGAAAAACGTTTTACTGGAGAAAAACAAAAATAGTAAAGAAACTTTTAATTTTTATAACACTTGGTATAATCATTTTCATAAAAGATAACAAAATCTGTAAAGTGTAAGCAGAAATATTTATCGTTAACATTATTTTACTGCAAATAAAACTATGTGTTCTTTCATTTGTGTGAGGCCAAGAATCTAAATCTTAGTAAATTAATATACTCACTAATTTGAATACCATAAAATTCTCATTCATGAAAACCTCCTTAGAACAGATGGAACCACTTGGGGATCTATCTTTGACTAACAATTATGTAAATATAAGTCCCAATAATTTAACAGTAAAATGTTAAATTTATTCCATAAGATTATCATGACCAATGGAACACCTTTATATAGCTGTTACAATAAACATGAAGCAATGTAACTTTTTTCTCCTTTTCATATACCATTGCAGACACCAGATTGTAGTATGTGACATACACGTACAGAAAGAGATTTTCTTTTTTCACTACAAACTCATACTATATTAACTTTCAAATTTTTTTGAATCATACACAAAATGGTTACTCTAATTCTCAGAACATAACCACAGGCTAGGTAGATCTAGATTTTGAGATATAGGCAGAAATATAGTGGGTATTACTGAAACCACATGGGAAAAAGAAATTCACTATCCCAAGTGTTTTGAGGATAAGAGATCTGTAGTCACTCTTTTTTTTTTCTTTTTTAATGAATTTATGTTAATGTAGAATAAAGTTATATACAGCATATAATTGACTGGATATTTTAAATTTTCCCCAGATTTACTGATTTTCTGATATATGTTGATTAGTTCATGATTTAAAAAAGGAGTTTTAATCACATTTTAAATAGGTGAATTGAAGACAGACTGAATCCAAACTATACCATCTTCATGAACTATGAATGATTTCATGAAATCTGATACTGTGGGGAAAAACTTCAGTCACCTCCACTACATATAAGATTTCCCACTGAAAGTTTCTTACAAGTGAGTAGACAAAGGGCAACAATGCTGTTGTTTTTGACAGAAGATTCCTCCATATCCATATGTGTTCCTCTTTTATTAAATCACTTTGGGTTTCCTAACATGCAGAGTTAATTCGGACTATAAATACTAGTAATCTAAACATTACAATCTAGTTTAAATATTAGGAATGGGAAATACAATTCATTTGTAAATTAATTAAAAATGGGCATCACTTAGGAAAATTCAGAATGAAGAATTGTTGCAATAAAAGTCATGGAAATTTTTGAAAAACCCAATATTACGATGATTATGATGAAACCCAATATTACGGCTGATATATATATATATATATATATATGTATGTATGTATGTATATATAGAGAGACCTACCTAGCCTATGGTTATATTATGAGAATTAGAGTAAACATTTTGTGTAGGATTCAAAAAAATTTGAAAGTTAGTATTCTTTTAGCTATCTCAAAATTTCAGACTAGATTTAACAAGGAAATAAGTCACAAAGTATATGCCAACATTTTTAGAGAGCACTGGAGAAAATAACAACACAAATTTCATATATATACTACATATATATATATGTATATATGTATATGTATATAAAACTACATATATATATATATATATATATATATATATATATATATATATATATATATGGTGTTGATGGTGGGACTTCTGGCTTTGTACAATATCTAACTGGCTGAAAATAGCCAATACTGCTTTGATGTCCATTTGTTAGGTACAGTGTTATAGATACATTTAATGGTTAGGGATTAGTAAATGAAAAGTTTAATTCTTAAATCTCTCTAACAACTGATGTAGTAGTTGATATTTTTCTAAAATAAGAAATCTTTTCATTGTCCCTATCTCTACTTCATGTTTTGCAAGTCCCATTGTGGTGGAAGTACATTGTTTCTTTTAATAAATTTGGAGAAAGACAGACAAGTTAATACACAGTGAAGCTATCGGGGTCTGGAATTTTCTTTATCAGACACATTTTATTACAAATTCTATTTCTTGAATGGATATAAAACTACTAAGGAAATGTTCAGATTTTTTTGTTGTGATTTTGTTTGAGCTTTCGTAGTATGTCTTTCCAGGATTTGCTCATCTCATTAAGATTATCAAAATTATTAACATACAGTTGCTCATATTATCCCTTTATTATCTATTAAATACCTTTAAAATTTGTAGTGATATCATGCTCTAAATCCTGATATTTGCAATTTTTGTCCCCTCTCATTTTGTTGTGATCAGTCTAACTGGATGTTTATCTCACTGGATGTATATAGCTTTTGTTTTCATTGATTTTCATTTTTTTGTGTGTGTGTTTTTTGTTTCACTGGTTTTATGCTGATCTTTATAGGTTCGTGGTTTTTTGTTGTTGTTTTCTCCTTACTTTCTGTATAATTCTTTTCCAGTTCCTTAAGATGGAAGCTCAAGTCAAGGATTTAAGACTGTTCTTCTTTTCTACTACAGGTATTTATTGTTATTCATTCCATTTAAGCACAGCTTTAGTAACATCACATCAATTTCTATACATTGCGTTTTTATTTTAATTTAGTTCAAAATTCTAATTCCACTTTTGATTTCTTTTTTGAACCATGGGTTATTTATAATTGTGTTATTTTACTCGCAAATATTCAGGGATTTGTACTATAGATTTCTATTATAAATTCATTGTGGTTATAGAACATTCATTGAATGACTTTCATTCTTTTAAATTTATTGAGTTATTTTATGGCCTGCTCACTTCATTCTTCTTTCTCTGAATCTTTTCTTGGTTTCTCTTCCTGTGTCTTAAGGTTCACTAATCTTTTTGTCTGTAGTACTTACTCTGATATTAATCCCATATAGGTTATGTTTCATCTTACCCAAAATTTTCATCTGTTGAAGTTTGATCTGAATATTTTATATATCATCTATGTTTCAGTAAACATATGGAATACAGTTATAATTGTTTCAATATTCTTCTCTGCCAATTCAAACATTTCTGTCAGTTCTGCATTCACTTCAATTGATTAATTTGTCTCTTTATTATGCGTCATAGTTTCCTGTTTCTTTGCATGCCTGGTAATTTTTTATTGGATGCTACATAGTGTGCTTTGTACTTCATATTTTTTATATTACTATAAATATTCTTGAGCTTTGTTCTGGGTAATTGTCAAGTTTCAGAGAAATTGTTTGATCTGTTTGTATCTTTCTTTGAAAAATTATAAGTAGAACTGGAGTAGTGCTCAATTGAGGGCTAATTATTCTCCACTACTGATACTATAGTAACGTTTGGTGAACGTTACTCAATTCCCATGAATCATGGAATTTTCAGGGCTGCTTGGCGGAAACATTACTATTCCCAGCCTTCTTACCACTAATTCTTTAGATGGTTCTTTACTCATCCTTGGATAGTTTTCTCACACTCATGTACTAATCAGTACTCAGCTGAGTACTCAAGGGGACCCCCTACGAGTCTCTGAAGTTCTCAGTCACTCTCAGTCTGTCTCTCTCTCTCTCTCTCTCTCTCTCTCTCCCCTCCACCCCCCACCCCCACCCTGAATTCTATCCTCTCCAGTATTCAGTCTCAGCTTTGAAACAATTATTATCTTCTGTCTCCTCAGATTCTCAGTTCTGTCTCCTCAACTCAGGGTTGCCTCTACTCTCCACCTGGGTTACCTATCCCTTCACTATGTCCTGGGAACTTTCTTAAAGCAGTAAGCTGGGACAATCATAGGGTTCACCTCATTTATTTCTGATGTCTTAAGAATTACTGTATTTTGTTGCCAGTTTTAAAGTGCCTTAAAAACATTTATTTATATAATTTGTAAATGTTGGATTATTTTAGGTGAATAAATCAAATCCATTTTTTTCCATCTTAACTGGAAGCAAAGTTTCTTATAATATCTTAAAATAATTTGAATTTCTAAAATAATCTTGTATATTTTATTAAGAATGAAATTTAATAACTTTGAAATATTTAAGATAAATACCCTAAGAACTACGGAGGTAATTTCAAATAATTTAATGTAGATAATTTTTTCCTTATCTATAAGTTCTAAATCCAAACATTTAAATGATAGGCAAAAATAAAGCTTGGTATATAACAAAGTAGAATAAAATATGTTTTGTTTTTCATTCTAATATTTCGAATATAGCTTTCAAATTTTTCTATTTCATTTGATTATAATACGTAATGCATGAGACAAAACTGGGTGGATTACAAACAAAGCAAAACATTTAGCTAAAGATGGAAAGTTTTATTAACACGTTTATTATTTTAATTTTTCTCAGATAAGCATCTTAAAACTTCTTTAAAAGCTCTATAATCATGATCTTTATGTTTATATGCTTTTATGTAAGCAAACTATAGTTATTCTTATGCTTCCCTATATTTCTTTTTGTTAAGGTATTATCCATCGTTTTCTATATGTTATCTTCATATTTATCAAGTCACTTTGTAATGTATCTTCATTCTTAAGAATAATAAATAATCTGTTCTAATAAAAATTTGATTAATGTTACTAAATAAGGAAGAGAGGTCCCAAAATAGAGGAAAGCAAAATTATTTTAGCACTGTGAATGTAGTTCTTTCGACAGTAGAATACAACTTCTTTCATTCTTTTATTTTTAGAAAAAATTAAAATAAAATTCAAAGTCCTTACCATAGTTAGAGCCACAGGAAATAGCCTTCTAGTCAGACAGATGGTTCAACAAGCTTCCTAATGGGAAGGTATCTTCCATTCTGGATCCCTCTACAGGATGACCCAACAGAAAAATAAAACAATTATTCCAGGATATCTGATTCCAAAACCAGAATATAAAAATATGAATAAAGAAATAAAAGCATAAGCAGGTATTTCAGAATGCAGTTCAGTGTCCTCTCCTACATGCCCTCTTCTACCCTATTTCAAGACTTTTTACTTTTCATATGAAATTCTATAATAGTCTTCTTCTCGGTATTCTCCATAGTTACCAATTTTCACACTTCAAAATTGTTTTTCAGACTTCTGCTAGACTAATTTTCACAGGGCCAACTTTTACAATATCAAGTCCTCATGCTCAAGAACTCAAAATGATTTGATTTAAAAATCCTAGCTAATCAAAATTCAGTACCTGCTTTTAAGGCATTCACTTTCTCTTCATATCTACCTTCACTCTCTCAGAAAACCTGTCTCCATTATTAATCTAAATATTCCAGTTTGGCTTCTGTGCACAGCCTTTCACTAAGACCTTACTAAAGTGTCCACTGAGGTCTCTGTTATTACATCAGTGGAATATTTCTGGTCTTTATCTTGCTTTACCGCTCAGTAGAGTTCAGAATTGATCTTATGTCCTTCTAGAAACAATCTGTTCCCTAGTCTTCCATGAAAACTCTCTTTTAGAATTCTGACTACTCTGCCCACTTTTTCTCAGTTCCCCTTTTTGATTTTTCAATCTTAACTGAACCATTACAATTTTAGTTTCATTATTCTCAACCTCATTATGGGATTTTATCCATGCTGTGTCTTTAATGACCACTTATCTATACTGCTTCATCATCTTAGCCTATTAGTGTCTGCTCTTCTGAAGAAGCCTACCCAAATATCCCACACAATATCAATTCCCCTATTATTACTCTCATAATACCATGTAGCTTTATTTATAGTATTTGCCAGTTTCAATTTTAAAGTTACTTACAATCTTTTTCTATTAAGAACTTTTTTCACCATCACACTGTGAGTTACATGAAGACTCATTTCACATTTTTAACTTATTTTACTTTCTATTTCTTTTATATGCAAAAATTCTAGAACTGCAACTAGAGATGGATATAACAGAATATTAATATAAACATTTGCCAAATGTTTCGATACTAAATGAATCTATAAGTCAATAAAACTTAGTGGACTATATTGATTACGATTGATGGTCAGGAGATTTCTCACTTTGATAGAGTCTACACAACTTAAGCAATTTATTTGACAATAAATACATTCTATTGCTTTCTCAAAGGTGACAGATTTGATGTGCTGTATTATTTCCTTGCCTATAGTGTAAAGGTCATAAGCTGTGACAAAAGTTTGTTTCAAATATAAGGGTCAGCACACATTCTCTCACAATTCAATATATTATGTGATCGCACATTGAAAAACTGTGAACTAAATAATTAATTATATTAAGATTAGCTTTACCCATAAATATTGAGGTAGAATACTTGTAGTCATTCTACCTATGAATCTCGTAATGAAACAAACACATGATGCATCATGTATGTGTACCTCTCACGCAGAAGTAAATATAAGTGTCTATTTGAAGGAAAAGGTTTGCTTTGAAAGATGGCTTTCCAAACAGAACATATTTGTTACCCTTTAACACTGCACTTTCAACGTATTGGTAAAATCAGTCCTATCATGTCATGTCATACTAGCGTAATTTTCTCTCCTTTTTGTGTTACTGGATCATATCAGTATTTTCAATTCTATTTCCTTCTTTCTTTAGGAAAATACAATGACAATTGTTGCTTTCTTATTAGAACAAAATTATTTTCAGTTATCAATTTGTAAAAACAAAATGCCTTGGATGAAAATGAAAGTCCTTGGGTTAGAATGACCAGCAGGAGGCCGTTTGCTGCGGGCATTAAGGCATCTATCAAGTTTCCCACCACCTGTTAGCTAAGGTGCCTTCAAGTTCTCAAAGCTGTAGTTTTCCAGTTTATAAACAGTGATGTTTTCTTACCAATATTTTGTAAGTGTTAGGGTCAGTGTATGTGAAGTGTTCAGCAATATTGCCAAGGTTCTCTGACATGAAATGGTAAAGGTTCCTTTGAATAATATAATTTACTCCTGGACAGCATGAATTTCCATCTTGGATAAGTCATTGCTGTAGGAAAGGCAAGTTGATAACCAACACGGCATTTATGGGATAGAAGCTGTAAATGTAAAATAGAGGGATTTAAGCTCTATATTTTAACATGGTTTTTATATTATTTGATTTCCTTAAACTAGATATTACTTTATTATACAGAGTAAAATATTGAAGTTTTCTAAAACTACTGAAGACAACTTGTTTAAAGAAAAAGCTATATGAATGTTACAGAAAAATAATTTCAGGTTGCTGGAATAATTTCATAAAATTATTACTATTTTCATAAATAAGCCAGAATTTTAGAGGAGAATAAAAATATATTACTTTACAGAAATAGATAGATAGATAGAGATCACAAACATATGTGTTTTCTGTAGTGGCATATTATATATATATATATATATATATATATATATATATATATATATATATATATGTATACAAGATGTAAAACGTGTCTAATTGGACCAATAAAGATAATGTGTTAATAACCTTACTTGTTATTATGTTGAGTCATTCATATTACAGAGTATTTGGGCAGTAAAAAAAAAGTTTCACAAACAATACATGACTAATACGATAGCTACTGATCTAATAATTAAATTAATTTCTAATATCAATACATTTATATATTTCAATAGAGGGTAACATAAGCTTTACAGTCCCCTCACCAACAAGGAATAAGACCCTTAGGGATTCTCAAGTCAATAAAATTATGCCATCAGAAAAGTTTATAAAGTAGCATCATTAGGTAAAAATGCTAAAACAAATCAAAACTGTTGGGTTTTTCTTAATGTTCTGTTTAATTCAACAATCATTTATTAAGAGTGTAATATATATTATACGTAGCTGACTATTATGCTACCAGAGTATAGGATAAGTAGATGGCAGATTCTTACCTCTGTTAGTATTGCGTTAGGAGAAATGTAATATTTGAGCAATGCATCAATAATCTTGCAACAAACAGATTTATATCTAAAGCAAGAGGTGAGACTATAAGTGAATTTGTAAACAAAAACTAACAACGACATTTCACAATGCTTGGTTCAGAAAATATGTGCTCTGGATAGTCATTAAGATGAAAAGGATAATAATCTTTAAAACCATCTGAAAAAAATCTCATGATAGAGTGGGGATTTACCTCAACTTGGAGGAGTGGCTGGCCTAGGAACAACAAAAAGGACATCATCAGAACAAACAGAAAACCACAAGCAGCTCTAGAAAAAAGTAAATCATTATGTATTGGGTGATAGTAAAGAAGTTCACTACTGTATGAGAAAAAACAAACTTTCAAAAGTAGTGGGAGGTGAGATAAGGTTATATTACTATGAAATATCACATACCAGGGGTGCCAAAAAATGTATACAAGTGGACACTTTGATCAAAGTTGCTCAAGCAGTAGTTCTCCATAATCAGAAGTGTCTGGACACTGATGGTAACTACGTTGATCACCTCTTTAAATGGCAGAAGTCAAATGTGACTTGTATTCATCTTTTGTTATCGGCATTTGAGTATTACAATTTTACTACAGTTTTCCTTCTTCAAAATGTGTATATAGTTTTTTGACACCCTCTGTATATAATGAATATGATTCATGCTTGATCTAAAAGGCAATATGAATCTTTGAGGTAAGTAAAACTATATCTATTTCTGCACTCTACAGTAAGTTTGAGTCAAACATGTAGTAAATATAATTCACTATGTGTTACATTGGACAATATGCTAAAACATTGTTTACCTAAGATTCATTGTATAATGGCAAAGATAAGGGGGACCTCTATATCCCCACTAGTTTACGGTCCACAAGGTGGTGGTTTAAGGACAGTTGGGACAAAAGCTAGCACTGGGTCACCTGTACTTCGGCCTCACTAAAATAATAGTCTGTAGCAATTGTCTAAAAATCTATGATAAAGATTTGCTCATTTTCTTAGACATACTTCTTTGAATCTGAAATTAGTGTATATTATTAGTGTGGGTTTTGTTATAAAAGTATATGGTAACAGAAAAGTTTATATTAACATTTCGTTAAGTCAATGGTAATATGCTTTAGCTAAATTAGCTTAGTATATTAAAGATTAACTTCTCTCACTCAATAATCTTCCTAGTAGCACAGATATTGATGAATGACTTATAATACAAGGAAGTTTTTTTCTTGAGCTTTTACATATTATCATCTCTAAAGTTATTACACACGAATTAGGACCCAATCTTGTTATTTTGCTAACTGAAGATCAATTTGCTAATCACTAAATAACACAAGAGCATGACAGGGATAATACAGATAATCTCTGCCTTCTGATCATCAGACTTGGCTAATATCTTAAAGGTTGTCAAGACATCCGCATTGAGAGTCAAAGCTACTGTGTAGGCTTTTCCAATATGGTAGGATAAATGCCAGCAGGAGCGATATAATGATGAGCATCTTAGGTTGCCACAGGCAGGAATTTATTGAGAAGCATCACCAGCCTCTGTAGCTTGCTTTTGCATGTTTTGCCCCATGAGATATTTCTGTACAGCTGGTGCCGGAACTCACACATTTCTTATTTTCTGTTTAATGTCATGAAAAAGACATTATTTTTTTCTATGCAGATTTAGGAAAGGAAAATAAAATGCTGTATCTATTTTTACTCTGAAAGCTATTTTATCTTTTCTTTGAAAAATTGCAACAATGATAAGATTCCATGGTATTTTCAAAATAGCAAGAAAGCAAAAATCCCAATGAAATATCAATGTGAAAGCCACCGGCTAAGCTCATCCTCATTCATGAAAACAAAGTCTCAAGTTACTATAATCTTTATTTGTTCACTGAGTTGTTACTATTTCAAACTAAATAGCCAAGTTTATCTTGGTGATATATACATCAATGTCATTAAATCATTAAGTCAAATGAATTATCAATTTATTTCTAACGTGTGAGAAAAATTAGGCATGGAAGTTCTGTGTCTTATCAATATACCTCCCTTTTATAAATGAGAAATTGAACAACAGAGCATATGTTCAACGCCTATTGAACATTAAGTAGCTTTAATAAAAGCAATTTATTATAAAAATAATTCTGTCTTGGACTTATGTGTTCCATCAAATCTATTTACCACTTACTTTTCTTATGAAATATCCATGACCTTTCAGTGTGCTATTTGCTAAAATTATTTTAGTTTGAGTCTCCCAAAATTGATATAGCTGTATCTCCTGAATGGAGAATATCAAGACTTTTTCTTTTTTTGAGAAATAGTTCATGGAAACAGAGTGATAGAGAAAAAAGCTGAGGGTTTAAGTGAATGTTGATAAATTATTATTATTAAATTACTACTGAAAGTAGTAAGAAACATTGTTTTAAAGAATTGTCATAGTCATAGGTGAGGAGTCTGGAAAGATTAGCTGCTCGGTACTTGACTAAGAGCATTAAAATTGAAAGTTTAAAAAATAAAGTAAATGTGTGAGGTGATGGATGTGTTAATTAACTCCAATACGTATATGAAATCATGACATTGTACACTTTAAATATATTACAACTTTATTTGTAAAAGGAGAAAGACAACAAAATGGGCAAACATAAGATGTCTTCCAGATTCTTTCTTAGTGATTCTAGATCTTTATTACTAAGTATCACATATTTTGATTACATGAATGGATGGAATAGGGGGGTTCTCCGGTGAGAGAGAACCAATAGAATGGATAGATATAGAGAATAGATACCAAGATCTAGGTTGAGCTATAGAAAGAGATTTATTGTAAGATATTGGCCCACATGATTATGAAAGCAGAGAAGTTCCATGATCTGCTGCCTGCGAGCCAGAGGACCAGGAAAGCCAGCGGTGTAAAACATTTCACTCAAGTCCACAGGCCTGGGAACCAGAAGCATCTGTGTTTGAAGGCAGGAGAAGAGAAATGTCTCAGCTCAAACAGAAAGCAAATTCACTCTTCTTTTTGTTCTATTCAGGCACTCAAAGGATAGGATGATTGCCAGCCGCTTGGCAAGGGGGATCTCCTTTACTCAGTCTACCTATGCAAATGATAATCTCTTCCAGAAGCACTCTCACAGACCCTCCCAGAAATAATGTTTTCCCATCTATCTTGGGAGTCCGTGGCACAGTCAAGTGGATAGTAAAATTAACCATCATAGGGAGAGACCGGAAAAATACCACTAATATAATCATCAGCAGAGGCTGATGTAAATCTTTTGGAACCTTTCTATTTTGGGCCAAATTCTGCATTGTTTTCTGCATAGCATTACATTATATCTCTTTCTGTCACTCTATCCTTTAACCCTACTTCATTTTTCTATTAGCTCATATCACCACCTGACATATTATGGAATGAGTGTTCTTATTTGTTTGGCTATGTTTTTCCCTTCTCCCCACTCATATTAGAATGTAAAATTTATAAAAGCAAGACGTTTACTTTGTTGTTCACTGCAGTATCTCAAAAACTCAAAATTGTGCATAGCACACAGTAGGACCTCAAAAAATATTTGTTCAATGAGCATATGTTCATTTATTAAAGAAATCAATGAATTATTCAAACATCATTGGAAATTTAGTTTCTACATTTGTTTTTTGGAATAAAAGAATATTTTTTCTTCATATATTAGTCCCGTTCTGCTTTTTCTGTCCATACATTAAATGGAAAAGCTAAAGAACAAAGAATTGAACTAATTCGGTACAGTTACACACCGGTTATTAGTGAAAAGTGTAACAAAATTTAAATCTGCAGCATCAAATTTTATGCAAATTATCTAGATATTTGACTAACTTCCTTCTTACCATCTACACATTAGTTAGAGGCTAGATCAGAATTTGCTCTAGTTTACTCTAATTTGCTTGTGGTAGCTTAAGTCTGTACTTTCTGATGGCATACATTGTCCTGCCCTCTCTTCTTCATGTGTTCTATTTATTTATTTATTTATCTATTTATTTGTTTATTTATTTATTTATTTTTTTATTATTAGTTTCAGGTGTACAAAACAATGTAATAGTTAGACATTTATCACTTATATCTCTCACAAAGTGATGACCCCCGCCCCCAATCTACTATCCCTCCGACATCGCATGCAGCTGTTACATTTCCACTGTCTCTATTCCTAATGCTGTGCTCCGCTTCTTGTAACCAGATATATATACGTATATATGTATATATATACATATATACGTATATATATATATATATATATGTATATATAATTATAGTTGTCCTTGAGAGCAGAAGATACAGGTGAATAAAACCTTATTGTTGCCTTGTGACCTGGGTCGTCCAACACGTCCTGCGTGGAATCCCAAAGAAGCCAAGAATGAACAAGAAACTTCTACTTATTTCTATCTTCATTGAATATGCTGGGCAGTCATGATCAGAAAGAAGGCATGCCTGATTCAGAACAAAGCAGAGAGTGCACATTATCCTACATGGACACTGGTTTTGCAACATGGACTCACCAAATAAGGGCCATATATAAAAATGGAAGAATTGAAAGCCCTGCAGAGGCAAACTGATTTTAGGACCCATCTTCTAAATCTATTAGGTTCATTTGCGGTATGTGCTATGGATCAAAAAAGGTCTCTAATTTCCAAAAGGTCTCTCTCTGGATATTTTATTCCAGCAGGGGGGAAGGCAATGGATTGTGTCCAATAGCACCTACAAATTAGTTGTGAATGTATGTCTTGGTTGTGAGATCAGATGAATAGAGTGGGTGGGCAAAGACAACAGCCATTCAACTAGGACTCCTAAAAGAGTGATTTCCCTCCAAACTCCCTTTGTTTGGGAAGGATTGCAAAGTTGTGCTCCTAGTTGATTATTGTTGCAGCCTTTGCCTCTGCTTCCAGACTTGGCATGGCCTCTGCTGTTTTCCAGTGTCATGCTGCCAAGGCTGCTTCTATTCCTTTTAGTGCATCTGGCTTATTGAATACTGTCTGGCAATAGCCCAAATGCACACATATGCCCTGTCACCATGGTGCCAAGTTCTCTCCTAAATGCCTATCCCTGGGGTCTTTACCTTGCTATATACATAGTATGTGCAACTGAATTTTAAGATCCACTTCCAAAAAAATCCCAATTCCAATCCAAAGGGCCAAATTATTTATTTGGATGATGAGGATCTCCTTTTCCAATAATCCACTTGAATTCTATTTCTATAGTTCTGTGTTCCCCATGTATAGATATGCATTTAGAAGATGCCAGATAAATATCTTTAAAACTTTTACAATGATAGTTAAACCATAATGTTAGGTGCTTTGAGAAGCAAAGGCTAATTCTACCTGCTGTGCTTTATGTATGGCTCCGCAAATATTTTTATTTCATGTTTGACTTATTATACCCTTTTCAAGGGAAAATGGTTTAATGTGGCTCTAATTTCCAAGGTCTCTGCTTTTTGGAGAATCATAAAGGGCCTTCATCTTCACAGTAATCATTGCCTTCAGGTGTGCCCTTTGTTCCAGCCCCTCATCCCACTGCAGAATTCCTGCAAACCTTCCAGTTACAAGTTCTCTCTCTAAATGTGACCTTTCAGGAGCTTATCTAATCAGTCGTGAGATGTTCCAAGCTCTTTTTCACCATTAATGAACACCTTGTTTTTTGTGATTACAATTATTTCAAATATAAACTTAAACAGCTTTAAATTAGCATCTGAAATAACAGAAGTGTTATTTCACTCATTGTACTTCCTCTGTGCTTTCTTAAACATTAGAAAAGGGCCTTGAGTGTAATTGGGAGGCAGGGAGAGCACATAACTTTCTACTAGCTCCCAAACTTTTTGTTAGCTCTTTTTCTTGGTCATTCAACTCAGATTCAAAACTCACTTCCAATAAGACACTTTCAAACTTAATCTCACTGTAATTTTTGAAGAATATTCTTTTCTTCTGTTTTTGCCTATTGACTATGAGCTGATTTTGATATTAACATAAAGATATTTTTTTTCTTGATCAGATTATGTGGACTATGTGGTTTAAAAGTTTATCATAAATTATTTAAAAACCCACATAGAACGGTGGGTAAAAACTAAACATTAAAATATTATAATAATAAATGAAGAATCTGATTCAAACCTTGAAATTTATTTAATGAAAAAAACTCAGGTGTTCCGCAGCTGTTTATTTCTGAGTTGAAACTAAATGCCAAAATGCAAAACTATAAACAAAAAATAAATTAAATCTTTAATTCTATTTCCTTTGAGAGTATCCTCTCTCTCTCTCTCTCTCTCGTTCCCTCCCTTCTCTTATTTGTATATTACAATTTCAAAACTCTTGAAACACCTTGTAAATTAAATGATTCAATAAGAGAAGGTACTTACGGACTGTGATAGTGAATTTTGTGTGTCAACTTGACTGAGCTAAGGGATACCCAGATTGCTAGAAAAACATCATTTTGGGGTGTGTCTGTGAGGATGTTTCTGGAAGAAACTAGCATTTTAATTGATGGACGAGTGATGAAGATAGCAAAGTGGGTGGGTATCATCCAATCCACTGTAGGCCTGAGTAGAGCAAAACAGGGAAGGAAGTCAATTTGCTTCCTGCTTGAACTGGAACATTTATCTTTTCCTGCACTGGGACATAGGCAATCTTGTTTCTTGGGCTTTCAGACTCAGATTTACACCATCAGACCCCATTTCTAAAGATGTTGGATTCAGATTGGGACTTACACGATTGGCTCCTCAGTTCTCAGGCCTTGGGTTTGGACTGAAACTACCACCAGCTTTCATGAGCCTCCCATGTGCAAACAGCAGATTGTGAAACTTGTCAACCTCCACAATCATGTGAGTCAATCACTCATTCTATCTATCTATCTATCTATCTATCTATCTATCTATCTATCTATCATCTATCTATCTATCTATCTATCTATCTATCTATCTATCTATCTATCATTTATCTATCATCTATTCTAGTGGTTCGGTTTCTGTGGAGAACCCTGAACAGTACAGAAATGTTGGAGGAAAAGTACCATTTGAAGAAATTAAACCAATAGTTGGTTTTCAATACCTAAGTTACAGAAATAATATTTGCATCTCAGACAAACTGAGTACTTAATAACTATCAAATGGATAATTAAATAATAAATCATTGCCCTTAAACACAAAGTCAGTCAGATATTTCTCCAGCAAAATAGGTTTATTTGGGAACAATAAAGAATTGTAATCTGGAACAAGCAACCATGGCAAGCTATGGGCAAGGTCAGTAAAACAAAGGGGAGGAAACTCTTATAGAGGGGAAGAGGAAGTTTGGAGCGCTATTACAAAGAGTATGTCCCACTGTGCATCACGGTAGATGGAGGGTATGTGTGCTTCGCCTACAGGCACTCCCAATATTTATTTTGTTAATTTATTTTTCGCTGTAGTTCACATTCACTATTATATTAGTTTCATGTGTTCAACATAGGCATTCAACATTTATATGCCTTACAAAGTGATCACCACAGTAAGTCTAGTACTGTTTGTCAGCACACATATTTATTATGATGTTATTGACTATTCCCTATGTGGTACCTTACATTGCCCTGACTTTTTTTATAACTGAAAATTTGTACTTCTTGATCCCCTTGCCTTTTGTCTTCCCTCCCTCCATCCCACTTTCTTGTGGCAACCATAAATGTACTCTCTGTATCTATAAATTTGTTTCTGCTTCATTTTGTTTATTCATTTGTTTTGTTTTTTACCTTCCACATATAAGTGAAATCATATGCTATTTTTCTTTCTCTTTTCAACTTATTTCACTTAACATAATACTCTATTCTTTTTAATGACTAGTCCTGATCCATTTTAAATGAGGTTTCTGTGTATTATTTTAAGGAGTAAATGGATACACTGATTAGTTAATTTGACTTTAAAAGTATAAGCATATTAGATTACATTTTAAAATGTACTCAGGATTTATATTAATTGAATATGGTAAGACATGCAGACATGGAAATGACTGTCATGAAGGAAAAATATTTCTGTTCAAACATTCCTTAGAAGCAGAAGGCATGCCACACCACGCAAAGTCACATCAGGAAGAACCAGCCTCAGTCAGGAGCAAGCAGAAAATGTGGATAAGAGACTTCACTGTGGTTTCCAAAGGGAGGAAAGGGGGAGGTAGGCTTCGAATTGGCTGGTTTGAATACTTTCAGTGGACTCTGGGTTTTAGGGCAATCCTGAGTTCTCTGCTACTGACCCTGTGGTGATTAGGACAGGGGAATTGGGGCTTGGAAGGTAAGAGCCCAGGGGGAATCATGGGCGCTGGATTGGTTAGTTTGCATACGAAAGGCATGCTCCCCGGAGAGTTGTTTTCTATCTTCAGGAATTAACTAATCCTGGGGAAAGAAGTCCCTTCCAGTGTCAGCAAGGCCCCAAGATGTTAAGGTATCAAAATACAATTGTTGTCTATTATATTTGTCTGCTCACACTCTTTCTTTTTTGAAGTGGGAGGATCCCCACATTGATTTAGTGTGATTCGGGTAAGGCTTTTCAACAAGTCATCCTACCATGGCTGCCAATCACGGTACCCCACATGCTTGAATACAGTGATAAATCTGTCAAGGAGCACATGATCCAAAGCTGGTCAGACTTCTTATCTAAGATTTCTACAGTAGGGGAGAGACATTGAAAAAGACAAGCACCGCTATAAGATGGAGAGAAAGGGAATGTAAGTGAGAAGGATTCGTGATGACATTATTTGAACCCCTGGATCCAGCTACATTAAAAGTGTTCCATTCTGTTAGATTTCTCAGTTAAGGATATGGTAATGGAATGTGGTTTTTCTTAAGAAATTTTTAGTTGTGTTTATTAACTGACAGTAAAAAGAATCATGATACAATATTTTTAATTAGAAATTTACTAGAAATCATAATGAATCTCAAGGAGAAATACTGACATCCGACCCTCACCACTATGTATGTGAAGCATTCATGAATGGCCTCAGTCAGTTCTATAAAGGGTCTAAAAAGGTAATCTCTAATGGATTCCTTAGTGGATTGTCTCTATCAGGATAGATAGCAATTAAATCTGATAAGATTCCATTCTGTAAGAAATGACATCATATTAATATTATAAAAAATAAAGCATTGTATCAATGTTAGTATAATCGGTAGCTAATTAACACTAATAAAATAGAATTGAATATTTTGATGTATAATGTTTTAATTGGGATTTATAATACAATATTGATTTATGTTTAAAAATAACTTTGCCATCAAAACTTGAATGTATCAAGTAACTTGTGTTCCTCCTTTCCCTTTTCAATTTTAGTAAAAGATGTGTGTGTGCCTGTGTGTGTGAGAGAGAGAGAGAGAGAGAGAGAGAGAGAGAGAGGGAGAGAGAGTGTGTGTATGTGTGTGTGTGTGTGTAGATGCAAGGTGAAAAAGTGAAGTTAAAATACTAATGAAAATAGTCCAAATTGGTGAACAAGAAATTATGTTAAGAAAGTTCTGGCTTCCATGTTTTGGTGTCACATTTAAAATAGTCATCAATAATGTGAAAACCTAGAACTGACTATGGAGATCTATACTGTAGGAAGTGGAAACCCAGCAGTGTAGGAAAGGCTTCGGAAAATCTTTATCACACCCTCTTTTATATTTATCCATCCCTGGGATACCAAGAATCTCATTTCTTATGCTTCATTTTCCAAGCCTATACTCCAAAAAGTTGTGATTCCCAGCAGTTTAAAAATGATAAAAGATTCTTTAGATTTGTATCAAGAGATACTTCCCCTACATACATACCCATCCCTATACACCCCACCCCTATATACTCCTATACAAAAATGTTCCTATTCTGAGTTTGAAAAGCATTATTCTTGCACTCCATTTCAATGTTCCCATGTCTGACATGTTTCTAAATTATTCATATTTTAATTAGAAGACTGTCAGATTACTAAAAGTTTCTCGTCCTTATTTAGGAGTACTAGGATTGTAAAGAGTCATGTTAATGATGTAGCTTCTTATTAAAGTGGTTTTTAATCTCATGAGGAGGCAGATGGTGATATTGTCAAAGCAGGAGGGTTATGTTGTCACAGTGGTGCTTCTAAATTATTCTCTACTTGTGGTAGGCATGTTAAGGCTCCACAAAATAAAATGCAAAAGTTGTATTACTGAAAGCTACTCTGAATGAAAACTTTTGAGCTTATTATTATTTTGAGCTTAAACCTTTGAGCACTTTTGAGCAGTGCTACTACCGCTCTACATATCTGTTCAGCTAGCAATCTTCTTGTCCTAGAGTATTATTCTCGATCTTTCCAAAGAAATTGGTTTGAAAACATTATTAATAATTAACCTAACATTGGAAGGCCTCTAAGACCGAATTTGAACAAATAAAAAGGGATGGAAAATGATGGACTGAACACTTATATACTCACCTTCAAGTTTAGTAAATAAAAATTACAAATACAATCACAGCTTCCTGTGTGCTCTTCCTCCTCTGCTCAATTCCTTCCATCTCCAAGAGAAACACATTTCTTAACTGCTTCATATTATTCTGATGCATGTATGCATTTTTACAACATCTGGCTGCACCCAAACTTAATGTATGGTACTGCTTATATGTCCAAATTTAATGTACAATTTGTAGTACCAACAGTAGCATACAATATTTCCATTGCTGGACATACTTATCAAGGCTTGTTGAATCGAGCAAACTGTTCTATTGTTACATTTTCTTCATTAACAGTTAAATGGATGTCAGTTTTTATATCTATGGTTATTTGGATGTCTTCTTTTACAATTTGTTAATTCATACCTTTTGATCATATTTATGTATTGAGGTATCTTAATTATTGCTTTGTAGGGATCATACATATTATGAATGCTTGTATTTATTGTATATTTTCACCTAAAGTTTTACGATTTTAACTTTTTAAAGTCTCATATAAGAAATTCTCCTCTAGTTCAAAGTCATAAAGGTATGTTTCTCTAAAATTCCTCTAAAAGTTTTTAAGTTTTGCCTTCTATGTATGTCTTAGATTCATCTGGAAGTGATTTTCATATGTGGTCTGACTTCAGAATTTTTTTTTTTTCTTTTAAATACAGGTAACCTATTGTTCATTGAATGCAGTCGTTGAATGCTACCAATGAAAATTGATAGCATTCATTTGAATGTTTCCCTTTTTCTGATTGTTTTCTAATGTCACCATTTTCATACATGAAATGACCTCTTCCTAGACTCTCTATTCGATTCCTTGGGTCTATTTGTCTACTCTGACAAGAACCATTCCCACTTTCTTAAATTTATAATGAATGACTTATGCCATCTAGGTAACCTCCACATTTTCTTGTCTTACATTGATTTAATTATCCTTGAGCTTCTGCATTTACATATAAATTTTAGAATCAGCTTGCCAAGTACCACCAAAAAATTCTGATGAGATTATAAGAGATGACACTGAGTTTATAGTTTAATTTGGGGACTGTTGATATCAATATGATATTGATTCTTTCAAAAGTCCCTGAATGTGGAATTACATTTCCAATAAAGTTTTGCTTATAATAGTTACTTAATATTTTTATTCCTATAGTAAATAGTGTATTTTTCCTTAAAAATGTTTTCTGTTTAGCACCAGTTTATAAAGACATTGTATGTTGAACATATATCCAATAACTTTATGAATTTTCTTATGTATTCTAATAAATAGCATCTCAGAATTTATGCTTTTAGATACTCGTAGGTAGTTGTATAGTCTGCAAGTCCTGGTATATCTATAATCTTTGTATCAGTAAGCTTTTGCTTCTTAACAAGCCATCCCAAAGCTTAGTGGCTGAAAACAGCAACCATTTGACTCGCTCGCTGTTCTTTGGTCCGCTATTCAGGTTGGGCAGTGCTTCTGATCTTGGCTGGCTTCACTCATATTTACGTTTGCTGCTGTCAGTAGCTGATCAGCAAACTGACTCTTCTTCTGAGCAGTCAGCTGGGTAACATGGCCAACTGAGCCACACAAGTCTCATCACCCAACAGCTAGCCTACAGCAGCTTGTCATGGTTCCAAGGGAACAAATATGTATATTGTCTCTTAAACCCTTGGCTCAGAAAAGTATTTCTGCCATGTATTATTGACTACAGAAGTCAAAATATCAGGCCAGATTCAAGGAGAAAGCTGACTACACCTCTCCTGAAAAGGAGCTAGAAAATCACATTGACAAGGGATGTGGGTACAAGTAGAGTGTCACTTTTACCATCTGTCACACAGCTCTCATATTTTTGTTTTCTTTTCTTTCATGATATTTTAGTTAGCTTTCTGGTTCATTTTTACAAAGTAAGATAATACTATATTACTTACTCTTCAGGGTCAAATTTATTATGATGGTTGCTAAAAATTATTTGTAGTGGAGAAGACGGATTATTAGATAAGTGACTTTATACATATAAAATTTTTTATATATCCAATATCATATATAGATGGATACACTACAAACTATCTATTCAGAGGCCAAAGGACATTTTGGTTCTGTCCTACTTGGCTACTATGAATAAAGCTACTGTGAACACTCAAGTTCAAGACTGTGTGTGCATCTAGGCTTTTATTTTTCTTTGGTAAGTATTTATGAATGGAATTGCTGGGTCATATAGTAAGTAAATGTCAATCTTATAAGAACCTAACAAACAGTTTTGCTTCATATTCATGGAAAAAAGAGGCTCACCAATGTGTCTATTTTTTGAGTACATAATACACATAATCCCTAAGCTAAGTAATTTATACATATAACCTCAGTGAATCTATGATGATTCTATAAGGTACATACTATAGAGAACTGCACTCTCCAAATGTAGCGAATGAGGTTTAGGGAGGTTAAATGATTTCCCCAAGGTTCTGCAGCTGTTTCACAAACACTGGGATACCAACCCAGTGCCCTGTGACTACAGAACCTGATCTGTTAGGCACTATGCGATATTACCTTTATTAAATATAATATATAAGTAGAGTAAACTTAGGGAAAGCTTTTCTTTGTATAATTCTGCATTTCTTTGTATAATTCATACATTTTACCATGGCTTAATTTTAAATAGTGCCCATGGTCACTTTTGTAAAAAAAAAATCTCAGTTTGTATGATAAATTCTATGTTCACTCTATTGACTGACATGATTTATAACGGACATCTAAAACCTAGGGAGAGAATTATACAGTTAAAGGAGGTGAAGTCTATAATGTCATTTACCGATGCTTCACTGGTTTTTTTATTACTTTGACTTTTAGAGAAAAATGACATAATTATGACGCTTAACAGAGATTTGTTAGAATTTTTCAATTTGTTATTTAGCAATTCTAATGCTGCTGCCAGGTACCAAACGAGACAGATACTGAAGGGCAAAGGTTATATGAAGAAGTAGACTTTGTCGGATGCTCAACACTCCTTTCTTGCCTCCTCAGCTTTGCCTGAAATAGAAATGAGACAATAAAATTTTTAGTAAGAATTTGAAATTGAGTGCTTCTTTGGTGATGGAAATGTGGGACAAAGAAGGAGAAGAGCTAGAGAAAATGAATAGACCTAATATCAAAGAGAAACGAGTAGCCAACAATGTTTTTAATCATGTCAGACTATACTTTTACAAAACCTCACTAGAAATACCAACAATCATTTATTCAGGCATTCCTGAACAAGTACAATGGAACATTTATTATTATCCTATAAAATGTGAAGAAGACAGTGAACAAAAGCAGAGAATGTTTCCAGAAGGGAGGCCACTGTGTCATTAAAGGTCACCTAAATAATTTTATCTATGAAGTAAAGGAAGATGGAGGGGCATTTCCACTAAAGGGAGTACTGAATGATATGCTAGTGATTGTTAAATAATTCAGGGACTGTAATGGAGTACATGAAATAAAATTGTCTACTTTGGCGCCTTTGACATTCTATTCCTTTTGCCTAAAAATCTTTCTCCAAATATGATGTGACTTCCCTTATCTTGGTCACCAAAAGTGACCTTCTCAGGGAAGACTTCCATGGCAAGTCTGCTTAAGTCCCTAATTTTTGCATACACACACACACACACACCCACCCACACACACACACACACACACACACACACACACACACACACACACTCACACACTTCCTAGCTCTCCTCTGCTTGTATTTACTCATTTAGCACTTATTTCCACCTAATATAGTATATTTTTTCTTCTTATTTTTTTTTATTATTATCTCAAACCTACTAAAACATGAGGCCCGCGAAAACAAGGATTTATATTTACTTTGTTCACTGCTAATCATAGATCGGTACCTGGTAGGGCTCAATAAATACCTGTTGCAGGAATGAAGAAGGAATGAACAATGTGTTTTGCTTCCATCCAAAGGGTTGAACGAAGTCACGAGGGATAAATTGGAGTGTGGCAGATTAGGTTCTTCACATAAAATATTAGCTTTACCATCTGTCTCTTTTAAGTAGCTGCTCAGGCGATGACTATAGTGTTCCTGAAGTGACTGTGTGAACAATAGACAGGAATAATTTCAAGACTCACAGAATAGATGCAATATTGAATTTGAGTTTTGTTTCCTTTAATAGAGAAAAACTTTGTTGATTTGTGAAAGAGATAAAAAATATTCAAAGCAAAACCATCAAACCACAATGTTAAAATGAAGAATGTCTTTTCCTTTGCACATGGGGCTTGCTATTTTATTCTAACCTGGATGGACGGACCTAGAGGGTATTATGTTAAGTGCAATAAGTCAGACAGAGAAAGACAAATACTGTATGTTTTCACCTACATGTGGAATCTGAAAAACAAAGTAAATAAACAAACAAAATGAAACAGAAATAAACTCATTGATACAGAGAACGAAGTGATGGTTGTCATAGTGTGGGAGGGTATGGGGATAGGCAGAAAAGAGGGAGAGGATTAGGAAATACAAACTTCTGGTTATAAAATAAGTCATAGGGATGTAACGTACAGCAGAGGGAATAGAGGCAATAATATCGTGATAACTATATCATGACAGATGGTTACTAGACTTACGGTGGTGATCACTTCGTAAGGTATATAAGTGCTGGATCACTATGTCGCACACCTGACACTAATATATTTTACGTCAACTTATAATTAAAAATGAATTCAAGAAGAAAGACTTGCTTCTGTAAAATCTGAAAGATAAGGACTAAACCAGGAGAGAAGGTGAAGGAGGTCTGGACTCTGGGAAAGAGAGTGGGGATGATAATAAGGCAGGAGGAGTGATGCCCACGGATCTTTTTCTACACTATTTAATAAGACAGATACAGTTTAGAATGCAAACATATGTTCTCAGGGAGAACTAAACCACTTTGTATACATCTTTGTTTTTCTAACACTTTGAATTGTACAAAATTTTAGGGTTTTTAAATATTACTCTAAAAGCCGACTGACTCTGAAAGAGTTTTGAGAAAAGGAGATACTTTGAGCTCAACAGTGCAACTTAAAGCAGCAAAGATCCTCTTGCTGCAATAGCTCTGCCAATGTACCTGAGAAATGTACAGCTTGGATTTCCAGTTCATCTAAAAGAGAAAAATTTGGATACAGTTCCTTACAAATCTTCCTGACAATTAGCTCATCTGTTTTCACATAGCCACTTTACTAGTTTGAAAGATATTTTGCACTGTGCTTTTCTCAAACACGCAAAAATAAAATGTGAGTTATATGTTTAACATTTTTAACATTCAAGACAATAAAACATTAATTTGTCTTTTCCATAAAAGTGTTTCACATTAGGCCCAATACTTCTATCTATGATGTTAGAGATATTTCTGTGGTTTTGCAATTAGGCCAAGAGTGAAACATCTGCAGATTCACTATAAGGTGTAGGCCTCATACCCTACGTATTTTCAAGGAATAAAAATCCTTTGGGCAATAAAACAATGTCCATTCTCACCCTGAAGTGAACGTTGTTTACATTGCATTAAATTAAAGAGAGAAATATTGTGCATAAGACATGGCAATTCCCATAAAGCAAAAATAAATGCATTCAATTTTCAGGTGAACTTTTTCCTTGAATTTTTATTTCTAACAAGTAGTAGTCTTGGAGAATACTGCATTGATAATGTACAAATAAAATATACTTGTACAATAATGTGTTGTTACTGTACCTCTATTTATTTCCAACAATGTGGCAGGCATTGTGGAAAGTGACCTTGCGTACATTGTTTCTAATTCTCAAAGCAACTCAGTCTTTGTCTCATGGATGAGGAAATTTAAGTTCAAAGAGGTTAATTTGAAGATTAGATAACTAAAATAAAGGAATAACCAGCATTGGCAACTAAGTCTCATTGACTTAATATTAAAATATTTTAATATTACTGATGGTACTACTATTACTATTTAGTTACTGATGGTACTACTATATTATAATTGGACTGAAAATGAGAGAGAGCAAAGAAAAAGTAACAAAGAACCCAGAAATACAAACATAGATGTATATATTTAATTGGTAGTTATGACATAAATTGAAGAAAAACTAGTTATACATTTTGTAGAAATTAAATAAAAATGGAAGCTATTTCAAGGAACAAAACCCACATGCTACTGATGACAGCTAGGTATAGAGACTTCAATGTTCACAACTCAACTCAAATATTTAATTTTGAGTTCAAATTGAGATTGCTAATTGAAACTTTTCTTAATGTCTCAACTGGAAAAAAAATAAGCATTTTTGGAAATATATTGAAATAGTTTACTAATTTGTATTTATGTTTAAAATGCCAACTTAAAAGTATAAATCAAAAATATGTGTTAGAACTGCCACATGACTGCAGGAACAAGTAAGTCTTCCATAACTGATTTAAATGTGAGGGAGAAGAGGTTTCTGCTGCCACATGTAAGGAGCTTGGAAGTCATCACTTCTGTCCTCAAAAGCAAAAAAAATAACAATCTGAAAATCTATAACCCTTATCGGATCCATTTGACTATTGAGGTCATGGGCACATGGCCACCCGAAAAAAACTGGAGAGACATACAAACACAGAGAATCACAGCGTACTGGGAGCAGAAGCCACTGAAGCTTGTAACTGATAGAAAGATTTAAACACCAATTAAAAAGTTTAAATTGCAATTAACAAATTGCTGAACAGTCGGTGTGAACTAGAATGAAAAAAACTATCGGGACCCAGTCCAG
This sequence comes from Rhinolophus hipposideros, assembly GCF_964194185.1. Lineage (NCBI taxonomy): Eukaryota > Metazoa > Chordata > Mammalia > Chiroptera > Rhinolophidae > Rhinolophus > Rhinolophus hipposideros. The sequence goes on from NC_138048.1 coordinate 94,206,472, forward strand.
GCAACTCCCATACCTTTGTGAATTTTACCTTCAGGAGCCTTATCAGGTTATAACAATTACAATCAGAGAACACTCCCTTTATGCTTTAGACCAGCTGAAAGTAAAAGTAGGCACTTTTTTTTTTTTAATAACTAAGGAGAAAAATAACCATTTTAATAGAGGCATAGAGTGTACTGTAGTCCTTAAGAAAGTTGACACAATTAACTAAAAGGCTGTGGAAGAAACTACTTCACCATGGTCTTCTAGGCCCTGTCTAGAAAGTCTTCTAGAATCCCCCAACCTATTGGGGGTAATCCTCAAGAAATAAAATAATAATGATTTTTTAAAAAATTACTTTTTCTTAATTATCATGAGCTTCTGCTCATATGGCAGAACGTATGGAAACCATCCTTTCCACACTCAGTTCATTCATTCAGCAGTTTTTATGGTGCATGGATTATGTATTATACTAATTGTTGTACTAAGATCATTCTCCTATAATATTAGTAACTAGCATTCCTGTTTTTTTGTGAAGAAATCCAAAATAAATTATCTGCTCCAGTCATGACTGGAATCTCAGTTGTTTTTCCCAAGCATGATTCTTTTGTTTAACTTAAATGCTGTATAACTTGTAGTTTGATTAAGCTGTAAAAGATACTGTTTAAGAGCAAAGACTACAGACAGATTGCTTGGTTTAAAATCAGCGTCTTCCATTTCTTAATCATGTGACCTTGACCAAGCTACTTAACTGCTCTGTGCTTTATTTTCCTCATCTCTACAGCACGATGTGCAGTGTACAGAACAGAGTATAATAGTCTGCCCCTTGTATGGCTGAGGTGAAGACTTAAGTGAGTTAAAACTTACAAAGTACCTAAAACAGTTCTGGTTATGTAGAAGGAGTTAATTCATATTTGCTGTCACTTGCCGCCCCTATTATTATGACTGTTGTTGCCATTTGAATCCTGATGGGTAACGAGTTGACTCCTGTCCATATAATCAACAAGAACACGTTCTCACCGTCACATAATATGTTAACTACTGTAAACTTTGGTTACATAGTAGTTGCACTTACACTGCAAGCCCTTCTATAGTTTATATCTATTAGGTTGATGCAAAAGTAATTGTAGTTTTTGCAGTTGTTTTTAACCTTTGAAACCACAATAACTTTTGCACCAACGTAATATTACCAAATAATTATCCTGCTTTGGGGATACAGACCCACACTGTTTTATGACAGTCACTAACATCTCATAAAGCACAGAATTTTGCAGTTCTTTTTTTCAGCTAGAGATATACGCAAATATTATATATACTCATTGCTCAATTAAACAGAAAATGATTGACATTGCACATCATCTTGTCATATGTTTCCAAGTAGCATAGTATAGGTGTAACATCAGCTTTATGACAAGAATACAACACAGCACTGCATCCTCTGGGAGATTTGCTATAACTACTTAAATTCCTTACACATAAAATCCGCAGGATTTCTCCAGAGGAAAAAAGCAAAATTTGTGTTATGCCTTCTACTCTCTGCTGTATCTTCACATCTCTGTGAATCTTGATTTAGGATAAGTGTGTCATTAATCTTTAACATATCAACCCAAGAACACAATTAAAGTCAAATAGAATAATGAGTGGCATTAAAGGAATACAGAAGAGCATGCCCGAGAATGCATTCAACCACTCCATATGCTACATAATTACACACGCTCTCTAATTTGCCCAGATCCAGAACTTTTAACACTTTGTTGAAAAGCAAGGAATGGCAAACCTTTTCTGTAAAAGGCCAGATAATAAATAAGTTCTGCTTTCTGCCAAGGACATATGGTCCCACAACTATTGATTTCTGCCACTGTGACATGAAACTAATCATGGACAATATAGAAATAAATGAGCATGGCTGTGTTCTAATAAAATTTTATTTATGGGCACTGGATTTTAACTATATAATTTTCATGTGTCAAACATATTATTTTTCTTAACAAGTTTCCAACAATTTAAAAATGCAAAAACAATTCACAGCTTGCAGGCCATACAAAAACATGTGACAATCTCAGTCTGGCCCATAGGCTGTAGTTTCCTGATCCCTGATACAAAGGAATCAGAATATTTTAAGGTTAACAAGTGAACAGAGGTATTGCAAGCATGACCTAGAAGATTAGAAGATTAGCTAGCAATATCTAATGTCTCAAGGCATGGATTAATAGTATCAGCTTTATTTTTCTGATTTATTTATTCAAGATTCTTACTGTGACATCAGAAATTATGGGTTGTAATTTCACAACTTGCAAGTTTGATAGCCTCGAGTGAAAACATAACCCTTGAGAATCTCTGTTCTCCAAAATGGAATACATGGCAGATGAATTATACCAGTGCTGCTGAACTATCACTGTATATCAGATTATCTGTGAAAAAGTCAAGGCCTAACACTAAGAGATGTGCCTTCAACAGGTGATTCCAACGTACATTCAGGGTTGAAAGTTATCGGTTACTGATATCCAAATTTCTTCCCGCTTAATAAGTCTAAAGATTTATATTTAATATACTCACATTAACACAATCCTCAACAAAATTTAAGCATCACTTCAGAGAATATTAATTTAAGTAATTAGTAGAAACCCTTTGAAAAAAATCCAGAACTATTTATTTCTCTTCCTTTACAATGGCAAAAAAAAATATGTTTTACTTCTGTAAATTTACCACTGGGATGGGAAAAATAGAAAGGCAAAATAAATAAACAGAGCTAAACAAAGAAACAAACCATACATGTTTTCCTTCTTCATAACTAGACCCTAAAAATTCCAGAGGAGAAAAAAAGCAACAATAATTGTAATTGTGTTTTCTTTAATGTTATTCTGAAGCCCTTATTTCCACACTTTAAGATACGTACTTTGTAGTTGAACAATTGCACTATAGTTTCTCTGCTTCAAATTTCACTACTATAAAGACAGTTCACACAAATATGCAAAAATAAATAAAGTACATTTTCACAGTATGGTTCATTAAGTGTATCAGAATACATGTAATGGAAGGACCAGAATGAAAGGAGAGAAAGGAGCAAATTATATATATTATATATGTATATATATATACATATATATATGTATATATATGTATATATAATAAATATATATAATATATAATATTACATATTACATATTATATGTAACATATTATATATAATATGTAATATTATATATATGTATGCATATAAAAGAATAATGGCTGAGAACTTCCCAATCTTATTAGAAAACACTAGTTTACACATCCAAGAAGTTCAAGGAATTTCAAGTAGAAAAATGCAGAGATCCACAAACAGACATAATACAGTAAAAATGCTGATTGTCAAAAACAAGGAGAAAATCTTGAAGGCAGCCAGAGAAAAACAACTCTTCACATACAAACGGACCTCAATAAGATTAATAGCTGATTCTCAGCAGAAATAATGTAGGCTGAAGGCAATAGAATATCATGTTCAAAATGCTCAAAGGAAACAAAAAACACTGACAATAATTTTGTATCAATCAAAGTTATTTTTCAAAAATGAAGATGAGCTAAAGACATTTCTGGATAACCAAAAATTTAATTTATTGCTAGTAGAACCACCTTAAAAGAAACACTAAAAAAAAGTTCCTCAGGCTGAAAACAAGTGATCCCAAACAGTAGTTTAAATTCACATGGAAAAAATGTGAGCTCCAGTAAAAGTAATTATGTAATTATAAAAGACAATATAAATGCATATTTTCTCCTTTGTTCTCTTAACTGATTTACAAAACAAAACAATTGTGTAACAGAATATACATACAATGTATTACTGGGCATGTAACATAGAAATGTAATATATATGTAATACATTTATTTACAGCATAAAGGAGGTAGATTAGAACAGAGATATATTGGGCAAGGTAAATGATGAAAGATGGTAACGTAATAATTATAATAATGTATTACTAGATTTGTAATATTTGTGTGTGTGTGTGTGTAATTAACAATACCACAAAAAAATAGAAAAAAAGAATTGTCTTTTGCTTTAGTAAGAGGCTGCTTTAACAAAATACTGTACACTGAGTGGTATAAATAACAGATGTTTACGTTTCTCACAGTTCTGGAGGCTAGAAGTCTAAGTATGGTTGGGGTCTGGTGAGGGCTTTCTTCCTGGCTTGTTACCTTCTCTCTGTGTTCTCAAATAACCTCCTCCAATCTCTTCCTTTTATAACACTAATTCTATCCTGAGGCTCCACCCTTATACCACCATCTAAACGTAATTATCACCCCAAATTTCTACCTCCTAATACTATCACATAGAAGGGTGAGGAACTCAACACATGAATTATGAAGGGGACACAAACATTTAAGCCATCACAAGTTATATGGAAGTACTATTTCTGTATCTCATTAGAATTGAGTTAGCATAAATCTGAAACTGATTCTGATAAGTTAAGGTGTAAATGGTAAGCCCTAAAGAATCCACTTTAAGAAAAGAACTCACAAGATATAGTGAAAAAATTAAAGGTGCTTAAGATATCAATATTCTCTCCAGGTGGGTTTCTTGACTGAGAGGACAGGATTATTACACAGATAACTGAAAGGCATGATGAGATCCTACTCTATAAAACTTTCAAATATTAGTTTTAGTTTTTCTGTAATTTTTAGTTTTACAGGGTATTGTGCAAGTTTGTGTGAAGTTGTGCATCGATCTGCACCTTTGTGGGTTCTGCCCCAGTGATTATGCAAATGTCAGCAGAAACTCGGGTTCATAAAGAATTCACCCCTTTGTGGTGATCTTCAATTTTGTCCAGATTTTAGACACATGGATGCTATTAAGTCAATGTCCAAAGTACCTATAGCGCGTTTACAAATGTGGGTGTATTTGGAGTTTTCAAAATAAATACATGAGTATTTAATAAATAATATACATAAATGATACATACATAAATAATATACATAAATAAATAATATACATAAATAAATAAATACATCAGGAGAACATTTAATCTGAAAACTCTATTTGCACAAGAGACTTCTTCCTCCTAAAGTGGGAGATACAACATCACAGAGGATGAAAGAATATTCCTTGATTATAACATCTGAAGATTATGGTTGCAGGTAGGGGAAATCTGAGCACTATGAGACATATCGGTCACTTGACTAGGTTTTTGACTGAGGAAGAAGTTGTGTTTGGGTAAAAGATGTAAAATCAATACTGTGGCCAATCACATTTCCAAGTTTTCTTTAAACATTTACATGAAATTTCTCATGGTGAGTTTATGGGTAAAATAGTAATTTGAGTGCTTGGTTCCCTCTCAAGCACCATCGTTGATCATCAGCTTTTTTTTCCCAGTGTCCACTACTGTAAGGGAATTGTTTTTCCATTGTTCTGTTTATTATAGCTCAATCTATCTTTATCAAAGTATCCTTCATGCTAATGACTGAGAACTGGCGTGGGAGCATTTAGTTGTTCAACTGTAAGGTCAGTAACTCATGCTCTGGGTATTTTTGTGTTTCTTTTTTATGCTTTCTGTCCCAAGTCTCTTTCAAGATATCCACAGAGGTGCTGGAAATCTGGGAATAGGGCTAATTATCATTATAATATTTGCTTGATATTGTATTCTCTATTTCTGATTTATGACTATTCACAAAAGGAAAGAGCTGGATTCACATATACTTCAGGGTCTCCTGCTTAATGCTATCTGAAGGTGTTAAAAAGACCTATTTCTGAAATTTCCAATGGACTCACTACTTCTTTGGCTACAGGAGTAAATTGGAGTCCAAATTATTTTTATAGTAAAGGTGTTTTAAAAGTGTTTTAAATATATTTTAACTAATGTATACAACTTTCCAAAACTCCTCTGGGAATACTGGGTGGACTGGGAAGGGGAGAAATAGTCTCTCTCATGGACTTCCCACTCTGCCTTTTCCATTCAATTGCTTGCACTTGAGGTCTCTACTACCTTAAGAAAAAAATTAAAATAGAGTGTAGAGCTCTGTATCCTACTATTCTAAATTCTTTTGTAAATTTCATTCTTTCATGTTTAGCTTTGGAAAACTCTTTAGAAGAATGAGATGAGGGCGTAAAATCAGCCATAAGGAGCTTGACTTAATCTGAAGAAGGTTTAACTTAAAAGGCAACTGAGATATGAGGGGTTTTGTTAAGTAGATGGAAGAGGAAGTAGGTCAGAAGCAGGGGTCAGAGCAGAGCCTAATATAGGATAATGGAGGGAAACAGAATAATGGAATAAAGTCTGGTAGCTTCGAGTTGTGATTTAGGGAGATAGAAAAGCACTTTTATATTTTCCATATGTTTCATTTGACTTGGCTATAAAATCTTTTCCAGAAGCAATTTCAGAATCTGAATGTCCTTTGGAAGCTTATTCCTAGCAATCAAAAATACTGAACATTGGATGTTTAGAACTATATTCCCGTTTGTGTTCTAAGGCCCTTCTCAAATACATAATTGTGTTCATATTGGAAAGTCCTCAGTGTCTACTGTAATTCAACAGTATCCTTGGAGAAATTATGTGATTTAGAAGACAAGTATATAATTAGAGTGATAGGGTAAACACGTAGGAGAAGCTGAAGTCTGTCACAAAGAGAGCACACACTGACAGAGAAAACTGAGCAAAATCAGGCCAACAGGTCAGACAAATGTTTTTTTTTATGCATGTGCCACACCTTGAGCAATCAAAAATACTGAACATTGGATATTTAGAATTATATTTATTTTTGTGTTCTAAGGCCCTTCTCAAATACATAATTGTGTTCATATTGGAAAGTCATCTCATTGGTTAGCTGTCTTTCATGGAAGACCTGACTAATTTATAATTCTGATGTTCAGGACATTTTCAAGAGGTTTCTTTCTAACCCAAAGTCTCACAGACAACAAGTTCGTGACAAACTCTAATAGGTGTGTTTGTTCAGATCTTTTACTCCTTTTCTTTTCTTTTTTTTTTTTTTTTTTTTTTTTTTTTAGTTGGGTGGTTTTTCTCTTTGTTGTTAGTTTTTAAGAGTATTTTTTTCCAAAGGATTTCTAGGATTCCAAAAGCAAATAGGCTATCTACCTATCAGAAGCAGTTAAGCCCACCAGGCCCACACATTGCCCTGACTATGTCAATGGTTTTCCATTTTTCTTCACAACGAATCTTTCTTTTTTATTGTAGATTTTTTCTCCCATGAATTTTTTCACAAATCAGTTGAAAGACTTTCACGACCATAGGTCAATATCCTCAAGCCTGAACATTCTCCCTAATGGGCCCTTGAGCCTCTTCTCTGGGATCTCTCTAACTACTACATTGGACTAAGTTCTACATTGGGCCTGAACTTCAATTTCTTTTTCTTCAAGCTGCTAAGCTCCAAACTGCTTAGCTTATTGTAACTCCTATGCATGAGGATTCTTTTTTGGAATTATTTGATTGTATGTACAGGTTTGGAATTTTTATCCTTGGAGTAAACCTACCTTTTACTCACTACACACTCTTGTGGCTTAAAAAAAACAACAACAAAAATTATATTTGTTGTTTGTCATATTCTGGTCTAAACTTATAAGAACAAGTTCTTAGAGAAGAATCTCACATAGACCTGATAAATCCATCCTTTAAGCTCACTCAAAGAGCTGATGAATTCAGAAAGCCATGTCAGACAGGTGTTATGGGGAAATTCTGCATTGGCCATAAAATAATAGTAACATTATATATTATATATGAGCCCATAATAAATATAAGTGCTTGCTGCTTGATGGAAATTAAATAAGTGAGTAGAGGGATAAATTAATAGCTGCCCTATTCTTAGCTCTCCTTTTAAGGCCTCACTACCTACGAGGTCAATGAGACCTATCAACGGTCATTCTTCCTTCTAGATATTTTGGGACCCCAATTATTTTGACCTGAAAAATACTACCAAGATTTAAAATGGCCCACAACAAATGAAATGCATCAGTATTTCCTTCTCTTCCCTGCTGTGTAGTATATGCCCAAACCAGAAATATAGAGAACAGGGAGATGGGGGATATAGAACTGTGCATCCTATCTCCTTGAACTTCAAATGTAATTGGACCATTACCTGTGAAAGTTTTAGAAAGAATCTAGGAAGGAGCACAGAGTAAATCAGTGACAGCAAGAGGTTTTGGAAGATCCTCTTTTGTGTGAAATGAGAAGATGGAATTGTTACTGAACTGAACCCACATGGTTAGTGCTAACCAAGTCAGTTATCAGACAAAAGCTTGACCCTCTGCCAGGCACTCAGTACTAGTGTCCGGGGTGCTGTAGGAAATACAGAAGGAGACCTGATCTCTGCCTTCAAAGTGCTTAAAACTTTTCTTGACAAAAAAGTAAAAAAGACGAAGACATGTAAACTAATAGTTCCCTAAGCATCGTATCTTACTTTCCATTACAAAACGATAAAGTCTTAAGGAAACATTTACATAAAACAGCAATTCTCCCCTCCCCCAAGCGGGGAAAGGGGACAGCTCATTTTATATATGTAGAGACTTTATCACATGAAAAAAATTTTCATCTTCAAAAATGATCAGAATTTATTCCACTTTTGTTTCTGTCATTTCTTTAATTAATGCATTTTCCTTCTACTGAAGAATGATAAAATGTTTTCATTAACATTTTCGTTATGACAATGTTCAGATAACAGTTAAATAGCGAGTGTCAGAGATTTGTTATTTAAAACTTGAATTTAGTCATTTCAAAATAATTGAGAATAGATTTTTATAGTAGCATTGCCAAAACCTTTCAACTAATGCATAAGAGAAAGCAGCATTTTAAAAAGATTATTTCCTTTGTGACCTTAGCTTTTACATTAATTTACATCTGCTTTATGGGTTCATAAATCAAGTTATTTAAATATTATCTCCTCATCTATTAAAAATCCTTATGCATAATAAGAAGTAGTAAAATCCACATTCATAATTCTTTTTATAAATATAAAGTAATTGACTTTGTATGAGATTTTAAAGAATTCAGCAGAGCCGAATCTATTCTTGAAAGATGAATAAAAATTTCATCCTCATTGGGAAGCTGGCACTGATTGTATAGCTATTAATTACACAATAAAAAATTGCAAAAATGGCTTCTCACAATATTAAGATGGTTATTAAGCCAAATTATTTCAATGCAAATGTCTGTCTTCAGTTTTCATCTTTCTTACTTACTGCATAGGACAGTTTTGCTCTCTTTTTGCCTACTGACTCAGAGAAAAGTTATTATTTTTACAGTATGCAAATTACATCTGAACAAAATCGATTTAAATAGAAACTTTGTGCAAAAGAGTTTAAATAAGTGTGTGTATCTATTCCACATACGTAACCTAAAAAAATAAAAATAAATAAAATGTGTAACCCTTCTTTCTCCTCCATGGTCTTAATCCAGTCTGTCATCTCGCTCAGTCACCTTGGAAATGCCCCTGAGATGACTGCATTCCTTTTCATTCCTGTGGCTCCTTCTCACCCTATAACTCTGTCAATGTTACGGGGCACATCCTTCATTCTCTGCCCCTCCAACCCAGCCTTAGGATGACGGCCAGGTAAATTTGACTAAAACACCCCTTTTAATCAAAGTATTGCAATTACTTGCTCAGAGACATGTAAGGGTTGCCTATTGCCTCTCACATTGTGTAAAAACCCTTTTACTTCGGGAACCTTAATCTTTGCCTCAGGAAGAAGATTCCCTGTGCACATCCTCTTCACATCTATCTTTGTACCTTTTCAGTGCTGTTGCCACAACTGGAAATGCCCTCCTCCTCTAAAATCAGTAAATGTGTGTGTGTGTGTGTGTGTGTGTGTGTGTGTGTGTGTGACATTTTATGCATATAAAGTTCATGCATTAAATCTGCAACTTACAAATATATTTGAAGTGACCAAATTTTTAATAAATTTCCATGACAAGTATCTTTTTTCCTTGTCACAGTCATAGTTAAGAGATGTAGCCCTTTTTCTGCTGTGAAGGTTTCCAGGGTCTCCCTGACCAGCCAGGCATTTGAAATTTAAGAATGGCTTCAATTTTATTAAAACTGTTTAAATCACCAGCTCCTTCCCTGATCTCTATTGCTCCCAACAATAACTACCAGCTCTTGACTCAATTAACTCTGTAACAGGTTATGAATATTTTACATTAGAATTTGTTTAATAATTCCCTAACTGCTATTTGATTTAATCATACCAAAAAGGTGTAATATTGGGAAGATTATTATTGTCCTCATTTTTGGATCAGGAAACAGAAAATTTGGGACAGCGAAGTATTAAAACTAGAACCTGTATTCTGGTTCATTATTTTTTTCTTTCAATTCTTAAACAAACCTGACTTCTGCTTCCTAAAGGAACAAAAATGACCTGTTTATTGTATGTACACTTAATAGCTGCCTTTATATGGTTAAGTCAGCTGTACTCCAAGTAGACCAAAAGTAGTTTGGTTTTGAATGATCTCTATCAATATATGAGCTCAAATTTGAGCTACTACAATTACAACTTCACACACACACAAACACACATAAAGAAAAATGATGAGTATGTTAAAACCAAATGCAATTTTATTTCCTAATGGGCTGAACAAAGAATAAATATGACAAAGTGTGCCTTGGAGAATAATGATCAGCCTTCCTTTCGGAAAATATCAGGCTCTACAAAGTCAATTGGAATATAAATGCAAAATATGTTGACAAAAATGCATTTAGAGACAATAATAGTTACTAACCAGACTATTGAATTGTTTTTAATAACTTTATAATAGTAATGTAATATTGTGTAAAAAACCCAAGCTCTCAAATAAAAATCATACATGTCTGATTTAGCAAAAATAAATATGATTTAATCAAATCGAATTTTATAAGGAGTGCTATAAAGTAAATTTATTCTGTTAAAATATCTCTTTGAAATAAGGAACCATGTGAACAACTAAGTTTTTCCAAATATTCAAATATTAGGTTGGTACAAAAGTAATTGCAGTTTTTGTAATTATTTTTAACATTTTAAGCCACAATTACTTTTGCACCAACCTAATATAAGAACTATAATGAACTCAGAAATACACTTGAGTACGTATAGAGGATAGAGATAACATTACTTTATGTTTTCTACATTGATGTTTGATTTTGAATGTTGATTTGATATGATAGATTTTAAAATATGGTTTTAATTACAAAGGAATGTGTGTATTTGTGTGTATTTTACTACCTAGGATTTTAATGTTTATGTTATTTGGTATTGTCTAGTAATATGCCTTTTGTGCTGCAGCTAATATTTAAAGGAGATACTCTAAATAAACTAGTCAAAAAAGAAAAGAAAGTGCTCCACTAAGATTACATTTGTGCTGAGTACATATGACTATCTTGTGAGTCTGTGCGATCATGTGCATACATACAATTGTCTCACTTGAGAACATACTACTCTAGAAAGGTGATTGTAGTGATTGCAAAGATGACTCCAGTTTGTCACTCCCTCCTATTTCCATCCTGTGCCATGCATGTACTTTGCAGCTTCCTTGTGGCATGGTGACAGATGTAATTTCCCAACCCTGGGATCAGTTAAATGACTTGTTTTGGCCAATGGAATGTTAGCAGATGTGACACAAGTAGAAGCATGAAAAAAGCTGGTAAAATCAGGCTTGTTCACTCTCTCCCTTCTTCTATTGCCATGAGTTAGACATACTCAGTTTTGCATGTTGGTCCCAGAAAGAGGATAAAAGACACACAAAGCAGGGCCGACTTGTTCCAATTTTCTCAGACAAGGTCAGCCTATATCAGCCAATAGCCTAGGATATGAGTGAGACAAACCCTACACTCATTGCTTGACAGTTATTATAATAAATTATTATTTTAAGTATTGAGTTTTGGAGGTGACTTATAGCAATGGCCAGTTGACACAGTGATCATATGACCTCTCAGATCAAAATTTTATTCTGTAGAAATGAAGAGAAAATGGAGCAACTACCTGTGAAAAACAAAACAAAGTTGCTCGGAGAATATCTTTTGGGTTTTTGCTCCTCCCAAGATTGCAGTAATAATGACCATACTACTAAGAATAGTTTTGTCCACAATTTGTATGGAACATGGCCCATTCATATTAATTTCCTCATGTGATTGTCAAACATAGTAGAGTGGGGCATATATTTTTACATACTTTTGGTTAAATAGATGTCCTCTGGAAGTGTCAAAATTAAATCTAGGACTTCTCAACCTTAATTCACTCCTTCATTCCTAACTTTCTTTATTTTTATACAATAAAATACAACTGAGGAGAGCAGAGCAGGAAGTTCAGATGACAATGACTAATACAAATAATACTATCACATAGCAGTAGGAAAAAAAGTTACATTTTTGAAGACTGAACAAAGTCATACTTGCCTGCAGTGAGGAATCAATCCAAACGAAGGCAAGATTATTTCTTCATGACCATAAATATTGTGTTTAGAGAGCTATGCTAGCAAATACACAATCCAGGTCTCAAAGAATGGTTGTATTCCCAGAATAAAAATTGTCATGATCTCAGAATATAATAAGTAAATGTAATTTCTATCAGTAATAAAATAAATTTAGGCAAATGCATCCAAATTAGTTGATTAGAAAATATTTTTAAAAAAACAGTCTTTTGTCTTCAAATTAACTTCCCTACACAGTACTTTATTTGGAAAAAAAATTAAAAACATTCACTGTCACATAAAAGTACAACTGAAACACAGCTGGGAACAGTTTGCCTTTACCGAAAGGAATTCATCAGTGTATGGGTTCTAGAAACAATGTTCTCTTCAAAGTTGTCAAATATATGGACATTTTTGTCCATGTCCTTGTATTCACAGGCAAATCGTTTAGATAGCTCATTTCATGAAATACCTTTTATTGATGATATCATACACTTTGAATTGAGAAAAAAAAATTAACCTAAATCCGCTCCAAAATTTTCCCTTACAGAATTATTTTCCACATAAGTATTACAATGTTCTATCTTCTAAGAACACTATGAAAGAAAATTCATCTGTGACCTCTGACTGCCTGCATCAAATCTATGTGTAAGCAAATGAAATAATTTTAAGAAATATGTATATCATTGGTAAATTAAGAAACAGCTTTGAAATACTTAAAATGTTTTATTTTGTGCCAATGATTGGCAGAAATAGGTCCAAATGTATCTGGTTGAAAAAAAAAGAGAGAGAGAGAAAGAAAATCAATGAGAAATATAGAAAGACATCCTTTCTCAGAGCACAAATGACAATATCCAGAAGTCCCAAGTAGTTGAAGAAGGAAATTTTAGCGAGAAAGACTTTGGAGACTGCAAGTGTCAGAAGCTATTAAAACTGTAAAGATTGCTTCTGGAAACTGTTTATTCCTGAAAGTGAGTGGGGAAATCTTACGGCCGAAAGGAAACAGAGTAGAATGAGTTTCCAGTGTGTCTTGGGATTCCGGGTTGTGCTTTTCACCCTATTTTCTCACAGTAGAAGCTGAAAATAGGGAGAGAAAATAGCAGTTTTGTTCAGAGATCCAAAAGGGAAGAGGAGTTGGCAAGTTTAGTGAGAAAGGTCAAAGTCCTGCCAGAAGTTTGTTGTTATGCTCACTGGAGTTGAGTCGGTTGTTCTTTGATACATGAAAATTCTTCAACCTACAAAACTGGGAGATCCTGGAGGAAAGTTTCTAGCAACAGCAGCAAAAAAATTCTCTGTTTTGTACAGTTCCTTGTAAAGCTAGCGGTGCTACTCGTCAGTACCATGCCTCTTCTGTGCAGAAATAAAAATACAAAATGGCATGACTGGTCTAAGCTTATTTGTAGAGGCACCAAATTGTTAGCATTGCATCATCACCATCATCATCATCATCATCATCATCGTCATCATCATCATCACTAATGATGAGAGGTTGGAGAAAGAATCAAATAAATTATAAAGAGGTAGCTAAAATTTTTCTTTTTCTTTTTTACTTCCGCTCACCTCTCTCCAAACACACTTTTCCAGGGTATCCTTTCTAGGGATGTCTTCTGCCAAGGTCCTTCTTTTATGTAAAGTTGTTTTAGAGGTTGACTGTCCCCAAAGTGTCTGTGCTTTAAAACACTGAATGGAGAACAGCCCAACTGTACCTTGGAATCTAAGATGCGGTGGTTGCTGTGAGCATTCCTCAAAGTATATCCTATAGAAAAAGAATAGTATAGAATGTTCCAGATGGAAATGAATTTCAGAGATGGCAACAATGGCAAGGATAGAGTTGGAGAGGAGAATTCAAAATTGTATGTTCCCTAATAAAAACCAGAATCAGAAGGAAGCATCACTTAATAAAAGTGTAGATGGTCTTCCTTTAATTGAGTTGAGAGCAATTAGAACTTAGACCCAAACTGCCATCCTAACAACTCATTCCCAAAACCACAGAATGGTGAAAAGGCATGAAAACATTTCTCTCTATAAAGCTGACCATGTTCCACTGTGAAAATAATTTCAACTACTTCAACCAAAATGCATTTATTTGTAGTTCTTCCGTATATTTCTGATAGCACATTCTCTTGAAAAAATCATATAATTTGTTCTGCACGTGTTCATCTTTCAAGTCTGAGTATTAGGTATTTTGCTCTTATTTCTCTCCTTCCTTTGATGAGACCATTTCTGCCCTAATGACTCTGAAATTTACATTTCTGCTTTCTTTGCTCCCTTTGATTTCTTTTGATTCAAAGTTCTATTTTATATTGCTTTCTATTTTACAAAAACACTGCATATGAATAAAGAATATCATCATTTCTTTCTCTAAACCATGACCTCTCTCTACCTTCTCCCAATGATAGCACGATTAACTCCTTAAGCAGTTTCCAAAATTTACAATAGAAAAGGGGGCTAATTCTTTACTTCCAATTTTCCAATGGGTAATGACATATAAAACGTTATAACAACTTCAATCTAGGCCCACAGTCCTACTATATCAAAAAAACAGCCTCTAATTTTCATCACTAAGCAAGCCAGCTATTTCTTTGGTTGGTTACCATAAGGACACAAATCTTTTTTCTCAGTTAATCTGTCCTTTGTCAATTTAATTTGCAGGCCTCAGGAATTGAAACTAAGAGGGTGGAGGAAAAGTCTTCATCCCCAACAAAGCCCTAACAAATGAATATAATATCAAATAGTGATACATACTGCTTATCACTGCTTATACTGCTTAGAAAAGGAAGCAAGGAGATGGATGCTTCCTAAGTGTAAAGACCATAGGAAATGTCTTTGAAGAGGTGACATTTGAGCTGAGACATGAATTAAAAGATGATTTGAGGAAGCTGACATTTGAGCAGCTAACTGAATTACAAGATAATTTGGACAAAGATGAACTCTAAAGTGCAAAGCCCCTATGGCAAGGCAGCTTGGTGTGCTCTGGAAATGAAAAGGCCAGAGTGAATGGAGTCAAAAGTGGTCTAAGACAAGAAAAAGATAAGCAACCAGGCATCTGTTTCTGGGCTTTGTAGGCAACGGAAGAAGTTTCGTTTTGATCATAATTCTGAGACCAACTATTAAAGGATATAAAACAATCCACTTCAGTCAAGTTTAAATCTAAGTGAAAACACTTTAAAAGGCACACAGAGAGTGTTTAGTTTTCTAAATACTCCACAAGTACAATTTTCTAATCATCCTGCTCAAAAGGGGGTAGCCATCTTTTTCTCAAAATCCCATTTTCATTTTTAATATTGTGCTCAAAACTTTCAAATAAAATTTTTACTAGTGTACTTTACCATATTTTACAAAGAGGAAATTCACTTTTAAGCCGTCTTTTCAAAATAAGCAGCGTGCCCAGAGATAAGCTATAGCTCATATTTTTCATTCCATCTAAATCAAATTGTTTTTTGTGTTGTGTAGTCATTATAAAGTCCACAAGTATTGGGTTAATTGGATTACATAATAAACAGAATGGATGCTTTCAACTGATGATTTGCTTTGCTTACATATCTTTCTTCTTCAGATGACAATATAATATAGAAACAATTTGTATAAGGATCTACCACACAGCGTGAATTTAAAAATTGGTTGTTGTTAGTAAAATACAATAAATGAAGTATATTTGGAAGAAAATTATTTAGATGGGAAATATTAGATCACTAATACATAGTCCTTAGCATGAGAGCTGAGTATCTGACGATATTACATTTTAAGACATGTTTAAGGAGGAGCTCAACTTTGTTTTTATTATTTGGTGATCAACTGGACATATTATAATCGAAAGTGAGCATTAAGCACATTTCTATTTGATTTATTATGGTACAAATTTAAATATCACTCACACCTGTGGGCTGGTGAGTGGCTATTTGCTAACACCTCTGCAGGATCGTTGAAGCAGTGATGGGCTGTAACTCCTTGGTATAGTAAACACATTTCTCATAGAAATTCAGTTGGCATTCAGTAGTGTGTGTATGTGTCATGTATTAATTTTTATAATATGGAGCATCCTGGGTCCCAAGTAGCTGTGACTATTTACAGCAATAAAATTCCTGATTCGTTCTGCCTAGCAATAGGTTGTTAGTTATAGTAATGGACTTAATATTGCACTCCTAGTTATATTTTTGTGCTTAAATTTTTCTCTGACATTGGTCCTTTATATCAGGCTTTAATTTCTCTAATTTAATTTCTTTACAAAATGTGTAATTATAAGACTGTCAGATACAGAAATTCTTAGACTTAATCACACTTTTCTCCACAAACTAAAAAGGTTCTTTACATAACAAGAAGTGCAATCTAACTGTTCGCTTAGAATACATGAAGGAGAAACAGATAAAGAAATTAATGGTGATAACCTACTTTGGGCCAGGTACTGTGCCATTTGCTCTGAATCTTCATGTAATCCTCACAACACTTTCTTGAGTTGGTTATTATTAAAATGACATAATTTACAATGCCAGTCTTTTAGAAATCAAAGCTGTATCTGGTCATGTATGAGGTGTGATCAAACAATACAATGACTGTTTAAATTTTTTTTTTAATTATTACAGTAAAAGACACATTGCCATTAATCCCCCTCAAAATACTCTCCCTTGCTTTGAACACACTTATGCCATCATTCTTGCCACTTTCTGAAGCAGTTCTGGAAGCCCCCTTTCATGAGTATCTTTAGTTGTGCTGTTGTGGCTGCCTCGATGTCCTGAATCGATTCAAAATGTTTACCTTTCATGGTCATTTTGACTTTGGGGAAGAGCCAGAAGTCACACAGTGCCAGATCCAGTGAATAACGTGGTTGAGGATACATTGTAATGTCTTTATTTCACAGAAATTGCCATACCAGAAGCAATGTGTGACACAGAGCATTGTCATGATGGAGAATGAAACCGTTTGTCTATTTCATTCATTAATGCATATGAATGAAATGCGTATGGCACACTTTAAAACATACCTTCTCTCAACTATAGCTCACACCCGACTGTACTGAACAAGTTGGAATTGTCACACACAGTTACTACGGTTCAACATGCAGCTTGCCATATTGAAGATCCCTGCCTTTCCATTGGATGGCAATTGACAGCAGCACTCACTGTCTTTTTTGATCACACCTTATAAATTGTTATCTACAAAGACATAAAATTTGTTCACCCAAAGTCAGTAGAGTGAGAATACATTAAGCTATTTTTCTCACAATGATAATAGAAAAAAATTAAATAGTTATAATAAATGAAAAAAGTATAATTTTCAGTTTTCTCATAGTTTTTAAAGCTTCTTGTAAATCGCCCCACTTATGTCTCTAACATTCTGTAAGGAGGGCTTCATCCTGATTTTCATTACACAAGTAAAGGTATTACTACGTAAATGATTTTTTTTTCAAAACTACACATGGAATAACATGGAGAGTGAGGACTTAAACCTGTATTTTGATATCTAAATATTACCTTTTTAATTACAACATTTTGGGAAAATTATGAATGTTTACTAAGATATCCCACTACATTTTTGGTAAAATGTTTTTAGCTGAAATTAGAAGGCAAGTACAAAGAGATGCTTTCACCCTGCAAAGTTAGCTCACATTTACAGCACCTTTATTTTGGCTTCATTCACCCACACTCTCCCTGACAGGGTCAACTTGCTCAGACTTCCAGAACGGAGTACATGGAGCTTGAAAACTCTCTTGGGATTCTTCTGGAATATGTCTATTCCATAATCCATCTCAACACATTAAAATGTTTCCTGTAATTTTATTCTTTAAACAATAAAGAAGATGTAATATGTTTCTATCTGATTTTCTAAACAGGTATCTTTAAAGAACAAAACATTCCAAAAGTGGTTTATGATTACTACAGTCAAATATTTCCATCACCAAAGAACATGGAAACACAAATTATTTACTGAATTAAATAATTTACATTTACTGATTTAAATAATCTAAAATCCTCTAATTTTTTCTGGACATGCCTTTCCTTATTGTCCTTATAAAATAACAATGCCTTCTTGTTAAAATCTCACAATTAAAATATATAGGCAGAAAGAATTGAAGAAACTGTAATGAGTCAAAACACAACTCAGAATAAAAGCAAAATATGTAAGGACATTTTTGGCAGGTAAAGAAAATAACTTTTGGGGAGGGGAGATCTAAACTTAGATTTTCAGTGAACTCACAATTGAGAAAACAAAACAAAAAAAGTAAACATGAAGAGCATATTATTAAATAGCTATTGTAAAACATTAATTAAATAACTATGTACTACTTACTTGCATAAGATTTATTATATAACCAGAATAGGTTTTTGTCAGTGATGACAAAATGCCTCATAAGTCATCATAAGTGCCTCATGAGTAGTATTAAGTTCTCCAAAGATTTTAGAATATAATTTTGATATCAAGCCACAGTTAAATTTCCCTAGAGGTTGATTAGCATTAGAAATTTCCATCTCTGAAACATCTGTTATCCATGCTTCAGTCTCATAGATGACAGGTTGCCCCAGTCTCTCTACCAGATCTAGTATTTTTCTCTCATAGTTTAAATAATAGGTTGCTTCCTTAAATCAATATAGCAAGCAGATTAAGTCAGGAAACTCAGAAAGATAAAGAATTTTGTTGCTATCCATCTCATTACATAATTTATCCCACCATTGCTTCTAGAATTGAATGCATGCCTTCATGAATATCAGATTAATCACCTAAATTACAAGAATAATAACCAATATAGTTACAAATATTCACTAGTTGGTTTTGTGTGCATTTTCTCATTGAAAGCATCGTGACTTTGATACTTTCACAATGTGTAACCACTACTTCTCTCGTCCCAAAACATTTTCGTTACCTCCTCAAAAAGATTCTGACACACTCAACAACCGTACTCCACCTCTCACCAGACCCTGGCAAGCACCAATCTGCCCTCTGTATCTATGGGCTTACCTATTCTGGATATTTCATAAAACGTCATATGCTGTATGTTAATTCATTTTTTGTGATGTTTATTGTAAACACCAAGCAGAAGTATCACAGCATATAAAATAAAATGAACGTACAGCTTTTATAATCCCTAGAGGCTTGATTTCATGTGAACTTAGAAAAATAAGTTTAGTAAAAATAGTGTTTCTGTATGTACAGCTAAGTACGTACAATTGACAAACATTCCCTATAATATAAATCAGTTTAATTAATTTGCAATATCCGTATATCATATTTCACAATTAAATAGTACTTACTGTGATCCAGTATTATTCTAAGTCTCTTACAAATATTGATTTTCATGGTCCTCATTTCCACTCTATGAGAAAGGTACTATTGTTTTCTATTTCATAGATGAGGAATCTAAGCATAAGAGATTCAATAGCTCCCACAAGTTTACATAGCTATTAAGCAGAAAATCCAGTCAGTCAGGCTCCAGAATCTATTGTCTTAAAGTAACATGATTGTTCTCATTTATTGACACCCCACCCCCCACACACACTCTGTAAACGGACTATCAATTACCAACCACTGTCATGGGACTCAGTGCCAGGCAAGGGATGAGGATAGTTCCTTCCCCAATGATTTTTGGCTTGGCCTCATGACATATTTTGGTCAATGGTATGAGCAGCTGTGAAGGAAGCACAGTTCTGCGCAGAGATCTCAAGAGCACCATGTGTTTCCACCAGCTCTCTTTCTCTCCAGCACAAAATGGCATGTCCTAGGTGGGGGATCATCTTTCAGCCTAGGGCTCACAACAAAAGACAGATGGAGAAGGAAAATCCTGCAGCCCCTAACATGCAATGTGAGAAATAAAGGAACTGTTGTAATCCACTGCAATGTATGGGCCTATTCCTACTTAGGGGAAGTTGACCAGTTTAGTTTTTAACCACTGTGCTACATTTTCATTCAAATACTCTGTTCATTTATTAAACATCAATGTTATACGTAAGATATTGAATGTTTTAGTGCACCCGCATCACAACATCATTTCTTCTTGAAAGTAGATGTTGTTTCATCAATTCCATTTCTCATTAAAAAATGTATACTTATTTTTTTTCAATTTCCACTGGGTGACTGGAGTATCTTCTAGCCACTTTAATAAAAGCCCTTCATATAAAATTGAGTTTACCTTCAAAACTGCACTGTGTTTACATTGAATGGTATTATATCTATTCTTATATCTTTCAAAGAATTTAAAAAGCTAACTCATTTGATCTTTACTGTATGATTTTTAACAACAAAATGCAAATGTTCAAGCAAAATTTTCTATTGTTGCCTTGTTTATAGTCTGCAAGAATATCCACATAAACTACTGGAATTAATCTTTTATGCTTCTTTTTCTGTTTCTTTTTCTTTTGTTTCAGAAATACTAAGTATTTCTTCAGAATACTAAGACTTAACAGAAGGCCTACCATATCATAAGAATTTAATAGAGGAGTAAAGAATTAATTATTGAATTCTTGATTAAATAAATACATGTATCAATTTATGTATCATGTATATCATGTATCATGTATTATGTATTATGTATATCATGTATATATGTATATATCATATATTATGTATATATTATGTATATCATGTATTATGTATCATGTATATCATGAATACATGTATCAATTTATGGAAAAGGGCAAGCATTTAGAAAGCTTTAAAATACAAAATGCGTAAATTTCTTTCTGTTAGCATTTAAAATACTTAGTCTCCACTCAGTTTCTCTCTTTTCCTTTCAGAATTCATCTACCTCAGTTCTCTCATAATTCTGCTTATTTTGTCATTCTCCATTCAAAATAATAGACCAAAATGGTCCCTTCAACTCTTTTCAATTTTGTCACATCTCTGAGCTTTGCTTGTCACAAGGACCCACTTTTATTGACTTTTAAGTGAAGGATCATTTTTAACATTTTATTTCTCCTGAAACAAAATATTGTGTTATTATGTTTTTGAAAAGTCTCCCATTAATTACCCATAATTTTTAAATAGGCCAAGCTGAGTATTTTGTTATTCTCAAAAGTATGTTCTCAAAACTTCTCTAGATTACTGTAGTGCCATTTTTCTTGAAGGTTTCTATGTCCCATGAATCATGTAAACAACATGTTACAATTCATTAATGTACGTCCATCAGGATTTTATCCAGGATTGAGCTTCCCACCATCTCTAAAACTTCAACAGGAAATACAATTTCTTTGAAGAAGAAAATCAATTACTTACTTAAAATTTGTAAACTGAATTCATAAGAGCTCCTAAAATAATGAAAACACAAGTCACAAACTAGAAATATTAGTTCAACCTTCAGTTTTAAAAATCTGGAATATATTAAATGTTTGGTTTGGATGGCCTGAAGGATAGTTGATTTGAAAGATAATGTCTGGTTTTAAACATTTTTCTTTATGTCACATGCAGATCAATGCTAGGCACAAGGTTGTTGGAATGCTTGAAGTGAAAAACGACAGCCCTTGGTGTTTGTAATTGGCATGGGCATCTACTGAAAATTCTTCCTTAATTGTATATTTCTGTAGTAAGCATTGAACAGTAGAAAAAAACAGCAACATTATTTTATTGAATTAATTTCTATATGTTAATATTTTTCCCTAAACTTCCAATATTGTGGAAGAACAAAATGTCATGTTACTAGAAGGTTAGATGACGTACAAAAATGTCATCTCGTATAGATATTTGAATTCTGAGTCGGTGACTTCTATTGCCATGTTCTGTACATTGTTCTTATGGAGAAAGAAGTACAAAGGATCAAGGACTTAGGAGAGCTATAATGGCAGCTTCTTCTTGAGGGCAGTAAATGGTCGCATGTTAGGTCTCGTCTCTTAATTTGGTACATTTTCTGCATACCCTCTCATATAGTTCCTTGTGAGAAAAATCCATTAGTAGGGGAGTCCACTCGTTGATGGGTTTTGCTGCAGGAGGTAAGAACACAATTTTACTACCCTAACTGATTAAACCTTACATATGTACATTAAGAAAGTCCAACTCCAATGTTTAAGGGAAATGATGTAGAAAAAAATGACAGGAAAAAATTCCAATTTACTATCCTTTCTTGTTTATTCTGTTCTCTGTTTATTTTCTACAGGAAATATATTCAATTTTCCTGTTGATAGGAACACTTCAATTATCAGACTTTCACTAATAAGATATTTTAAATGATAGAATGTGACAGGCTTTCCTCCATTTCTAGAATTATTAGCATTTTATTTTAAGTAAAAACAAGCAAGTCATTATCATCAGCAGTGGTTTACACTGAGAATCAACAAGCTTCCAATTTGCAGTCAAAGCCAGCCATCTATGCAGAATACAACTGAATCAGGACAGAGTCTTTGTGTAGAGTAGGTCAGAGATAAATATAGCAGAAATGTGTCAGGCTACAGTGATTGAAGATTGTGAAACATTAATTATTTTTGTTTGTTTATTTGTTTGGTTTGCTTGTTTGTTTTTTTACCAAAGCCAACCTACTTACAGAAACAAAAACTAACCTAATTTACCCTATTATCTAAGTGATGACCCAGCTATAGAGCAAGGCTTGTACAAACCACTCAATGATTTGCAAAGACATCAGTGAATCAGCATACGCTCCCTTGAGTGTCACAGCAGCAGAAAAACTATTTGAAAATTACTTCATCCTCTTGCTTTGCAGCCCTCACTATTATAAAATACCACGTCAAATTGTAAGTTTTTCCTCTAACGCTTATTGTCTGTTATATTCTCTTTCCTCAATTTGATTTTACCCACAGGGTAGATTTGATTTATATTGAAAAATATCTACAAAATTATAGAGGACAAAAAGTGTTTGGTTTATGAACTGTCCTGCAGGAACCACCTCTTGCTTCTTTTGAATAATAATGATAACTAAAAAGATGAATTCTATAGTTCTGTGTTTTGCTTACACTATCTATACTGTACTGTACTATACTATATAATGTTGGTAAATAATGACGTTTTTCTCATACTGTTACTTCTGTTACCATGGCCATCAGCACCAGCTTTGTGGTTGGTCCTTTGCTTATTTTAGAGAATACTATAGCATCCATCTCTTATATTTTGAAGAGTTAAGTTTGGAAACATGCAGTGAGATTTTCAATAACTGCAGTTACTTTCCCATTCCCTTCACACCTATGAACCTGAACTAAGATTATCCTGACACCTCCACTAAAACAATTTTTTTCAAACGTCACCAATCACTCCCTCATTAACAAAGCCAAAAGCTTTATGATTCATTGTATATGGGTGTGGTACAGAGCGTGGGAGCACAGAAGGCTAGCTAATCTTTGAAGACAGAAATAGGAGTTTGGGTCTCCTGAGATTCGACTTGTCAGAGAAGATATCAGAAATGCAGAGGATATGCAGAGAAGTAGATCCAGATATGTGTATGGAAATCTGTGTAAAACTCTCCTAGCCTTTGGTTGATTATAAGTGCACAGGCACAGGGTGAGATTCCCAAGAGACCAGGCAAAAAATGAAAACTGACAAAAGAACATTTATCTGAAACTGTGAGCTGAATAACTGTTAGACCTCAGAAAGGGAAGAAAAATATTTGTGTGCAAACCAGCCAGAGTGGAGAGATCACCTTCTACACCACAGATATTGAGTAATATCCCTAAAACGTTACACTATAAGAGAACAGATATTTTAGACCTAAGGTAAAGGCAATTATACAACTGCAGGGACATGGCTGAAAAACAAGATTTTAATAAGTATGCTGATTTTCAAGTAAATTAACTGCCTGAAAGACCCAAACTCATCACTCCATTAAGGAAGAAAATGAAATGGAGATACTAAACGTTAGAATTCTCAGTATCTAACGTGAAAAAAAAATTGTAAACACAGAACATCAGGAAAATATGACCAATAAATAATTGAACAAGGGGTAAACAGGAAATCCCAAATAAGACATAGAAATTATAAAAATTAACCAAATAGAAGTGCTAGTGTTAAAACATACAACATTTAAATTAAAATATTTATTCGATAGGCTAAACAGCAGATTAGACACTATGAGGTAAACTTGAAGTAATCTTGTAGAGAGGTAGTGAAAATATCCAGTGGAAGTAGACAAAACAAAGATAGAAAAATAATTGAAGATTCTCATTGTTCTGTTGGACATTATTAAGTGGCTTAACATATGTGTGATTGGAGTCCACATGAAAAGAAAGAAAAGAGAGGTGAAAAAAAAAATCATTGAAAAAACAATAGCGAATCTTTTCCAAAGAATTGCAAAAACCCCAGGCAATATAAACACAAAGAAAGCTATCTCAAGGTAAATTATAATTAAAATGCTGAAAATTAATGCTTGAGAAAAAAAATTGAAAGACACTAAAAGAAATATCCAGATCAGTCCAAGGGGAAATCATAAAGAATAATTCATAACTTTTTATCAGAAACAATGAAAGCTAAAAGAATTGGAACTAGCATATTTAAAGTCCTGGGGGGAAAAAAACAAACAAACAAACATAGAATTCTATACCAAGCAAAAATAGCCTTAAAAAAAAGCCAAAAATTTTTAAATAACAGAAGTAAAAGAGAATTTGGCATCAACAGACACATACTGCAAGAAAGTTGTACAGGCTGAAAGGAAATTATATCAAATGGAAACACCTAGAATTGTGCACCAGAAATGGTAAATATGGTAATAAATATAGAACATATTTTCCTCATTTTAAAAATTGTTTTTCAGTGATTGAGTCTTTAAGGCAAACTAATGATAAGTTTGGTGTTATACATACACAGAAGAAAAATACATACTCGTATGACAGCACTAGTCCTAGAAAGAGAATCAGCTACTGGAAGGATCTTAAATTGTATGTAAAGCGACATAATGTCATCTGAGATAGGCTATGATAAGTGAAAGATATACAATGAAAATTATAGTGCAATCAATAAAAAACTAAAGTAAAGATGTACAGTAATAAGACAAGAAACACATAAAATGAAATGATTGAAAGACCAATAGTTCTTTGACTTCAGGGACCTCAATTATACGCTACTCACCACTTAACAGTAGGTGACTAAAACTTGTTTACCAAAGCAACCATTGCACTTAATAAAGTTTTTAAGAAAGGTTTTCAAGATACAAAAGAAGCGGGAATGTGTGTGAAAGGAATCTAAGGTTCTGGAATCAAAAACCTAGGAGCAGTAAACAGAATGCTTCTATCAATCCAGCCTTGAGCCTTGGATTGTATTGCCAGAGATGAGAGAGAAAAGTTTCCACCTAATATAAGCAGTCAGAATTCAGAGTGATAGCCTAAAAGTTAGGCAGGTGATAAGTGATAAGAAGAAGACCAGGAAGTTCTTGGACTGGGAAGTTGGACTGTAAATACCATGTCAAGGTTATGACTGAGAAATAGAAACCCAGAAAGAACTGAGTTTCATGGGATGTTATCATCTCTGGAAACCACATTGTCTCTCAAACCAGAAATTTGACTAGATGGCAAGATTAACCTCGGTTATCACTTTCAAAAAAATAGATGCTGTGTCTTCTTTAATCCCTTATGCTGAAATAGCTAACACAATGTCATTCGCATACAAACAGTTACAAAATACGAGCTCAGTGGAATTTATTATTATTATTATTATTTTTAGTAATTGACACGACTAGTGAGATATGTCTATCTTCCAAGATCATGTTTCCAAAATGTGACTGACAGTTGACTAAAGCTCATCAAATTTGTTAATATGTGTGGGAATAAATTGAGACTGATTTTTT
Organism: Rhinolophus hipposideros; assembly: GCF_964194185.1. Classification (NCBI taxonomy): domain Eukaryota; kingdom Metazoa; phylum Chordata; class Mammalia; order Chiroptera; family Rhinolophidae; genus Rhinolophus; species Rhinolophus hipposideros. Next base: position 94,232,509 of record NC_138048.1, read on the forward strand.
TTTTTAATGCTTTTTTTTTTTTTTTTTTTTTTTTTTTTTTTAATGCTTTTGAAGTCCTCAGTAAACTACTGAAAGACCTGATATCAGAGACGGACTTTTCTTCTAGCTGAAGATTTTAGAAAGCTAATTTTGAAAAGAAAGAGATAGTTGGGAATTGAACATCAACTGTTCATATATTATGACAGAATGTGGAATTGATAACGTGTGTTTTTTTTCCAGAAAAAACTAGCCCCTTGGCAAAAGAATGCATCTCACAATCCCTGGAAAGGAGTTTGGCATGATACTTCATCCAATCACCATTAAAACAAACAAACAAAACCTCATTAAGTATTGAGCAGTGCTGAGATTAAGATAAATTAATAATAATGACACATGTCTTTTCTAATTTCAGCAATTCTGTTCAAGTTACAATAATAACCTAATTTTGGTCAAATTAGTTTTAAGAAAAAAAATCTGTTCCCTTTCCTAAGATAAGTGGTGGATAGGAAGGTTTTGTAGGCTTTTGTTTTGTAAGCTTCATATATATACATACCTTCATATATACTAACCTTCATATATATACAATGTTATATGTATGACATTTTAAAATAAAACATTTTATAAAGGTTAGTGGATAAAATTGATAAAATTTGCAAGTCTCTGCTGAAGGCTAGGGAGAGATTCCTTATAAAAATATCCTTAAAAAGTTCAAGCTGCTTACAGATCTATGAAAGAAATGAATTCAATTCATACCTCATTCAGAGGAGAGGGGACTCAGTATCCACATGTACAGGTGGTGAGAAAGGCGCAGTCTCTGTGAAGCAGAGATAAGATGGGTGACAAACAACTGAGTTCTGTGGTACAAGGGTATATCTTAGGCCCCACTTCCATCAGCAAGGAGTCACAGTCCCTTTTGTCCCTTTTCCACAGTGTAACCCACGAGACGTTTCTAAGTTGCTTCCCTGACCAATCATTTCCCAGGTGGAATTAATTGCTCTACCCTGGGTCTTCCCATTTTACTTTATATTTCCTGTGTTCAGAACTCATTAAGTATACTATAGTTCATGTGTGTGTGAGAGAGAGTGTATAAAATGTCTCACTGGATATATTTTGAGTACTTAATTAAAAGAATTTTGAAAAGAAGATGAATATATAATTAGTCTCCATACCTCCCATGCCTGAATACATAGGGCAATCAATATGTAAATTTATAGAATGGAATTATCGATGTGGCCTCCCTATTCTTCTTCCCATTGCTTTTCATTTGTTTGTTTGTTTGTTTTCATTTTCTCTTCTGTGTTTTTATGCCTATCTTCTTTTCCTGGAAAGTTTTTTGCTCTATCTACCCAAATCTATCCTCCGTGGTGGCTTCTGCCACAATCCTAATCCATAGTGGATACACCTCTTCTGAAATACCACAGCACTAACACCAAGAGTCTTGGTCAGCTCAAGCTGCTATCACAAAATGCCATAGGCGGGGTGATTTAAACAACTTACATTTGTTTCTCACAATTCTAGGAGATGAGAAGTGCAAGATCAATGTGCCAACAAATTAGGTTGCTGACAAGAGACTCTTCCTGGCTTGCAGACAACCATCTTCTTGCTGTGTCCTCACATGGAATCTCTTCCTCTTCTTATAAGGACACTAATCCCATGATGGGAGCTCTACCCTCAAGACATCATTTAAACCTAATTATCTCCCAAAGGCCCCACGTCCAATTACCATCACATTGGGTGTTAATGCTTCAACATAGGAATTTGGAGGAGACACATTCAATCCATAACACTCTTGACACACAATTAATATAAATATAGCATGTGGTTAGAGGTTAGAGGAGACCTCTCCTGTCTCCACATGGGGCACTGCTAGCTGATGAACACTCAGGGAATATGTTCTCAAGCTGTTTGCTTATCCCAAATCATTGTCAATGGCAGAAAGCACATCACCCAACAGACAGATTATCCTAATTGTGTGTTTGTCAAAAGCATGTCTTGACTCAAATTTTCTCTTACCTTCTATGAACGGATTGCTGTTAAGAAATATTTCACTGTAAAACTATTTCATACAAGTCCACCCTAAAGTGACCTATTTCTAGTACTTCTCTCCTTTGTCTCATCTATCCCACTCATAAAATGACATATAAAGATGAGCAAGGTGTAGCCTACTAATTAGATGCATTGCAGTGTTTGTTTTATTCCAATTCTCATTTGGCCAGCCTTAAAATATCACCTTTGCTTATTTTTTTTTTGAATGTTGTAGAAATGTAACCACAATAATGCTTTATATATTTTTAAATGGTCAGTTTCAATACTATGTTTATGGTTCTACATTCGCAGCAAGAGGCATATACGATACCAGTAGAGATGTGAAAGAGCACTTTATGAAAATTATTAAGATTTGAAGAACTCAGCTATTGATAGAATAAAAAGCAATCTAAACAAATATTCTTTTTCAGAATGAATTCTGAAATGGCACAAAACAGAAAACCATGACCATTTCATCTCAATAACATTCCAGTAATTTGAAGTTGAAATATCAGCCTTTCAGCCCCTACTCCTTCCTGCCCTGACTTCATCTCTTGACTGATACATAAAGCACAGTTAACACAGCCCCCCGACAATTTTGGAAGCCGTAATCACTTCAAAAGTACTAATCCCCGAACTCAGATTTTAGCAGGTAAATAGAAAAAGCAATCTGTTTTAAAGGCTAAAAAACAATTGGAATCTTTATGTGTTTTTCTCAATTTCAGTGCAATTTCGTCTATAATATGCTGGAAATTTTAGTGCAAAGGGTATATTTTATGAAGTAGAAAAATTTTGTTTTGTGTTTTCCCAGAATGCTCCTTCTATTACTAACCTCTGATTTTATTAAATCCCACTGTGATATTTTCCTGCAGTAGAGCTTATGAAAAGTACAATTCCTCAGAAATTTCATTAAGATCAGCTCATAAACTGCTTCCTGACTTCTTCCTGCACGGACAGTGTTACTCTCATCTTCTCTCCTCATGCCACCCATCCTCCATTATGTCTGAGGAGAAAAATCAGATTTGCAATTTTCTGGGCAACAAGAAAGAATTTTTTTTTCAAGAGCCTGAAAACCTGTGTTATTTACACATTTGTGAAATGCATTAAGTTACCCCTAGAAAAAGTTTCAAAGATTTTTTTTTTAATTGGGATTACAGTTACATGTAAACAATCTGTGGACAAAAAGAGGAAAGAACAGTGATGGCTATTGCCTTTCAATATAAAATTGAGAAATAATGAAATATTCACTTTATGTACTCTTGGAATAAGAATTGAGCTGACATAGATTGTGGTAATAGTTTCACACATTCTTCATCTTTCACACATCTTTCACACATCACTTACTCGTATCTCCAAATTCATCTAGTTGTATATATTAAATATGTACAGCTTTTTGTATGTCAGTCATACCTCAATAAAGTGGTTTCAAAATATTCTTAGGTTATTGAAGAATCCCAGTGGAATCTCTTTTCTTAAACCCCCATTCCGAATTGATCTGCAATGGTCTAGAGTCTAAGTCTTAACCAAGGCCACCTCAATGTCCTGCTCACCTTATTCAAATAACAATTTTCTTCTGTGCACCCTATCAGCATGGTGTGTTTTCTGAGAGAACATTAGCGACCACTTTCAGACCTCCCTCCTTGGCTTGTAGACGGCCATCTTCTCACTGTATATTCATACAGCCTTCTCTCAGAGCATGGACATCCTTACAGTTTTCCTGTATGTTCAAATTTCCTGTTCTTAGAAAGACACCAGTGATATTGGATTAGGGCCCCACCCTAATAGCTCATTTGAATCCCTTCTTCAAAGACCTTATCTCCAAACTATGGTTACATTCTGAGGTGCTAGGGGTTGGTACTTCAACATACCAATTTTAAAGGGACACAATTCAGCCCATAACTTTCAGTATTTAGATAGTGGAGAACCCTGACTAATACAGATTTTCCAGAGAAACAGAACCAAAGGTGTGTGTGTGTGTATGTGTGAAGAGAGAGAGAGAGAGAGAGAGAGAGAGAGAGAGAGAGAGAGAGAGTTATTTTAAGGAATTGGCTCACATAGAGGGTAGCAAGTCTAAAATCTGCAGAGTGGGCCAAAAACTGGACACCTACAGAAGAGACAATGTTGCAGTTTAAGTCTGAAGGTATTTCCTTGGCAGAATTCCCACAATGGTTCCCTGAACGGCAGATTGAGAGCTATTATGGTGGAAAAGGCCCAGTGGAAACCATAGAACAGTCTATACCTAGAAAATAGTAAACCATAAGCATTAGTGCATTTCTGGAGGAATGTCACCATCCAGGACTTAAGAGATGTAGAGACTGTGATTCCCAGCACTTCCCCATTCAACTCACCCATTTGGCCGAGCAGAAGATAGGTGGTTCTAGGAGAATGACACTGAATTATCATAAACTTACACATGTGGTGACTCCAATTGCAACTACTTTTTTTTTTTTCCTCTATCCCTGTTTATAAGGCAGAGTATGTCTGGAATACAGGAGATCCCTTAGGGTGTCACTTGCGTTAACATGCCCTATGATTAAAGTCAGTGGAAAATGACAATAGATTGATCCAAGCAAGATTACTAATGGTCCAGATCCTTCTGAAATGAAGGTTTGGGTCACTTCAAAAAGTCCAGAACCATGACCAGCTGGTTGGTACGCTTGCTGAAGGCAAAAGAAATACAGAATGAATTGTGGAAGCAGGTAGTTATAAATATCCGCTATGACCACATGACCTGTTATAGAAATGAGGGCTCTAATTGTCGTGTCTTTCTCATTTTTTATGTTTGTGTTTGAGTATGTGTTTAGTTATAGATTTTATATATCTATGTCTATATCTCTCTATATATATACACATATCTATGTGTATATATATATATATATATATATATATATATATATATACCCACAAACTATATGTGTATAGTTATATATAGGCTTAGTGCTTTGCTAATTATACACAGGATAGTTGTATCATGTTAGGTGAAACCATGACCTGGTTCTGTCTTTGTTTGGAGATTAAGGGTGGTTTAAATAGATGAGTATGGGTGCTAAATTGGAAAAGAGTGAACTTATGATGGTTATTTTATGTAGCAACTTCTCTGGGCCACAGTACCCAGATATTTGGTCAAAGTTTCTGTGAGGATGTTTTTTTGGATGAGATTAACATTTATATTCATGGATTTTGAATAAAATAGGTCACCCTCTATAATGTGGGTTGGTCTCAGGCAATCGGTTGAAGGCCTTAATAGAGCAAAGATTGACCTCTTCTGGGCAATAAGAAATCCTCTCAGCAGAATGCCTTTGGACTTGAACTTCAACATTAGCTCTTCCCTGAGTCTCTGGCCTACCAGCCTACCCTGCAGATTTTGGATTCACCAGCCTACATAATCGCATGAACCAATTCCTTAAAACATGTCTCGTAATCTCTCTCTCTCTCTCACATACACAAACACACACACACACACACACACACACACACACACACACACACATACACACACACGCACACCCTATGGGTTCTCTTTCTCTGGAGAACTCTGACAAATATAACAGTATATCATTTCATTTATGAATTCTAGAACACCAAAACTACTTATGGTGACAGAAATGAGAACAGGAATTTTTTCTTAAGTGATGGGAATTGATAAGGGGAATTGATAAAAAGGAATTTTCTAGATGATAGAAATGATCAATATAGTAATTATGAATAAGGGTGTGGTATGTATTTGTCAAAACTGATCAAGCTGAATACCTAAGATCTGTGCATTTTGCTTCATGTAAATCAACCCTCACTTTTTTTAAAATGAGAAAAAAAAATAAAGGTCTTGCCTTTGTAGTCTTTGGAAAAATATTACAGTGTCATTAAAAAACAGGTTTTTGAAGTCGTTTTACTAGCATGGGAGAATGTTCATGATGAAAAGTATGTGCAATTATATGTGACAGGATACTAGTTTTACCAAGAATAAGACTGTTTCCATAGAAACATTGTAAAGAAATACAAGAAATATTATCAGTAATGATCTCTGATTGGTGGGATTGTAGGTCAGTCACTTTTTCTTTACACTTATCTACATAAACTTATGTTTCAAAAGTGAATATATATTACTTTTATAATCAGAAAGAAATAATAAAGTTTGTTTTGTGAAGAGTAATATTTTGCAGCATATATCTTGTTCTTACTAAAATTGCATTGTGTTAATTGTTGATTCTGCCATAATAAATTGTCACAAAGACAGAGACTTAAACCAATACTCATTCAGTACGTCACCATCCTGCACGTTGGAACTCTGGGTCAGCTCAACTTCTTTCTCTGTTTTGGGTTTCACAAGGCCAAAAAATCAAGATGTTGGACCAGCCTGGTTCTCCTCCTGGGAGGCTCTGAGAAAAATTTGCCTCCAAATTCATTTTGGTCATTAGCAAAATCCAGTTCCCTTTATTTGTAGGATTGATGTCCCCATTTCCTTGTTGGCTGTCAGCTGGAGGCTGCCCTTGATTCTTAGAGACTTTCTCTGGTCTTTGCAAACAGCCCCAGCATTTCAGAACCAGCAATAACATATGGATTCTTCATTCTTGGAATCTCTGTGACTTCTGCTGCTACCTCTTTCTTTTGATTCCACCCAGAGAAAGTTCTCTGCGTTACAGGCTCATGTGATTAGATTGAGCACAACCTGGATTGAGCCCAATGCAGGACATTCTCCTGATGTTAAGGTCCATAACTTTAAATACAGCTGCAAAGTCTTTTATGTTATATAGTAACAGAACAAATTCTCAGGTCCCAGGGATTAGGATATGGACCTCTTTGAAGAACATGGGGCTCATTACTCTGTTTCTCACATGTATTGTATACTAAATCGCAAGAAGTTACACTGATTGCCCAAACCAGCATGAAGCTCTTCACCCTGGGAGGTAACCTGTTAGTTCACTGGATTATGATTCTTGAATTAAAAAAATAAAATGTTCAGTCTCACTATAATGAAAATTGCATTATACCAAAACTTTGGCAGAATTAGTTAAAAGTAAATAACCTTTATGTATATATTATCTTCATTTTATTGTCCTGACAGATAGCTTCAGTTCATGGAAATCACCAAGATATTTGCTTGTACATTTGGTATTTCTAAAGGGTACCCCTAAATTTTTGAACTGCCATAATGTATTCACTTCCTTGGAAAGATGCTTGTTATGCTAAGTGAGTTTATCTTCTCAATCCATTTTTTAAATAAGTGACAAGGATGGTTCACCCAGTCAGCAAAGCATATAACCCTGGAAATAGGTTCCTTTGAAGTTTATATACAAAGGGACTAATTACAAAGGTATGAGTGAGGAGAACCACAGTGCATAAGGCATTGTGTGGTACGCTCACTGATGACCCTCCCCCAAAATGTCCACCTCCTAATCCCTGGGACCTGTGAATGTTACCTCATATGGCAAAAGGGATTTTGCAGATGTCAGTTAGAAATCTTGAGATGGGGAGATTTTCTGGATTATCCAGGTGGGCCCCAAATAATCACAAGGATCCTTATAAGGCAAAGAAGGAGGCAGGAGGGTTAGAGAAAAAGATGTGAGACCTGAAGCAGAGAGTAGAGAAGAGAGAAGATGCTGTGTTGATGGCCTTAAGGATAGTGGAAGGGACCACCAGCCAGGGAATGCAGGCAGCCTCTAGGAGCTTGGAAATGCACTCAGCTCTTTGCCATAGAAGCTATCACAGCTGTCCATACCAGGATCTCCCAGGGAAACCCACCAAGACCTGGGACTTGTCTCAAGTATTTATACATCATCAGCAGAGCACCACAAAGCTGCTCCAGGATGAGCTGAAAAGTCATCTCAGCGTCAGGCAGCAGGCCCTCCATGGCTCTGAAGGGCTCTGCAGCTCTGCCTTCAATTGCCAGTGTCCTGTGGGCCACACAGAACTCTGTGGAGTGTTCTGTCTCTAAAGCAGTCCAGTAATGGCCATGGGAAAAGAGGAGGCCAGCCAGGCTCTAGAAAACAGTGCTCCCTAACTTTGCTCAGCTTACTGACAAAATAGAAAATGATCTTACTTATACAGTTCATTGGGGGCCGTGGGAGGGACTGATTGCCACCTGGAGCTTGGACCACTGTATGCCCCACCTGGCCCTAAAAGAAACCTAGAAGGTCAAAGCATTCCCATGTATGCCATATCCCCTTCTCTGCACATGTCTGTCAGAGCATAGTGGCGAGGCCTACATCCCTGGGTGAGGCCCATTCTCTTGATTTCACATTCCCTTAGGTCCTGCATGCAAAGGACCCAGGGATCTCCCTCCCCTGAAGGCTCCCTCTCACTTTTGTGATTGGTCAATGCAGCCAAACAGGGACAGAAGACTGAAGGGTTTTCCCAAAGATATTAACTAAGAAACCTGCATTCCAACTGTAAGAACTCAGGAGAAATCAACTGGAAATGACAGGGTCTTACAATTTCAGGAATTTTCTGTGGAGTCAGGATATTCTTGTTCAATCCCGGAACTGTTCCTGGAAGGAAGTGATTCTGTTCCAGGGGTAACACAGTGGCCCAGACTCCTTTCTTCATGTGACCCTGCCATCTTGAAAATATGCCTCCCAAAGTTGTCTTGAAGAGAGTTTCCAATCCACCAAGTCACCTTCAAAAGTACGCCTCTTCCCTCAGTTGCATTTTTCTATTTTTTATCATTTATTCTTAAAATAATGGTGTGCTTCCAATGTTCTCCTTTTCTTGAATCTTAAGGTATTTTTTCAAATCTGAGAAGCAGTTTTTCTTGCTCCCAGATGCCTAGTGTCAACCACTATATTGTAAATTGCCAAATTGTCAACAAAAAAATCCCTTTATTTTAATGAAGCATTAACACAACCTCAGTATATCATTTTGTTTTTATCTTCAATGAAAGTAATCAATGTGCATTAAATTTCTCACAATGATTATGATATTTCAGAAATAGCGACAAGTAGTCATTATAGTATTCATTCCGTAACTACAAAAATAATCTTACTACACATTTTGCAAGTACAATCTCATTAATGTCTGTGAATCTTTCCAATTTTTTTTGTTCAACAATAAGATTAGAAAACAATGGGTCTTCTACATTTGTCATTCATGAATGTTGACTTTCCATCACCAGTAAGAGAAACGAGATGATTTAATTTGAAAAGGCCCAGATATCAATAGATATCAATAGATATAAACATGTAAAGGACGAGCATACCTTCAATAAAGACTCTCTCTCTGGGGTAAACACTACTCTGGTAGAGCCATAAATAAGAAAAATAACAAGGATTCAATGGAATATAAAAATAGCAGAAAATAGCAGAAGAAAGAAAGGAAGAGAGGGAGGGAGGGAAAAAAGGAAGGAAAGAATAATTTTTATCTACAGTGTCCTCAGAACTCTTGACAGAGGATAGCATGACTAGCATGGGAATATAAACATTATTGAATATAAGACTTGTAAAGTCAGAAAATTAACCTAAATTATTCAAATTCTTGTTTTTAATAAAGTAGTAATTTTATTACTGTTTGACTTTGTGACTTTCATGTTTGATCACACCAAAATTTGAAAAGTATTTAACTTTTGATTTACCTACTCTAATATTCGATTACTATTTAATCCAGTCAAATGTAAATTTCCTTTAAAAGACCATTACAAAACCATGATGATTGAGCAAAGCTAAATTCATTAAACTAATAGATTTCCACATTGAGATGTGTTAGTAGTGTCTCACAAAGAATAATTTAAGATACGATAGTTATAAGGTTTGGGATCGTGGCTTTGAGTCATTTAAGGCAAATTTTTCAAGGTAGAGAATTGGTTGGATTTAATTTACAAGATAGTAGTTTAAAACTTGGTGGACATAATGAGTCAAAAGTCCTGGGTGAGTTTTAATGAGCAAGCTATTATTACAAAAGGACAGCTATTTTCCCAAGTGAGCAAACTGTTTGCTTGAATAATTTGGTTACCAAGAATTTCCTAGAGTTGTGACATTATTTACTGATTTTCAGTCTGATAGTCCAACATGAGAATTTCTTGTTGCTTGTGATCTTATTTCTCAGTCTTCATCCAAGTTATGTGTTTGAGTAGCCTCAGTCTAAAACTGCTTCTCCACTAACCTCAGTTATTCTTTCAATCATGACAATTTTTCCAATATTCAGAGAATTCCAGTATTCTGAATCAACCTTCTCATGGATATGAGATGTCTCCTTTTGATAAACACCTCAAAAAAATTTTTGGTTTTCTGGGTTAGTGAACCATAAATTTCTTATAAACAATGTTTGTTTTTTAATAGTTCACAATTTATTTCTTTGTGATGTTATTACTAAAAGTCTACAGTGAACAGTTATTCATAGAGAGACTTGTAGTACACATATATGCATACATGTGTATGCATATGTGTGTGTTTGTGTGTGTGTGTGTTTCTTCTTTATATGGAAATGTTACATTTTCAAACTTACTGGAGAAATCATGTACAACCCCATAACATGAAATTTTGTAATTGGTTGTTTGATTTTTTTTTCAACCTAACTAAATAATTAAATAATTTTTGTCATAAATAAAGAAATACTGTTCGCTGTCTCATGAGAAAGTTCCTGTGCTTTTTGGATTCCAACAGAACATGATACAAACTACCAATATGGAAGGCATTGAGTAAAGCTTAATTTTAAAACGCAAAATCAGAGCAAGAACAAAGAAACAAGTCCTTCTTATTTCTCTATATGTCCAGCAAGTTTGTGATTATGATTTTACTAAATATTTAATCTATCAACCTGACTTTATCATATGATATTTTGAGAGCATTTACAGCATCTAAAGTTACAAAGCCCCAAATAAGTATTTGTTGAAAAGCTCTCAACACTATTCCGAGCATGAAGCCAAGAAGTGCAATTGATAGTCTTCACCCTGACTAACCTATTCTCAAACTTGATACCAAACATCCACTGCCTAATCGTAGATCTCTGAGATTTCTTTATAAACATGGGCAAATTACTATTCTAATGTATTAAAAAATAAGATATTTTACATTGGAACATTTGGTGAAGTCTCCTCAGATTAAATCTACTTCCATGTAAGAAGTCCTTTCCTTTAAATTATCTTAGCATTTATATATTTGGACCAAAGCCCCTATCATATCCTTAATGATAAATGGTACTTGTTATTTTTTCATCACTTCACGCACACACACGCACACACACTTGTTCTCTTTCTTTAGTTAGGTTGAAAACTTCTTAAGAGCTGGAATCGTGTCTTCTGTTGCCCTTTTTTCCTCTATGCTTAGTATTCTATACCCGTTATTATAAGTCACTCTTAAGGGACCGTGAGTGAGTGAGTTCATACATAGGAATGCTATACTTTTCAAGAAACTTCTAAATTCCTCAGAGCCTTGTTATTGAACAATTTGAGGGGTTTCTGCCACAGAGAAACTATCTTAAGTCAATGTTGCAGATGTGGGTCTGAGGATATATATAGGTGTCTGTCAAAACTTTATGCATCCTGGCAAATGGATAAAAATAAGGGAAATAGTCAGTGTTCATGACTCTAAGGTATGAAACATAAAGCACCCTGCTTTATTCTAACATTGTGTTTATTAAGGGCAGTATCGTTTACCAGCTAACATCTGTTCTGACTGGTCAGTTAGTACAAGCACCATAACAGGCACTTCGTATTTCGAATATAATCCAGGGAATAAATTACGTTTTTATATATTAAAAGTTATTTCATCGATAACATGGTGACAATATTAGGGCTTAATTATTTTTCTTGGTTTTTTTTTTAATATAGAATATCAAAAAGTAACACTGACAACCCAATGTCAGTCCTCTCCCTGTAATGCAAAAATAAATTTACACGCCAATGAAGCCAAAAGTCTCAGAACCATGTGAAACTCCTCATTTCACCTCTCTAAAGCTCCTTCCTAATACAAGTAATGTGTTTATTGACCAGCTCCCCAAAATTTTATCACATAGTTCAGTCTTCATGCTTGCATCCTGTGTCCTAGAAACTAAATGAAAACAAAGTTTCTAGCTCAATTTCTTTGCAAAATCCAAAGTGACTGGAGTTTGACATAGAAATTATGCCATAGAACAAGATGAAAATAAGCATAGCTACTAAAAATAAAACTGTCGGAAACTTGACACTTTATGAATATTATGTACACACTACTTTAAATATGATCACAAATTTGAAATCGTGAGATATGTTAAAGTGTACGTGAATTTCAGACTTTAGATATTCATAAGCATAACCATGCTGGCATATTTAAGACAAACTATATTTTAGTATAAGGGAATACAACTTTTAAAATCTTAAGGTCGTCTAGCCTAACCCCATCAAGTTTAGTGATGATGCCTATATTTAGTTCTCTGGCCACTTTATTTCTGTTTAAGCACGCATAATGCTGAAGTGTTCACCACCTCACATGGCTTCCCATTGCTGCTATGGAGAGAGCCCACTGTTGTAAAAATCTACCTAAAATTGAACCTGAGTCTTCATCTATCAATGACATCTTGATTTCCAGTTTACCTTTACCGCCACACAGACTACATAGTTCTTTTCCACAAACATAATAGCATTTCAAATATGTGGAATATTATCAAGTCTTTCATAAAGGTTAAAATCTTTTAGAAAATTCTAGACCAAGAATTGCATACCCTTAGCCTAACATTTTTTTCTTTTTTTGTTTGTTTGTTTGCTTCCTAAACTCCAAGCTATGGAATGTGCTCTCTTGTTTAAACGGCCCTTTTTCTTTGCAAAATTCCAAACCACAAACTTACTTATTCTTAGGCCATATATTTCTGCGGAGTGAGACTGGGTCATTTGCTTTTCCTCATATATCACATTCTTGTTTTCTTATTCCTTTAACTCATGACCAACCCAATTTCCTGTAACACATAAAACCTCTGATAACTGCCATAGGGAGGGAGTCTCTCTCACAGCATGCTTTAAATCCTTTAGATTTTGTTTTGTTTTTGTTTGGTTTGGCTTTACTTTAATTTATCCCAAATGCATTGTGATATATTTGACATTGTCTGAGTCTAAGGTATACAACATGTTGATTTGATACACCTATATAAATCCTTTAGTTTTTTGTTTCTTTGTTTGTTTTTCCATCAGTTAAAGGTCTTTATTTTCTCCTACTATCTATACTGGGGTATCACTTATTTTTGGATATCATGATATCTGGGGAAAAAAAGTTATGTTATCCTAACTTGAGAATTTCTATCTCAGGTCATGTCTTTATCAGAGGGTCTGCTTATTTGCTGACCTTATCCTTATTTCTTTATCCCCCCTTGAATAGATAATATTATTAGGGAAAATTTTCTGTAGATCATGCAGACATTTTCAATGGCTTGTTCCTCCTGTGTCCCATATTTTAGAAATGCTCCTCAGTTTTCAACCTAAGATACTCAGTGTAGGTGTGATAGTTAATTTTACATGATAACTTGACTAGTCTATGGTGCTCAGTTGTTAAAGTCCAGTGTGGATATTGCTATGAAGGTAATTTTTTAGATGTAATTAGTATTTAAATCAATAGACTTTGGGTAAAGCATCATATTAGCTTCCAAAATGTGGTGAGCCTCATCCAATCAGTTAAAGGCCTAAAGAGCAAAGATTGAGGTTTCGTGAAAAAAAAAGGAATTGTCGTCAAGATTACAACATAGAAACTCTGCCTGAGTTTCCATCCAGCAGCTGGCCTGTAGAATTTGGACTCAGGACTACATCAATTTTTACCTGAACTTTTAACATGTTACCTTACAGATTTTGGACTTGCCAGGCACCACCTCCCTTAACATGAGTCAATTCTAGATAGAGATAGAGAAAGAGGTAGAGGTAGAGGTAGAGATAGAGATAGAAATAGAGATATCTTTTTTTTTTTCTGGAGAACCCTGACAATTATAGTTTGTATGATTTGGGTATATGTATGTATATGAAAAGATAGACATGGTAGCTAGATAGCTAGATAACTAGATACCTAGCTATCTAGCTAGCTAGATACAAAGATAGAAGATGATAGATAGATGATAAGATAGATAGATAGATGATATATAGATAGATAGATAGATAGATAGATAGATAGATAGATAGATAGATAGATGATAGGTAGATAGCTAGATAATAGATGACATAGAGATGATAGGTAGAGCTTGCTATTAAGATAAGCAATAGAAGTTTAAGCATATTGCTTTTTAAGTTAACTAAGCTAATTAGTACATATGCATGGTACAGCGTTAAAAAATTCACAGAAGTATATACCAAAAAAACACATGCAAGTCCTCCGTTTTTCTCAGTCTCTCAGTTCCCCTTGCAGTTGCCCATTGATCTTTTCTGAGGTATCTTTACCTGTAAAATCATGTAGAGGCTCTGATTCCCACACAGTAATACATTATATAGATGATGTTGCACCTTGCTTTTTTCTTGTGTGCAACGTTTCATGAAGATGTTTCCACATAAGTACATGTAGAACCATGTCATTCTTTTTCATGTTATATTACCGTATTTTAAGTATTTCCTATTGAAATTCACTTAGGATGTTTCTAATCCATTGCTATGTCAAACAATGTTGAAATCATATCATTCCATTTTTTTAATGAAAATAATAATTTGTCTTTACAATATAATCCTAGATGTGAAATTTCTGGGTCAAAGATTTATGTTCCTCTGTGTGTTTGTGTGTGTGTGTGTGTGTGTGTGTGTGTGTGTAATAATGTTATATTGATATTTATATGACAAACATTTTAATATTAATAATTTCTGGTACCATTCTGTCATTTAAATAACTTATACTGTTTAGTGTTTGTGGTCCCATATCTGTAGAGGGTATTTTTTTTGCCCTGGTCAAACAAGTAATTTGGAAATTCATTATTCCCAATAATGTCAATTTCCAACTTGCTATTATGGAACAAATCATTGAAAAACCTTTGAAACAATAAGTGCACTATTTGAAGTAGACTATTAATGTCACCCACAGAGGTTATTGGAAGTAAGATTGTAGCAAATGTCACACAATTGCAAAGCTCAGGGACATGATTAAATATTCACACAAAGAGATAACTTGTGGCAATCTTAGTCTCACAAAAAATATTTTGAACTCTTAGATAAATGAAATTTTACATGCAATATCAAAAAGTGATTGCAAAACAACAACAACAACAACAGAACAGAGCTGCTTTTCCTAAGAATCGATTCATTCTGTGTTTTTATTTCCATAAAATCCTAAGAGGAAGAGGTGGACAGATGTTTGATTTTGTTTTGGATTTAGCACCAACCATTCTCCCAGGTCTCTTCTGTCTTCTCTTGGGAACAAGAGCTTCTGTCAATCCTTCTGTCCCTAAGAAGTTTCTTTTATTTTGTCAACTGGTAATGAGAGAGAGAGAGAGAGAGAGAGAGAGAGAGAGAGAGAGAGAGAGAGAGAGAGAGAGAGATCACTGTACTTGTACTGACAGTGACTAAACTTCATGCCAATTTCACTTTACACATTGTGCTTTCATCTGAGTTAAAATGCTGGTAATAGTTATAAGATGCTTTAACCTGGAGAGCTAAACCATAAGGTGATGAAAAGGCTGGAAAACGATGTCCCTTTTGAGTTTCTTCCTCAGACTTTCCCTTTAATCCACCAACAACCAAGTTCATTTTATTTCCTAAATATCTCTCAAATCTATCCACTTCTTTTTACTTCCATTCTCTTCTATACACAGCCAAACAGCTGTCTTCTCTCCCTCTCCTAACTAACTGATCTCCTTAAGTTTATACTGGCCTTTCTTTTGCATGAAATCCTCTGGGTACATCCCTGTGAGCTTAGAACAAAAACTAAACTTCTCAATGTGATCTACAAAACTAAAAAATCTGGCCACTGAAAGACTGACTCCTCAGTGTCATCTGGAACTTTCTCTGTCTCTGTCTCTGTCTCTGTCTCTGTCTCTGTCTCTCTCTCCCTGCCATCTCTCCCCATTTCAAACCTCATGGCTTCTTTTAACCCCTCCTAATACTTTAAACCAAATACATAATAAGGCTGTCAGCAAAAATGGCTGAGTAAAGACTTCCAAAAATTATTTTCCTCCATATAAGAAATGACTTTCAGAATTATATTTTTAAATTCTGGAAATTTAAATTTCCAGAATTTTTTAAACTTTTTAATTTTTAAAACTCTGGAAATTATTTGTAACCATTGTTAACCAGAAAAGATCTCTCTGTCTAGACTTTAAGCTTCCTAAAGACAGAACCCTGAGCTGTTTTTGATTAGTCTTATATACCCAGTGTCTAGTGCAATGCTCACCTCATAGTGAGTGCTACATAAATAACAGGTGCATTAATGACTATAACTGTTCACAGTGAATAAAGCTCATGTGGCCCCAAATGATGTCTGGCAAATTGACCAAGGGTAAGTGTACTATACTTTCAAGCTGTGGTATATAAGATTTGCTTATGTCAGTCGAGTAGTACAATGTCTTTTCATCCCTCCACCTGATGTCAGAATACTGACTAAGAATAAGGAATTCACTTTCACTTACAAAAGATATATTACTTAAAATTATTTCAGTTGTCCAAATATAATTAAGATACAAAATCACAGGCTTCTGAAATGGATACTCTCTTCAGGAAGAAAACAACAAACTATGAAGCCAGAGAGGTTTTAGCAACAAATATTAATGTATGAGTGAATAGAATAAATGCAAGGGAAGGAAAATTATATCATATCTTTTATACTTAAAATATAAAATGCCTACAAATAAAAAGATGTTAGAACAATCCAAATACAAGTATGACTGTCCTGTTTAATTATTAATGAGCATTTGTTGGGTGAAAACCTGTGCTATTTGTATTTTTTTAGAAAAAGCAAATGTAATATATACATTGTCATTGTTTTGTAAGATGGAACCTCATCCATTCATGTAACTTAAAAGATCCTGATATAATCTGAAAAAGTATGCAATCGTTTCTGTTAATTGATTGGGAAGAGAGGCATGAAGGAAAGTAGAAATGTAAATCTGCCCACCACCAAGTCATGAGCTAGGTGAAGCTGCATGAATGAGAGTAAAAAGAGGGAAAAAAATGTCAAGAAAAAGAACCAAGACTCCTTTCTTTCCCTTCTGCAATCTCCTTTTCTCTCTCGGCAGACTCCAGTAATATTCCGTATGTGCAAATTGAGCTTCAGGAAAGCAAAAGGAATGAAGACAGATAAAGGTAGCCTCTATAAAAGGAATATGTCTGTTTCTGCAAGAGAGAAGGTTCCAGGTGGGCTCCTAGGGGTTCCTATGACAGGTTTCTGAGCATGCGAAGGCCACTCAGACATAGTGGACACTCAGGTATTTCCTTTACCCACAGCTATTAAAGTCAGAAAAGAGCACTCAAAGGACAAAGAATCTTCTTTCCTGATGAACTTCTCGGTACTCCCAGAGCAAGTGCTTATTCTCTACCCCAAATTTTTTGAGGGTTAATTTGAGCTCTTTCCAAAGAAATTGATGAAAACTGATAGGTTCTGGGTATTAAGAGTGGTGAGGCTGAGGAATGGGGTTGCCAGACACCTAGGGTCACATGTTTTTCTGACTTTTGTAAAACAAATTTGAACAGAAAAGTTCAAAGAATAATCTAGCAACAGCAACAAGATGAAAAGGCATTTGACATCATGGAAAATATGCTTTTGCAGCACATGGAGCTTGCATTCACTTTTGGTATGATATAAAATTGTCTATTTTTAAGTCAGCTTTTCATAACTTTGTCAAAACCGTGCAGGAGGAAAATCAGGCTGCCTGGTTCCTTATGGTCTGTATGTCTCACATGCTAAAAGGTTGGGAAATTCATGAGCTAGTAATTTCTAGAAATGACAGCACGTAGTTTGCACATAGTAAAGAACAAGACAGTGTCTAGCCTCAGGGTGTTTGCAATTTAGTAGTGAACCTAGAATATGTACATCAAAAAGTAAGGCATTAACATCATCAGTAACAAGTCACATTGATAATATATACCCTTAATATGATGTAGTGACGAAGGCATTTCAAGTTGTGGTCTTCCTCCCAGACTCCACAGCCTGCTTTAAAAATATCAGACAAATTCCAACTGACTGACATCCTATAAAATACCTGGCCAGCACTCCTCAAAACTGTCAAGGCCATCAGCAGCAAGGAAAGTCTGAGAAATTGTCAGAGCCGAGAGGAGCCTAACGAGACCTGACCATTAATGTGACTTGGTGTCCTGGATAGGATCCTGAAACAGAAAAAGTACATTAAATAAAAACTAAGGTAATCTGAATCAAACATGGACTTCAGTTACTAAAAATGTATCAATAGCAATTCACTAATTATGGCAAATATGCCACACTAATGTCAGACATTAACAATAGGGGGAAACTAGGCCTGGGGAAAAGGGAACTGTGCCATCTTCACAACTCTGTAAATCTAAAACTAATCCAAAATAAAAAGTTCAAAAACATGAGGCAAAGGAACACATAAATTCTATGAGAAAAATTTGAACCCTTAAATCTATAGGTAGCTTTTTACCTAGACTTGGGTTATCCAGATATTAGCTGGAATGACTGTCACTTGAAATTTGTCTTTAAAACTAGCTCTGTTAATTAACCAAACCCACTTTTTTGTGTGAGAAATCTAATATTCTCCCAAGTTTTGTCAAGATTCCAGGGCAGTTGAAATACATGCAGTCATTTCTGGCTGCAAGAATCCTTTTCTGATGAATTACTGATCTTATTTTGGCTTTTCTCCTGTGACTATTTTTTCTCTTCTTTCTGCTAAAGAATTTGCAGATTCCTCATTCACACACACTATTAAAACCTGAAAGTCACAGACCCTTGAAGCTCAGCTGTTACTAGAGGGTGATGGTTAGAAAAAAGTAGATTGCTTTTAGTTTATTTGTTTAAATTACTTTAATAGAGAAACATTTTTGAGTAAATGCCTATGGCATTTATATATATATAAATATATACATATGTACATATATACACATATATATACACACATATATACACATATATATGTGTATGTGTATATATATATGTGTGTGTGTATATATATATATATATATATATATATATATATATATATATGCAACACCAAAGTTACACAAATGACCTCTTCCTGGCCACCGGGTATAAAAGGTCATCAAAGTTATATGTCAGTTCATCAGTATAAGTTTAATTTTACTTTCAAAGACTTTCAATTCACATGAGAAGCAGCCCAAGCAGGAACTCAGTAGCTTTCCCACAACACTCCCACCACAACCACCACCAATTCTCTATTAATCAGGATCCTGGTGAGAGATGAGTCTCCTTGGAGTGTTTAATTGAAAAGCCTTTACTAAATAGACTCTTTAGAGATTCGAGAAACAAAAATGTAGACAGCAACACTCAGGGCCTGGCCAAACAGGAAAGCCATTGTCACTCTAGGCCTGAAGGGGGCAGAGGAAGAAGCAGTGGTATGAGGTCGAGGTGCTATCGGGACTCAAGGCTTTCCAGAACCCGCTTTTCTACAAGTGCTTCTCCCTGGGCAAGTCCAGCTGGAAGCCAGAAAGACAGAATCGACACAAACCATTCTCCTGGGGCACAGAGCAGGAAGAGAGAAACAGAGAATGGAAAAGAACCAGCACATGACCCTCATTGTAAACTTCATCAAAAGCATTTGGATAGAGCAAGCTTTATTTAAAATTGTCAGCCCCTCTCCATTTAAAGACTGTCTATCTCATCTCTCACAGCTCATCTAAATTATTTCCTCTTATGTCTTTATTTGGAAAACATTTACCTTTCCATTCTCTGCTTGTCTCTAGGCCTCCATTCCTTTCTGTATCACCAAAGACCGATTATCATGCTTCTTTACAATGGGCCACCTCCTCAGGTCCGCTTCTTTTACAGTAAGGAAATAGCTGTAACTTAGGAATTTATAAGTTTTTCACTGCACTTTCGACTCAGGGAGAGGAAAGGAAGAGTAATAAAGTAGAAATAAACATCATGCCACTCACTCTCCATCCCTTAGAAGATATAAGTAACTGCTATCAATTTTAGTTTTAAGTAGTTTCCTGTATTATGCTGTCTAATGGAGAAAACGGAGCTGAAACATGAGGAGGTAGGTATCTGTGCAAATGGACTCTAAAATTAAAAATCGACAAATGATTATTTGGTATTTTTAATTTAAAAATTACATTAATGAAAAGTAAACATCCACTATATAGACTTGCTGATGAGCTGAATGAGCAAAGCATCCTGGCCAACGCGTCCATCAAAAGAAAGGCATTACTCCCCGATGTCTCTATCTCAACCTAGAATGTTCTAAAGAATGGTAATAAATCATATGCTACAATATTATTGCCAACTTACATTTTGTCTTTTATGAGAGTATTAGTTTGAGCAATGTTAACTGCTAGAATGAAGAGAAGTTGATTTCCCATTTACCAAATAGTTACTGGGCCATAGATGAATTCCTTTTCTTGGAGACTCAGGGACCCAGATTCATCCCACTTTATGGTTCCACCACCACTTAGGGCCTCTCTTTCATCTGCATCAAAACCATTGAAGGAAAACAGACCTTTTTGTGGTTGGAAGCATACCTCCTTCCCAGAAGCAATGCCACAATAATGACACAGGTGATCATCACCACACACATTCCATTGGCGGGAGCCCAGTCATATGGCCACACATCTCACCTCAGAGAGCAGGAAATGTAGGTTGGCTGTGTGCCCAAGAAGATGAAATCTATTTTTGGTGAAAAGTTCTACCACAAGAGGGTCATGAAAATAAATATTTAAACATTTAATACATCGAAACAACCATTTAAACTTTTGGTGTTTAAAGTTAATATTGCTGCGACGTTAAATATTATGAGATAGAGTAATCCTTTATCTATCTATGTGTGTTAATTTAAAATGTCCATGTTTAATTAGTGTGGACTGAGCACAAAAAAATGTGTCTACTTTAAATATTAGGGAAGCAACTGGAGCAAAATGTTCTACCATGTTTTATTACTATTTTTTCATCTACACTCCTCAAAGGAAAGGTAAGCTATGATGCAGTATGTATGGTTACAATGGTAAATACCGTATTTTCCCGAAAATAAGACCTAACCAGAAATTAAGCATTAGCAGGATTTTTCAGGATGACATTCTCTGAACATAAGCCTTAATGCGTCTTTGGGAGCACAACTTAATATAAGACCCGATCTTATTTTCTGGGAAACACCATAGAATAAAACATACAATGACAATAATTTTATTTCCACCTATTGAGATAGAGTAGTTTATTGTCTGTAAACTAAAATAAAATTCCATTATTAATAATGAAATACCTTCAATCATTTAATTGGGAATAATCAAATTTCTCTGATAAGGAAAAAGAAAGACTGAAATAGCTAAGTGTTCTAAAGTTCAAGATTAGCAACTAATTAATTATTTTTTACACTTTCCCTGCTTCTTATTTAAGTAAAAATCACCTGTTAACCAACACAATATTTGATTAAATTCTATTTTTGTTTGTTTGTTTGTTTGTTTTCAGTCATTTAATCAATTTCTACACTGCTTTTCTCCTTTAGTCATTGGGCTATTTGGTGATGCTAGATATCTTATTAACAAGATAACCAAAGACTTACAGTCTAGTATTGTTAATGCACTTACATTGTGTGCTCATTCAATCCACAAAACAGTTCTGCATAATAAGTGTTATTATCCTGATTTGACAGTAACAACATTTAGTCTCAGAGAGGAGTCAAGCAGTTCATCCAAGGCCCTATGATTTGATGAGTTGAGACCCAAATCCAAGATCTTGGTCTCTTCCCTTCACTGTATGTAAGGACACTTGCTTTTCATTTGAAAGGGGCTGTCCTTGAAAATTCAGTGGTCAGTAAATAACACTGTTTTCCAGTGTTTAGTTTACCTCGTCCAATTTTAAATTTATATTTCCCATTACAATGTTCAAAAATTGTGCTTATTATATATGTAGCCTCACTTCCAATTTTGAATAATACTGTATGTTTTTTTAGAAGGGAAGCATTGTTTTTTTCTTTCAAGTGGAGTATTGGCTGACCTTTTGATGAGTAAACAGTGCCATCTTCTGTCAATGTTCTCATCAGCAGTTGGTAATAAAGTCTTGAAAGACTAAGTTAATATAGATCTGTGACTGGAAACAAGGAATCTGGAGAGTTTACAGTCTTGGCACTACATCTCTGAGCACTTGCAAAGAGGCTAATTGTTTGAAAGCCCTCTTGGCAGATTCACTTTAAAAACAGTCCTGTGTGATTAATTATCAGAAACCCTTGAATTATCCATTCAAACAAAAGAAGAAAGAGACAGGAGGGAGGAGGAAGATAAATAACAGTGATAGGAGCAGGTGGCAAGTGGTGTAATGATTTGGGGTTAACACAGTAAAAGGAATAAATAACAACCTATTTGTTGTGACATTTGTTCACAATCTCCCCTCAACATCAATCATTGGAGAACATGTTTGATTTTGACTAGTACCTTTTGTCAAAAAAGAAAAAAAAATGATAAAAATGAAATAATATATTAAGCACTTAAGGTTCAAATACCAGAAAAAAATGTTTTTTTCTCTGCACATGAAGAATATTTATCAAAACTGAGGCACGTGCAACACCCAAATAAACATGTTTTTTAGCAAACCTATGCTGCTTTGGAAAGAGTATTTTTAGTCTCATCAGACTTTCTAGCCATCCCACAAAAGAAATAGAAAGTAAAACTCAGTTAATAAGTACGTATCAAGACTTACATGAGTTCATTTAAATATTTTTATCTCACAATTATTTTCTTTCATGTATCTAGACTAGATTTAAGCTTTATGAGAAGTAGCCACTTTCAGAAATATTTATCACATTAATCATATTAAACTGCCCACAGTACAATTTGAAGAGATGGTGGGAACTCTGACAGAAAGTAATTAATGTTGCTGAAGTTCTTTTACTGTGGCTTCCGTGAGGACACTGCTCTGTATAATCATTTTGCATATTCAGAGACAAAGCAGGGACAACAACCTTAAGTTGGTAAAATCCAATGTGTAAATAAAAACTTTCCCACATATCAACAAGGGGAAACAGTCACTCAATTTTTGGCAAATTATCTACAATTTACTTCTTTGTGCTCATCTGCTTTTTTCAGCCATTCATACAATGATACAAAAATGAGACTTCTTATTATACATTTAAGGCTAATTTATATTTTATCAGGAATTGCTCCCAAGATCCCCTAAACCCCAAACACATGTTAATAAATTTTAATTTGGATTATATGTGATGTAAAGTTATCAGTGCTAGATAGAGGTGGTTGGAATTGGTTTTTTTGTGAAATTAATCAGACAACTTAGAAACATGTCTTTAAGAAATCTAGGTACCTAAGGCTTGAAGGCTGAGTATCCAGACTTGAAAAGACTGCTCCATCTATTTCTGGGTGTTCCATGTAAGGGACATTAACCAGCTACCAGTGTCCCTTAATATCCTATTTTATCCCACAGTAGTCAGAAATATTATTTTTTGATTTTATAATATTAAACACACTTTAGAAAACCCATAATTCCATATTTATTTGCCAGTCAACACGAGACACTTAATTTCCTGGATTGGCATATCTATTTCTAGAGATTCATTAATGTCAACATTTCATTATTTCTGTTTGCAGGGCACTCATTATGCAATACCTTGGGCACGATGTGTTGACATATGAAGTGATTACACTGATCTGAAAATGCATATACATATTATTTTCCCATTTTACAAAGCATAATACTCTCTACAATATTTTTCTTTTAAATGAAGTCATTCCCTAAGTATACATAATGCAAGTCATTATGGGAATCTTAACTCTCTATTATCTCTCCCTGGTTGTAGGTGAGGCAAGTCTACAAGTCTTCTGAGTGAGAGTAAATGAAAGGAAATCAAGTTGAGCCATGGAGGACTGTAATTGCTGCAAATCCTTCAAATCTCATTAAACGGATCCCCAGGTCAATGAGATTCGGCCACTTTGTACTCAAACGTTACTCCCACACTGTGAAGCTGAGAGATGGAAGGAACCAAGGGCACATATAACATGTTTGATCAATTACACCAACTTCAGTGTAAATAGCTGAGAGAAGCATTAGGCTTGAGCTTTAACTAGAAGCTCTCTCAAGCACATAGCAACCTGTTGAATTTTGTCTTTCATGAACTGACCTGGGTTCATGGCCTGTCCCAGACACTCCTCAGAACTTTCTCCAAAGAGTAGCTTATTAGACTACGTGTGGTGGCCATTGATTACTTTTTAATCTCTTTACATTTATTTTTCTGTTACTATAATTACCTTAAAGTGAGGGTTTCACTGCCAGAGAAACTGGGAGTAACATGCTAAACCCAGAAAGGCTGGAAGTAGGGAAAAGGCCTTTGCAACTATGTGTGAATCAAGTGATAAACTTAATACCTCAGGGTTTAGTCAAGGAGAAATGACCATTGGATTTAGCAAAATACTTCAGTGCTATTTGGTAAATTAGAGAAATATAGCCCAAATGACAAAGAGAATATTTCTAAAAACTAAGAATACTCACTTCAAAAGAAAATAGGTTGAAACTAAGTGAAGAAAGTTGAATAATAACAGCAGGAAATAGCAGCAGCAAAAACCTATGGAGACAGCATCACCATCAGCTCCTTAGAATATTTTTAAAGAATTTGATGATTTGATGTTCAACAAGGAGTGGAGAAGGGTGGCGAAGAAAGCCTTTCAGCAGAGTTTCAGGTGTTTGCAGTGTAACACCTTCAGGTCATGTGGGAAGAGCACCAAAAGCACATCTATGGTCCAAAATTAAATCACTGACCCTCCACTCCCCTAACCCTTTGCATTTATCACTAGTTCCAGTAGTCTCTTTGCCTTTGAGCTCCTTTCTGCGTTTAGGGAAAAGTTTATGCATTTTGGGTCTATCTCTAAGATTGAATTTCTCTAATTTACAAATTCCCAGCCAGTGTGAGATAAATGCTTAGAGACGGAAGTGAGGAGAGGCTCAAATTATATAAAGGAATGCTCAAATCTATTTTCACACTAATCATCATTTGTAGAATAATTTATGTCAACATTAAAACTTTTTAAAGAATTTGAAATTCAGAAGCCAAGTCACGGCCCTTTCAGGGATATGATGTTTCTTTAAATAACATTTTCAAAAATTCATGAAAAATTCACAAGTTTAGAAAAATATGCTCGTATAGCACTTTATCAACAGTCTTACATTTAAATGTTTGTATACAATTTAAGTAGACTACAAGAAGTGGCATTATATTTGAAACGTTGTTAAGAATTTTTTAAAGAGCAAAAATATTTAGAGAGTTTGGGGCTTAAAAATGTGAGATTAAAAAATGGTATGGTATCTTTAAAAATCTGATAATTTACCTGTAAGTATGTTGCCAGAAAATATTTAGTGTCATGGCACAGACATATTATGAAAAGGAAGGATATTTTTCCTATTTGGGAGAAAGAACTAATGTGGGGTATACTTTATACTTTGGAGTTTCTTTAAATTCAAGAGAAAATGTGACAAATATAGAAGAGGATTTCTCCACTAACTGAGAAATGAAACCACATATTATTACACATTTTAAAGGGGGACAAATCCCACTTGTAATACATCTGATATTACCAAATTAGAATAGAAAGAGCAATTCACAAAAAATAACACATAAAAATAAATGGACACTACATGGGCAAGATTCAAAGGCATGTGCATTATAAAAATAAGAACTACAAATTGTCAGTTTCACAAGGATTTGAATAGTTTTTTATGACCATGAAAAAGTCTATTAAAGTTGTATGCTACAGAGTTCAGTAGATAGTTTGTTAACTCAGTGGCTTGATTAGATATCACTACAGTGTTAGAAAATAACCTCCTTGGCAGCAGCAGATGAAAGAAATGCTGGCGGCCAGAAACTATGTTATAGCACAGTGAAGAGTTTATGAGCATCTAAATAGAAAATCGGATAGAACCAATGGAGTGGAAGAGATGGATATACTTGACCCAATAGAGTGGTGACATGGGTAAGAATGACACTCGAAGATATGGGCCAGGGAACTGTTGGAGACAACTGCAATTTCTGAGATTGCTAAGCAAATTATGAGGCTATTAATTTAGGAAAGCACGAAAGAAACACAAAATGACGGGCAAGTCAGATTGTAAGATTGAGAGGAGGAGAGGGAGAAAGAACGTAACATGAATAAGAAGTTAAACATCATGAGTCATCGAATGTTGTTAGCTTAAATCCAGATGGGAAAGCCTAGGAGACAGAGAGAAAATGAATACACTTAGTATTTTCATTTCCTTTTACACTTCTGATAGGCTTGTCCTCGGCACTTTCTACACATTTTTTTTTCTTCTGATTTGGTTGACTTGACTCATTGATAACGCTCTCATCTCTATACCTATTCTCTTGCTTCTTATCTCCAAGGAGTAAAAAATACTACAAAAATGTATACACACTGTTAGGTGAGGAACTGTCAAATTAAATTAATAAATTTGGCTTTCATTTTGTCATTGAAAAATGCACTTTTATAAATGGAATAGATTTGAGTATTTATTCACAGCTATGCATTTATCCTGCAATGCTTAAACTGGAAAAGAAAAAGAAAAAAAAGAAAAAAACAAGAAACAGGAAGAAGAAAATTGAAAGAACCTAGGATATTAGTATCCTGTTAAATAAAAATAAAACTTGGATATTTTTTTCCATACCTATCAGAACATTTTTATGTCACAGGTAGATGGCTACCTGGATAGCTTTACTATTTAATGTGACTATACAAGGAAAAGGGACATGCTGTAGCCTGAAATAGTCACATAAGAGGAGATGATTAAAAAGAAAGAGGATTAAAAAGAAAATATTCAGTCTTCTAATATGCTTTGTGGGCAAATATGTCCCATGCCCTATAGGGACTTCCTGAAATTAAATAATGTTTTTTGGGAAACAGCTTGGGAAAGGAGGATTTTATTACTCAGGCAGACTCCCCTTTAAGGCTTCGGCTTTGTCTGGGGTTATTAGGAAGGGACCATCATCAGAGAAGACCTACTATCCCAGCATAAAGTGCCCAGTGGAATCTAGGGAGATGATTAATTTATTTAAAATATCTCTGAAAAGGAAATTCCAGAATCTTGGAAGAGGAAATCTCTCTGGTTTAAATAGCTTTTAATTAATTGGAGCATCAGTGATATCCTTTCTCTGGAGCAGAGCGAGAAGGGTCGTCTGAGCAGGAGTATTAGCCTATGCGTCACAGCCTTCTCGAAAGATCCCTTTGCTCTCCTGATTGAGTTCTTTGTATAGGGCTGAGGAGTCATTTATTTAAAAAATGCCCATGGAGACGTTTTTCTCATTCACTGAGAAGAGACATTAGGTAGAGTCACAGAAACTGATTTTATATTGTTTATGTGGAGTCAAGTATGTTCAAAAATATACATTTGATGCCCTGTGAAGTGTGACTTCCAGGGTCTTCGCTTTACATTTGCAACAATATTTTGAGCAGAGAAAAGAGACAAAATAGGACCAGTCATCTTGCCCTATTAGATATTATTCAGCAGTCCCTAAAGCTGATTAACTCACTGTCAAACTCTATTGGGAGAAGGGACTGGACTTGCCTGCTTCAAAACAGGAAACCACAGAATCTGACAGATGGGGTAAAAAAGTTGTATGAGACAAGTAGAGATGGTTGCATTTTTCTCTACTGAAGATCACACTGGTTAACTTGCTGGTTCTGGTATGAAAAAGACAATTTTTCTTCTTTATGCCATCTGTAATTACCCCATCAACCAAAAAGCCCAGAGCTTTTGCTGCAAACTTTTGGGACACTTTGATCTTCAGCTCCTCCTACTGAGATGCACACAATTTTTGTTTATAAAATTGACTTTGTCATGGTGATAATTTAAGGGAAAAAAGTGAGGGGAAAAAAATTGGTTTTTTTTTTCACCTGAGGAATATCAATCAATACAACATGAGGCTTTTGTCCTATTTATGAAACTCATCTATTCTGATTGATCATGTCTACAATGCTGAAAGCCATGGTCAAGTATTTTTAATTAGGAAAAAAAAATAACATTCCTTTTACTTTTTGAAGTGATACTTTTCCATATGAACTAAATTTAAAAGTGTGAATTTATAATTTATGAATTTATTATTTTTACTTTTTCCTTGATTTTAAAAAATGTACACTACTAAAGTATATAACATGTATATCTTTAGTAACTAAAGGGCTTTGAAATACTGACATCAGGGTAGAAGTAATTTCTGCATATACAGGAAACGTTGACATCTGTAAAGTCTTAAAAGAAATATAACTCAAGATTTTATACATAAAAAATATATTTCTTGACATTTAAATGCTCTTCTCCAAGGAGTAAAAACTAAGGAGAAAAGGTGAGGAACTGACTGTCAAATTAAATTCATTTGTAACAGATCAGACTTTAGGTATTGGGCATGAAAACTAGAAAAAGTCTCTGTTTACAGTTGAATCTTTATGATTAGAGGATAAAAATTATAAAATAAATGGCTCTGAGCTATAATAAATGTGTAACTCTAGAATTTCAATTTAACTGGACAAGGAACTTACTTCACTTTGATACCTTAAATAAAAATCGTATTAAAATATTTAATTGGCACCTACTCAATTGTGTTCTAGGTATATGTTTCCCACTTTAAAAAAATAGCCTTTTTTAAACCATTAACTCCTATCTAGCTAACACCATACGTCTGTAATGAATCAGGGCTCTTAGCAGAGTTTTTCATATATTGTCTCCTCTTTTAGATTTTGCAATCACTCTTCAAATTATGCTAAACTCATTTCTACTCCCTTTGCACCATCAAAATTGCATCTGATGAAATTCCAATATCCTCCATGATGTTTATTCCAAAGGGCCCTTTCAGTCCTCTACTTTCTTGATCTTCAGCAGCATTTGACACAGTTAATTTTCCTTGGGAGGGGAAAAAAACTTTCATTTTTCTTTTTATAAGAAAACACTCTGGCTTTGTTCCCATGATTCAAATATCACCTATTAAGTACTGACATGATTTTGCTTCAGTCACATCTCCGGATTCACTTTGCATCCAATGCCATCCTTGTTCAAACTTCCTTCTTTCTTTTCTGGAATTCACCAAGTTCTTTTACAACTTAGGTTATTCGTATCTACATACTTGGCCTAGAATACTTTTCACTGTGCTGTTCAACTAGCTAATTTTTTATGTTCTTTAAAGGTCAACTTAAATGACAGGAAAGGAAGGCTTTTCCAAATCCCAATTCAAAATTAGTTTCTATCTACATATAGATTTCCTTGGTAGCACAGGGAAATAGAGTTTTATTCATCCCTTTATCCCCAGCATCTATCCCATTATATAGCAAGTACTCAGTAAATGTTTATTCACATGAATTAAATATAGATGGTCTCTGTTTTTAAGGAAATTTGAATCTAATAAAGGATATAAACAATAAAATATTGAATTAAAATGCATGATACTAAATTAAAATCTGGTATACTATATTTATTATATTATATTATACTCTTATTTCTATATTTCTATTAGGAAATATATAGGATGCTTTTTGACCTACACTTAGAGTGAAATATAAAGCGAAATCTAAAGGATGAATATGAATCAGCAAAGCAAAAGGGGTAGGTAGAAAAAGTATTGCAGGTAAATGCAAATAAATGTACAAAGGACCAACGGGGGAGCATATGAACAACATGATCATGCCTGGGGGACATCAGTGCTCTGTGTGTGATAAAGTCTGTCACTGAAGACTCTGCCTATCTTTTAACATTCTCTGTTGTGGGGTACCATCAACAAGTCTTCTTCTTATGAAGCAAGAACCATATTACTAAGAGGTTCAGGAAGGATGCTTGTTCCAGGCTCAGAGAGGGGTGCAAACAATACTGCCGTGGCTCTCTCTCCATTGACCAGCTCAGGTGACCTCTGCTTCTCTTTTCACGTAGACTTCATACATCTCTGTGTCAGGTAGGCTTTTCTCACAACGAAGAAAGACGGCATCCAGAAATCCCCAAATTTTATCCTCCCATCTAATGATCTGAAATAAAGGCCTATAGGGTTTGCCACGATTTCCAGTGGAAAAATGCAGAGGAAGGTTTTAATTGGCCTCGCTAGGTCCGTGTGCCCATCTGTAAAGCAATCATTTCTTCCTGGAGAGGCAGAGCAACATTGGATGATCCTGAATCTCTCCCCAATCCTGTTGTGGGGGAGAATAAGATATGGAGATTGACATCCCAGCAGGCCCACAGGTGGGAAATACCCCAACGATCCAGATAAAGAGTGATGAAGAATTCCTACTCTCCACCGTTGACGACACTTTAGTTGCAATTGCTGAAAATAACCAAATCAATAACAAAGAATAAAACTAACACTATTGGAATTAGAAAAATAAAATGGGAAATTATTATTAGATGGAAGACATTCTGGCGGATTTTGGCAGTCAGAATCATTATAAAGCCCTGCTGCCTAGAAAGACACGGAAGAAGGAAATTGAGGCGTTCTGAAAGATACAAGAAGGTTGTCAGTGTTTCCTGTATTGAGATATTGTCTCTAATTTATGCAACAAGTGATACACTGATGCTTTTTCCTAAAATACCTTTGTTAATTTATGGGCTATAAACTTCAGCTTTTCAATCTGGTATGCCCAACCCTACAGTCCTACTTCTCACAGTAACTAGAATATTCATCTACACATTCCAATCTTACATTGAGGGGATAAAAAAGAAAAGAAGAAAAATAAAGATCTGTACATGTACCTATCCTGAATCTCATATTCTCACTGTCCTCTTTTCTAAGCATCTTCTGAAATATTATTTATTTACTGTCTTTTTAAGATATCTGTAAAACAGAATTAAACTTTTAAAACTTCAATTTTTGTGGTACTTTTTTGGATTATATAAAATGAAAATAATGAGAGCAGCAACTTTCAGAAGGACATACTACTCTCGTTTCTTTTATTTTGTTTTGCTTTTTTAAGCACATGGTAGGAAGAACTAACTTTCTTTTGAAAAATTGTTATATTTTGTTCCTCACTTGCCATCACAGTGTAGTGACTGTTTCTATAAGGTTTAATGTGTCATCTCAAAGTGGATTTAACTCCCATCAAAAAAGTTGAAGTGGTAAAAGCAAGAAATAGCTGCAAATCTTTAAGTACATTTTGGTCTTTACAGTAGGTCCATTTACCTCTTTTATGTGTACTCAAAATGTGGCCGTTTAAAACAACTTAATTATAATAATTTTGCAAGCATTTCCCTCCTCATGTACTCATTAACATAGCTGGAATTGAAATTTTAATAGATACCACGGGCTAGAGTCATACATTTTACATGTAATGACAATGTTAGCGCAAAGTTAGAACAAAAATAGTACACCTATTTACCATTTCATTTGTTGATTAATTAGCAGAATTTGGAGTCAGGTAGGCCTACAGAACAATGACATACTAGATAAATTTTTAAAACACCTTCAGAATTTGAATTATTCTTTTTTCAATTAAAGTTTATTGGGGTGACAATTGTTAGTAAGGTTAAATAGATTTCAGGTGCACAATTCTGTATTACATCATCTATAAATCCCATTGTGTGTTCACCACCTAGAGTCAGTTTTCCTTCCATCACCATATATTTGATCTGCTTTACCATCATCTACCACCTCCCACCCCCCTTAGCCTCTGGTAACCACTAAACTATTGTCTGTGTCTATGAGTTTTTGTTTCTCATTTGTGTGTCTTGTTCTTTTGTTGTTTTTGGTTTATATACCATATATCAGTGAAATCATATGGTTCCCTGATTTTTCTGTCTGACTTATTTCTCTTAACATTATAATCTCAAAATCCATCTATGTTGTCACAAAGGTCCTATTTCATCTTTTCTTACCGCCGAATAGTATTCCATTGTGTATATATATCACAACTTCTTTATCCATTCATCTATCGAAGAACATTTTGGTTGTTTCCATGTCTTGGCCACCGTAAATAAAGCTGCAATGAACATTGGGCACACGTGTCTTTATGGATAAATGTTTTCTGATTTTTGGGGTAGATAGCCAGGAGAGGGATTGCTGGGTCATATGGTAATTCTATTTGTAATTTTTCGAGAAACAGCCACACAGCCCTCCATAACGGCTGCACCAGTCTGCATTCCTATCAACAATGTATGAGGGTTCCTTTTTCTCCACAGTCTCTCCAACACTTGTTACTATCTGTCTTGTTGATGACAGCCATTCTGACTGGGGTGAGGTGATATCTCATTGTGGTTTTTATTTTCATTTCTTTGATGATTAGTGGTGTTGAGCATTTTTTTATGTGTCTATTTGCCATTTGTATGTCCTCTTGGGAGAAATGTCTCTTCAGGTCCTCTACCGATTTTTCAACTGGGTTGTTTGTTTTTTTGTCATTGAGTTGCATGAGTTCCTTGTATATTATTTTTGGATATTAGCCCCTTATTGGAGGCATTGTTTGCAAAAATCTTCTCCCATTCAGTTGGTTGCCTCTTTATTTTGTCGATGGTTTCTTTTGCTGTGCAGAGGCTTTTCAGTTTCATATAGTCCCATTCGTTTATTTTAGCTTTTACTTCCCTTGCCTTTGGAGTCAAATTCATAAAATGCTCTTTGAACCCAAGGTCCATAAGTTTAGTACCTATGTTTTCTTCTATGCAGTTTATTGTATCAGGTCTTATGCTTAAGTCTTTGATCCATTTTGAATTAATTTTGGTACATGGCGACAGATAGCAGTCCAGTTTCATTCTTTTGCTTTCTAATTCCAATTTCCAATTCCAATGTGGCTTTCCAATTCTCCCAGCACCATTTTTTGAAGAGGCTGTCTTTTCTCCATTGTATGTTTTTGCTTCTTAGTCAGAAATTATCTGTCCATATTTATGTGGTTTTATTTCTGGGTTCTCAATTCTATTCCATTGGTCTATGTGTCTGTTTTTCTGCAAATACCATGCTGTTTTGATTATTGTTGCCCTGTAACGTCAGGGAGTTAACGTCAGGGAGTGTGATACCTCCAGCACTGTTATTTTTTCTTAAAATTGCTTTGGCTATTTGGGGTCTTTTGTGGTTCCAAACAAATCTGATGATTTTTTGTTCTATTTCTTTTAAAAATGCCATTGGGGTTTTGATGGGGATTGCATTAAATCTGTATATCGCTTTGGGTAATATGGCCATTTTAACCATGTTGATTTTTCCAACCCATGAGCATGGAATATCTTTCCATTTCTTTGTGTCATCTTCAATTTCTTTTAAAAATGTCTTACAGTTTTCAGTGTATAGGTCTTTCACATCCTTGGTTAAGTTTATTCCTAGGTATTTTATTCTTTTTGCTGCAATTGCAAAAGGAATTGGGTTTTTTTATTTATTTTTTCTGAGATTTCATTGTTAGTATATAAGAATGCAATGGATTTTTGTACGTTGATTTTGTAGCCGGCAACTTTACTGTATTCGTTGATTGTTTCTAATAGCTTTTTGGTAGAGTCTTTAGGGTTTTCTATATATAGCATCATGTCATCTGCAAAGAGTGATAATTTAACTTCTTCATTCCCAATTTGGATGCCTTTTATTTCTTTCTCTTGCCTGATTGCTCTGGAGAGGACTTCCAACACTACGTTGAAAAGCAGACCTGATAGGGGACAGCCCTGTCGTGTTCCAGAACAAAGGGCTTCAGTTCTCCACCGCTTATTATGAGATTAGCTGAGGGTTTGTCATGTATGGCCTTTATTATGTTATGGTATTTTCCTTCCATACCTATTTTATTAAGTGTTTAAATCATAAATGGATGTTGTATCTTGTCAAGTGCTTTTTTCTGCATCAATCGATGTAATCATATAGTTTTCGTTCTTTATTTTGTTTATGTGATGTTTCACATTGATGGATTTGCATATGTTGAAACATCCTTGTTCCCCAGGGATGAACCCCACTTGGTTGTGATGAACAATTTTTTTAATGCATTATTGTATTCGATTTGCTAGAATTTTGTTCAGGATTTTTGCATCTGTATTCATCAGAGATATTGGCCTGTAGTTCTCTTTTTTTGTGTTGTCCTTACCAGGTTTTGGTATCAGGATAATATTGGCCTCATAAAATGAGTTAGGGAGTACTATCTCTTCGTCAATTTTTTGGAAGAGTTTGAGCAGGATTGGTATTAGATCCTCTTTGAAGGTTTGGTAGAACCTTCAAACCTTTGAAGGTTTGCTAGTGAAGCCATCTGGTCCAGGACTTTTGCTATTGGGAACGTTTTGGATGACTGATTCAATTTCGTTACTGGTGATCGGTCTGTTTAGATTTTCCAGTTCTCCATGTTTCAGCCTAGGAAGGCTGTATGTTTCTAAGAACTTGTCCATTTCTTCTAGGTTATTGAATTTGGTGGCATATAGTCCTTCATAGTATTCTTGGATGATCGTTTGTATTTCTGTGGTATCCATGATAATTTCCCCTTTTTCATTTCTGATTTTGTTTATTAGTGTCTTCTCTCTTTTTTATCCTAGTGAGCCTAGCCAAGGGTTTGTCAATTTTGTTAAGCTTTTCAAAGAACCAGCTCTTTGTCACATTAATTTTTTTCTACTGTCTTTTTGTTCTCTATTTCATTTAGTTCTGCTCAGATTTTTATTATTTCCTTTCTTCTGCTGACCTTGGGTTTCATTGAATTATTCTTAGATTCTAGAATTTGTTGATTCGTTTGCTTGTTTTTGAGATAGCATTTAATGTTTAGGAAATATCCCAATTTAACTCAGTATAGCCCCAAATGAACAGGAGAAAAAAACCTATAAAATGATTTTAGTGTGGGTAATGTTGAGTCAATTGATAGATTAATAAATGAACTAATAAATATTTAATATATAAAATGTATTGAGTAAATGAAGATATAAAATGAATTCCTCTGTTAGCGCAATATTTCTGACATTGACTATGAAACCACCCACATTATCCTTCCCAAATGGCAAGGCTTTTGATTCTCTTATTCCAGGCTCTTTTCCTCTCTTATCTGTGGCCAACTGTCACCTTTCTTAACATAAGACTGCACATCTCTTTCTGTAATACTTCTCAGAGGGCAACAATGTTTGGTAGGTTTTCTTGTGAGTGAATAATAGAACATGCCTTAAAATCCTAGAAGCATTTGCTTAAGTAAAATAAGTACTCTTTTGGTGTTTACTTTTAAATGAACTGAGCAAATGATCATTCTGAGCAAGCTATTTGATCTTTACAAAGGGTGATAAAATTAACAAGGCACAAACAAACTAAATCTTAATTGTCTGTACAGTAGTATATCAAAGATAAGAATAATCCAAAAAGTAGATAAAATAAATATGCTGTTTTGTAGTGTGACTTTTGGCGGCGATATGTCTTCATTTTTTATTCTTCCTAGGCCAATAAACCTAGGAAGGATAAAATGATTTAATTTGATTTTAGTAAGTCAAATATAGTTTTGACCAGTAGGCCCCAACTAATGAGCACAAGATATAAGTTAGGTTTTATTTAACATTTATATCATCTTTATGGAATTAAATTAGAGTCAATAAAAGAGAAATGTTAGCAATTTAAATAAATAGTATAATAGGAAGTATTATTAAATATGCAATTGCAATATTCTACAGTGAACAGTATGAGTATTAACACCAAATTATCTACCATAGAAAGTAAAAATAAGTTTCCTAGAAATACGTTGACTTTCATGATGAAACTACATGGGTATTCAGTGTTTGTGTGGGTAATCTATAAACTGAAATATCTAAATAGATAAATTAACTTCATTTACAGATTTCTCAGGAAGATTCCACTCCATGTGACCTCAGAGTCTCACCTTCGTCAGAGTTACAATGTGCTTGCCCCGTACATCTACTATCACATTTAATTTAATATAAACAGTGTTTTCAAGTAAGGTTTGATAATCCCAATTTTACAAGTGATAAAAATGGAAATCAGAAGTATTATAGAACTTGTCTCAGGACATGTGGGTGAAAAAAAGGCAAGCACCATGATTTAAACATAGGTCTGTTTTGTAGGAAATCTTATCTCATAAAACAATACCATGTCTTGTATAATTTCTTTTAGGCATTCACTTCACACGGGCCTCACTGGCATGACTCACATTAAACAACCACACTGATTTGTTTCCTTGCAAAGATGGTTTCTGTGAATATTACTTTCTGTCACACTTCTACCATCTGAGGATCTAATTTTTCTTAAGCATAGATATAGAGTGGCTTCTAAATTCCCTTATGTGGCAACTTAGCTAATGCTAAGAAATGATTCTAGGTACATAGTTTATTATTTTTCTATATTCTTAAGGCAAATATATATTTTTTTCCAAAACCTTCTGGGTTTTACTCTTGCCACGACACAAACGTTGTCCTCCTCTGACAAAAATTTTCATCACCTACATCCTTTGTACTGGAAGATTTAGAAAAGAAATACTGCCTGAGCCTTTGAGATGTAAAACTGAGTTAAATTTACCCAACACAGGACCTGTTCTCTACGAGCTGCATAATCTTTCACATCTCTAAAATCCTGTTACTGATATACAGAGGGTGTCAAAAAAATGTGTAACAATTTAAGAAAAAAAAACTATATTAAAATTGTAATAATATATATCAATAACAGAAGATGAACACAAGTCATGTGTACACATTTTTGTGGCACCCCCAGTGTATGAACTGAATAAGAAGCCAATTAGGAGAGGAGCTGGTTCAAGATGCAAATCCCATTACAACAAACTTACAATTCAATACTACAAGGTCCAAGGGACTGGGTAAATTACTGGGGCTATTTATGTTGTTTCATTACAGCAAAATTTCACTGTATTGAAAAAAGGAAATTTCAAGGAGACTTTGAAAAGACAGTTAAAGATCATTGTTCTAACATGATTTGACTTGTTTATAAAGCACCTTCAAAAGCTTTTTATAAGAAATTTCATTTTTACATTTCAAGAAATACCAAATTGCTAAAGAACAATGGTGTGGGGAGCCATGATTTCTTGTTTCTCAGGAGTCTTGTGGTCTGGCTTTTAAAACATTATCTCTGCAAAACGCCAAGGGGGCTTGCAGGCTACTGAAGAAATGAGGTGGGAGTTGCCGGTTTTCCCGGACACAGATAACTGATGGCTATCAGGGCAAATGGTAGTCTCTTTCGTATGTTAATTACTTTGGGGAGTCTTGTAGTGACTCTGTAGTTTCTTTGAAGTTAGAAATTTACCTTCTGTGAGGTAATGCGCACATGTGATTGTTAAACTGCACGTACCCAAAGGGTATATATTGGTGAAGGAAAAATAAATCAGGGCTCCAGCATCCCTGGAGACCGGCCGCATCATCATTTGTGTGTGCCCCTTTCTTTCATTTCCACTCCCCCTTTCAGGTACCTTTCGACTCGTGGCGGCTGGCCCGTCACACAATGGAGACCTTCATGTGAATATTTCTGCTGAGCAGAGAATACAGGTGTTTTATTTGTCAGCATGTGTAAATAAACAACATTTTTGAAAAATTACCATTCAGATGATTATTCAGAGCACATCAAAATTTTATCTTAATAAATAAAATACTAAGCAGTAAAGTAGTCAAATTATGTTTTATTCAAACATTTCAGACAACAAAGATTTCCTATTTATTAGCATTCTTACTAAAATGTATCCAAGAAATTAGTTGAGAAAGGAGTAAAATTGAAAAAGCAATATAGTAAAACAACATTTGGAGAATACATAGCATAACATGCTTCATATTTACAGTTCAAATTTGTTTTCTTTATTTAAATGGATAGTCCTCCAGTTTAGGAAAAAAATGGAAGGAGTAGAGAAATAGTGGAGGAATAATTGGTTAAATCCTTGAAGGAGCTGTGTAGATTCTGTCTCTTGATGGATCACATTGTATATATGCTTGACTACCAACTGGGGTTTCTGCACAATTCTGAAATGAAGCCGTATGATTTAATAGAAGCCTAGATAAAAAACCTGAAACTCCACATTCTGTCCCAGTTAACCTTTTACTCATTACACAAATTTTTGAATACTCTTTTATCATTTCTTGCACTTCCTTTCTGTCATTCATTTCACAAAGAAAAATTAGCTCTTTCTCTTCTAGTCCTTTCAGTGAAATGAAAATCAATTCTTTCTGTACATTCATTCATTCATTTAAAGATTTATTATTATATTGTTATTATTATTATTATTATTATTATTATTATTATTATTACTAAGTACCAGGCCTTCTTTTGACACTGATGACAGAGTAGTGGACAAGAAAGTCAGAGCCTGCTCCCATGGAGCTTTATAGGGAGGCAGGAAGGCAAATAATAAATGTGTTTTTTAAAAATTTAATACGATGAGTGTTTCTTGTTGTTGTTTTTTTAATAAGATGGGTGTGATAAGAATTGGAAAAACATAAAAAGCTTTGCTAAAATAGAGAAAACTGGAGATTATTTTGAAGTCAGGTATAGGTAAGGTCTCCGTAGGAAGGTTACATTTAAACTGATGCATAAATTTTATAAAAGATCTTTATTGTAGATGCTGAAGACAGTCAATCTAAAAAATCTAAGGAGGGATGTGGCATTGGAATACTGACTAAAAGAAGGAATTGCCATGTGGTTGAAGCATAAAGGATTGATCCCCAGGGTCCCATTCATGTGGGACAGTAGAGGTCATAGCAAGTAAGGGAGACACTACTATCTTTAAGACTGATGACCTCATGCAGTCTCTCTGCTAGTTTGGTTCACGTTGGACTACATTTCCCAGCCTCCTTTGTGATTAGTTAGGGTCATTTGACTGAGATTTTTTAACACATAAAAATATCTTGCATAATTATCCATGTACTTATCCTTGACTTGATTTAGAAGTCACCTGTTGAAGCAGACTAAGCCACAAAATGAAAGAAACTTTTGTTACTAATTCACTGTGAAGGAACATCATGTGCTTATCAGAGAAGCCATTTTGGACTTCCTGTGGGCAAAAACAAACAACTACTGTGTTAAGCCCCTGAAATTTTCAGGTTTGTCTAGTATAACAGCTAGTGTTACCTAAACTAACACATACAGTATTTGGATTTTATCCCAATGGCAATAGAATATATAAACAGGTTTTAAATAGTGTGATTGATGTAAAAATTTATACTTTTAAAATATTCTTGACGTAATGTAGAGAATGGATTGTCAAGGAACAAGGACAAGGAAACCAGTTAGGAAGCTATTGGAATAGACCAAACAAAAGCTGACTGTGTCTTTTACCAGAGTGGTAGTCACAGATACAGAAGGAAGTGAACACATTTTTGGGTGCTTTGAGACTAAAACCAGCAAACTTTATTGATATATTGGTTGGAGAAAGAAAAAACAAAGAATTTCCATGGATGAGTCTTAAGTTTGTATTGTAAATTTATTTAAATAATCTTTTTTAAAATTTTAGATCAGTTTTGAATATATAGAAAGGTTGCAAAAATTGTATTGAGATTTTTATTGTAGTCCTCATCCAGTTTCCCCTATTGCTAATATCTTACATTACTATGGTCTATTTGTTACAACTAAGGAATCAACATTTTTACATTATTATTAATTAAACACCATACCTTATTTGAATTTTACTAGCTTTTACCCTAATGTCCTTTTTCTTTCCCAAAATCCCATTTTGGAATACCACAGTATATTTAGCTGTCATCTCCTTAACCTCCTCAGGTGTATAACGATTTCTCAACTATCTTCATTTTGATTACTTTGATTGTTTTCAAGAGTGCAGTTCAGATATTTTGTAAAATGTTCCTTAATTTGGGTTTGTCTGATATATTTCCCATGGTTAGGGTTATGAATTTTTGAGAGGAATATCACAGAGATAAATCATCATTATCATCACATCCTATCAAGAATACAAGCTAATGACTTATCATTGATCATGTTAACCTTAATGACCTGCCAAGGTAGTTAGCCAAGAATTTCCATTGTAAGGTAACCCCCTCCTTGCCATGCTCTATTATTTATAAACAAGTCACTAGGCACAGGCCTTATTCAAGGAGTGGGGGGTAGAGTTATTTAAACTTCATCTCCTTGAAAGGAGAGTGCCTATCTAAATTACATGGAATTTTTCAGTACAGGAGCCTTGTCTCTTCTCCAGATACTTGTTTATTTACTCATTCATATACATCATTTTGTACTCATGGAGATTTATTTTATACATTGGGGTATAATCCACTACCACTTCACTTTATTTTTCATCTTACCTCAGCGTTGACCATTAGGATATCCTTCACATTGGCTCCTGTGTCCCCATGACAAGACCAATCTTCTTGTTGCCTAAGAACATCCTTACTTTTTGTCACTACAACATATGCCAGATTCATCTTGTATATTCCTGCATCAACTCTGGAATCAGTCATTTCTCCAAGAAGCCCCAATTCATTTCATTGGAGAATAGAATTAGAAACCAAGATCTAGACACTGAGTATATTCATTTCTACTGGGATATCATGCTGTAGGCTCTCTCAGTGAATAACGCTAGAAAATATATGTATGCATACTAATCCATGTATACATACTGATCTATAAATACTTATGTATGTACCATCTGTACCAACATTAAGCTAAACCTGAATTTGTATTAATATCTCTGACTCTAATCCAACATCACATGGCTTATTCTAGCATCTCCCTCTTGTTAATCTATATTCTCCCTTTCCAACAGTGAAAAACCTGGAGTCCACCATCTGTCCTCCATTTACTTATTTGTTCTATCCCAGGATTCATGTACAACCATTTCAGAATTATTAACCTGTACTTCTGTGAGAAACAACCTTACTAGAGTAAAGTGTTTATATGTAGTTCTTTTTCTTTTCAATCTTACAATTTCCACTCAAAAATACCAATGTTACCTAGTTTCAGCTCCTTTACTCTCATCACTTTCAGTGAAGATATGTCATATACTTACAATATAGTTAATTCTGTTGTTACAGTCTGCATACCTTGCCAGTATTTCGTAATATTCTGGTTGATTATGTTTTTAATTTGCTTACATTAGATTTACTCTTTCTGGTGTAAAAAACTATGAGTTTTGATAAATGCATAATATCATGTACTCACTGTAGGATACTAAGATACCATATGATATTACGGTGCTATACAAAATGTGTGCACCATCCCAAAATTCTTCTGTTTTCCCCAGTCAAAAACTACCCACTCCAAGGTTCCAAGGTTCTTCTCCAAGGTTCTTGACTTGAGCAACTGGATGAATTTAGTATTATCTCTGAAATGGGGAAATCATGGGATTACTCAGTTTAGATTTATTGAGTCTATAAAAAGGTAGTCAAAAACTTGTGTGTGAAATAAATTAAGCATTAATTTAAAAACCAACTGTCTTTTTGGAGTCATAAGAATTAGGTCAAAATCAAGCCTGTGCAGCTGTAATTTTCACTCATCATCATGAGCTAATGGCTTCAACCATACAGAGGGCACATTATCTATATTATCTAGTAGACCTATTTACCTCAATAGGTAAATAGGAGGGAGGATTAAAAGATACGAAACTTAGGGTGGCATTTTAAAATTTTTTAAATGTTATAACTTTTATTAATAACCTTTTTAAGAAACATAAATGCAGATGTCAGAGTCACTTTCAAAGATGGTTTTTTTGTTTTTTTTTTATTTTCCAAGAAAGAACTTGTATGAAGAAGAGTATATATTAACAACACATATGATTTTCAAAGTGATTCTTAAACATGAAAAAAAAATTATCTATAGCAGTTTCCAAATGAATTCTCTTAAAAGCAGCAATTTTCAAAAATTATATCTTTTGGAATAAAGAAAATAGCATCAACAGTATACTTAACTAAATGACTAATTCTCAATGTTACCATTAACAATTCAGGTCTTTAAATTCACATGAATTATAAAGAAAAAAATATGGATGATCTATCTTCAATCTTTTCAAAGAGAGGTATGACTCTTGACTTAATCTTCAACGCCTGGCTCTTGCTATTGACAGCATTAAGCAACGTGAGTCACAACTCATGTGCCATGTGCCCACAATGTAAATACTAATTTTGCTTGCAGTCTGGCAAAGGTTGAGTCAATTAAACACAATCCATGCAGTAGCAGTGGATGTGACTGTGTGAGATGTCAGGCCAGAGTCCAAAATTTGTTCCATGATTCTCCCTGGCACACTACAAGAATGAAGCCATTGCAATAAGCCTTTTTGTAGCAGCCTGACAACAGAAAAATGATGGAAGTTCTATTCGAAGGCACATTTTATATGTCATTTCATATAGAATGTACACATTCCAGAGAGTGAGAAAAAACCTAGGAGTGCTCTAGCTAAAATCCAATGAATTAGTTAGTAATGCTGCACTCCATATAAAAATTTTAAAAAATAATGATTTTGTTCACACTCTGCAAAATGCATGTAAAAAATCAGAAGCATGTATAAAACTGATGTTTGAACATGTTATTATTTTTGTCCCTCCATCAGAATCTGAAAATTTAAGTCATTTCAATGATAAACATAGTTCTTACAGTGATCAGCATGAAAATTCATAAGTAATTATTGGAAATAATTTGCAATCATAGTTTTTATAAGACTCTTTAATTATGTATTTTTAAAGTACTTTTTTAAAACCTTCCAACCTCACACTCTACACCACTATAAAGATAAACCATCTGAGAAAGTGTTACATAAATAAGTTAACAGTAAAGTGCTTCTAAATACAAATATGGGGGAAGTTTGGCTCTAGAATAATGGCAGAAGTGCAATATACTTGCTAAATTCTAAAGTAGCATCCTAATCTAAATTTAGAGAGGCTGGCAGTGGGTCAAATACTGTATAGGGCATTAAGAAAATTGTGATTCAGTTATGCATATGTACCAGGGATGTGCCGACAAGAGGAACATCCATGCTTAATGATCATAAAGAGAGAAGGGGAAAAAGGATTGTTCTGATCATTTGTCCTCTTGAAAGATAATATGCTACAAACAAATAAACCCCTAAGATGATTTCCATGATTTCTAGTAAGGATTTCTTGACAAAGATGATCTTGGAAGACATTCTGTTATCCCCCATGGATAGAATTTTTATCCCTCCTTCTCTATAGTTGGGACCGCTATAGATTGAATGTTTTTGTCCCCCAGAACTTCATATGTTAAATCCTAATGCCTACAGTGATGGTATTAGGAAGTGGGAGGCTTAGAAGA
This sequence comes from Rhinolophus hipposideros, assembly GCF_964194185.1. Lineage (NCBI taxonomy): Eukaryota > Metazoa > Chordata > Mammalia > Chiroptera > Rhinolophidae > Rhinolophus > Rhinolophus hipposideros. Next base: position 94,275,604 of record NC_138048.1, read on the forward strand.
TGTTAGTTCAGGAGGGTGGACTCCTCATGAATGGGATGAGTGCCCATATAAAAGAGACCCTAGCTATCTCTCTCATCCCTTCTGCCATGTGAGGACACAAGGAGAAGATGGCCCTCTACAAACCAGGAAGCAGGCCCTCACCAGATACCAAATCTGCCAGCATCTTGACCTTGGACTCCCAGACTCCAGGATGTGAGAAATAAATAGCTGTTTATAAGCTAGCCAGTAGATGGCATTTTGTTATATCAGCCAGGACAGACTACGACACAAACCTTCCATTTGGTGAGCTTCCTCGGACACAGACCCAGCAGGACTCCCTGCCATAAGTCCTGACACTGAGGTGGACTACTATACAGTCTCTCTACAAAATAATTTCATGGTTCGAACATAACATACTTGAGAATGTACCACCCTGATACTTTTCCTTCCATGTCTTTCCTGCCATACCCTTGAATTACTGACATCCCTTACATAAACTGTAAAATATTTTACATGTTACACACATATGGTCCTTAGAAATATATATTAAATAAACTTTGGTGGAGGAACGTATATCAGGACGTGCTGGCTCTTCCCTCCAAGACGCTGTTTGATAAGGCACAAGGTAAGTAGCCAGATGTCCGTTACAGAAGAGAAGGCCCAGAAACAGACCCAAGTCCATGACTGAACTAAATATGTCATTTTAAAAAAAGCATTTTGATTAGGGAGTGAGGAACAGATTGACGAAACAGTGATACGAAAGACCCTGGTTAATTCTCGAAGACAGAACATTAGAGTTATTCCAAGAGGGGTCTGCAATCAGACTCCCCACAATGTGAGACCTCCTTTGCAACCTACTTGCTCAGTGACTTTTGGAAGATTATCTAAATTCATTCTACTTCAGTTAACTCATCTTTAAGAATGAAGAAAATAATACTACCAGCTGAAGAGATAGAGAAAATGTAATAACGTCATATATACACACTGCTTAGAAAAGCACTTCACTGTAGTTAATGTCCAATAATATTAAATATCATATTATTAGAACTATTAGATCACTACCTCAACAGTTGGATTTGTATAAAATATAAATATTTAGGACAATAAAACAGAAGCTTTATCTTAGGATGAGGAAAGTTCTTTCTAAGGATGTTATAAATAGGTGGTAAAATTTATCAAAGGTAAACTGGCAATATTTTCTTAGGATTCTTAAGGTTATTACAAAAATAATACATACAAAGCTTCTGGTAGATGGTGCAGGGTAGGTCAGTACCCTTTAGTGTTAGCTTATAATACAATTTGTGAGGATGGGGAGAGAGTATGATAGACAAAAGAGGTAGCAAGAAAATTAATTTAAAACCCAAGTGGTATATTTTATAACCCAACTATCATACTAGGAATTCTAAATAAGAGAGCACATAGCATTTTGGAATTAAAACACAAAATATAAGGGTATATCCAGCATGGTCCCAAATTTAAAAATTGTATTTCTACGTATAAATGTGTGTATATATGTACCCAGAAGATGGGGCAAACCTAAAAATATATGGGAAATATTATTAATGATTTTCTCTAAGTGGCAGAATAGTGGGTATTTTTAATGTTTTTTGTTTTGTTTTTCAGAGTTCCTCTAGTTTGCTACTGTATGTATGAGTCATGCACTCAGATAAGGTATCTTGATGTAAAAGAACAAATCTCTCTCTAAAAACAATAATGAAATATAATCCAGCTAAGGAAAACCGTTAAGGCACTTCCTCAAATTCAAATGAACCTGTCATCTCAGGAACAATGTCTCAGATTTTTACCTTACTTACAAGCTAACAAGTTTGATTGTCATAGTTTCATAAATACTTTCATAGTTTCATAAATACTAAGCAGAAAGACGTGAGGTTTCTGGATCAGAGCCAAAAACAGTTTATTACACACCACTAAGCATGGGCCAGTGTAACACCGGCCCTTGTTTTCTGAGCCCCAATTCCCACACGACGACACAGTGAGGTGTGTTCAGTTCAGGTGTTTCCTGCCCACACTGTAGGATGAATTACAGGAGAGAGACACAGATATTAGGAAGCCTCTGATCTTATACTGGTACTGCTGGCAAACAGCACAACGTCTTCTCCAGAGAGAAACATTGACTTTGTTACTCTGGAATTTAAATCTGCTCCAGGGAAGGGAACACCTCTTCTTTTCGAGGCTACTTGCTTAGACAAGCATCCTGAAAAGAGAACACAGAGAAAATTGGCTGATAATGCCTTTGTTAAGAAAATAACACCCATAGAACTGTGAGAGATCAAGGAAGAATTGTGTCCCAATAAAATCATCTCACTAATTTATAAATACACAGAAAGCAGATCTATTTGAAGGTGCAAATTCAGTAAAGCACTTCATACATGGAGATTGCTATCTTGGAAGTCTAACCATACAATTTTTGTTAGCAGGTACTCAAATACACAGAGTGAATTTCTCAGTTCAGCTTCTTTTTGACCTGCTTTTCCCTTTTATCTATTCAGGAGAATGCCACAAAATGTTTCAGTTGGTAGTCAGGGTTTGAATTCACATCTTTACTACAACTGAAAACTGTAAATGAATGCTACAAAGTGGTTTGTATTTGTTTGTTTTTTGTGTGTGTGTTTTGTTTTGTTTTGAGTAAAAGAAAAATATAACAGAATACCATTTGAGGAAATTCATAAAACTGAAAAGATAGAGATGTTGGGCAGCTTTATTCAAGATTCTAGAGGTGTTTATCCTCCATCTTTATTTTATTGTTCACTATTATCTGCAGGCGTTTCCTAAAGCTTAATCTAGACAAAATTCCAAAGACAACAATATTAATAATGCTGAGAGCATAAGGTCAAAGGTAAGAGAGAGATCAGAAACAAAAAGCTTGGAGGTACTGTGTTGAGGGCAAACAACTGACTTTTGCTTTGTTTTGTTATTTGCAAAAGACAAGATTCTCTTTTTGTCACTCTTCATTTCCAAAATCACATCTTAAGATACTTGTAGGTGAAAAAAACTTATATGGATGAGAAATATAACTATATTTTTAACTTTATACCTGTGATTTTTCACTCTTCAAATATACATATATACTTGGACCCCTGCTCAATGGAAATTAAGGAATTGCACCTTCACTTGTAATTCATAGACACAAGTGTTGGTTGACTGCAGAGAGCATTTTTTTCCCCTGAAGTTATGGGGATTAATAGGTTTATCGTGGAATAAAAGCCATGGTGAAGCTAAGAAGTCAACACAAAGAAGAAAGTATGAGTTAATTTTTGTGTACAAAAACTAGCTTCCTTAAAGTCAGGTGGAGAGAGGGAGAAAATAGTGGCAATACTTCAGGAAAGGAACTGTGTTACCTGAGCCAGAAGCTGATTTCGAAGGAATTGGGAGAGCACAGCACTGAATTTCGTCAGGCTGGAAAGCACAGCATTCATTCTAGTACCTGGAAAAACAGAAAGCCAGCCAGCTGTGTAGGTATCAGTCTCTCCTGGAAGTCAAGAGAAAAGAAAGGGTCTGAGGTTGACCATTTAGTTAACAAGATCACTTCTTATTTTCCCAGGAACCATGAGCCCTGTTAGTAGATATTTAAGAGTGGGTTTTGGCAGGATTCTGACTTCCTATCTGAATCTACACATTATATTCTTTTCACATGTTTCCTACAACCTCAATTTAAGGACACACACTTGGAGGAGCATTAGAATGCCCAACATGTTTTCTGAGATATTATGAATATAGCTATAACCATTGAAGTGTTTCCCAATCACATATTTGTGTATCAATAAAACCATATTTTGAGTCACCAAAAATGTCAATAAAATAGTAACTCAATCCCCTAGCCTTCCTCCTTGGTGATAAAGATTTCCTTTCAGTGTCTCTCTCCCTCTCTTAGTCCTCTGTCCTGCAATCTAGCTTCCCAAAAAAAAATTTTTTAAAGATTTATTACATACAATGGGTAAAACAAGAGCGGGAGTCTTTTTTTTTTTTTCAGGAAAGACTGTCTAGCCTGTCCTAACTTCCTCATTCCTGCCCCAACTTCCTCATGCCTGCCCCTACATCATTCCAGAGGTATAAAGAAATGCCAAAGCTAGGTCTCAAACACAGGACTCTTTGCTCATTCTAATGCTATTTTTCTAGAACTACTTTTTTGGAGCAATATGTCACACTGACAGTTATCTTCAATTACTAAAACAGTGGCTATTAAATGCAGGTACCTAGGAAATATTAAAGCAGGACATTGTTTAGCAGATATTTTCCTCTACTTTTTAAATTGTATTCATGGAGGGCTGTATACTTCATCCATGGGGTCTACCTTTAGCTGTTTTACTTCAGGCACTTGTGTCATGGAGACAGCTCTGAGCAAAACTGCAAAGGCAGCAACGTTTCTTTTTGGTGATTCCTCTGTCTGGCGCTGAGAGACCCTTTCTACATTACGAAAACCTATCTTCAGAAAAGCATCTGCCTTTAATTAATATTCCATTTGTAATCACCTTCAAATAAAGTCATCAAATAACCTCAACTTCAGGTACCTGCACAGGCAACAACAGTAATTCTAGTGGACTTATGTATGTCCAATAATAATTTTTCAAAAACTCTTCTTTTTACACTACGCAAAGAATTTTAAGACTTTCTAGAGAATACAAGTTATTTTGAGAAATAAAATTAGTTCAATATTCCTAAAATAAATAATGACAGGTGTTACCTTGCTTCACCAAGAAATTATTCCAGTGTCTTATTGATTAAGGATGTTGTAACACACATATATATAGACACACATATATACACATATATATATATACATATATATATGTGTATATATATATATATATAGAGAGAGAGAGAGATAAAGAAATAGATAGATAGATAGATAGATAGATAGATAGATAGATAGATAGATAGATAGATAGATGTACTATATGTCACCTTTAATCCTAAGGTAATTAAACATCTCTCAATTTTATTTTCATTTCATTCAGTTTAGTTGTTTTAAAATTAAATTGTACAAAATCTTAAAATTCATGATACAAAATATGAAAAATAAGAGAAAAGAAATTCATGATACAAAATATGAAAAATGAGAGAAGAGAATCGACAGAAGTCATTAATAGTCAAGTAGTCACGGAAAACCTGAGACCAGAATTTTAACATTTATGTAACACTTTGAAATGCATCAGCAGACTTTACAGAAGAATCTCAAGTCCTGTCACTATTCTATTTCTGAAGAAAAAGAATAAATACTCCACAATGTAGGTTTTTACTCACTTGCACTATTACAGCAAAGTGAGCTCTTTTAGTCTCTGTTCTCTAAACTGAAAAAAAAAAAAAATAGAGGAGTCCAGAACAGGCCTCCCCAGAATGTGTCACTTTGGCACGTGAATTATTTTGAGCTGAAGACAAACCAGACCCTGCAGGCCCACAAGAAACTTTACCTCTCCCTTAAATAATTTAAATTAAGGGCCTTGCCCAAACAGGAGCTATTTCCAGAAATAACTTTTTATGACCTATATATACAGGAAAGTAAACATCTAATTAATGAACATCAGCTCTTATATTATCCTGTGAATTATCCCCTCCCCTCTGAAGCCTCAGGACTCTTACCTCATTCCTTTTCTGTCTCTGACTCTCTCATGTATGTGGGGTTCCAATGCATACGTATGTAATTAAATTTGGTTATTTTTTTTGGTTAATTTGTCAATTTAATTATGAGACCAGAGGAAAGAACCTAGAAGGATAGAGAAAAATATCTTCCTCCCCCACAAGAACATTCATTACACACACACACACACATTCAAAATATTTAAATCTTCCCTCTCCTTTCTATACATATATATGTGTATGTATATATGTGTGTGTGTATTTTTATTATCTAGTATATGTATGTGTGTGTTATATTACATATATTACATATATCTAGTATATTACATATACTAGATAATAAAAATATAGATTATAGTAATCTATTATAATAATTTTATTATATACGGATAAGTACTAGAGATAAAGATAGAGATGACAGAGATATAGATATCTGTAGATATTTTTTAAATTTTAATTTATTAGTTTCAGGTGTACAAGACAAGGTAATACTTAGACGCTCATCATTTATATCCCTCACACTGTGAACCCCCCTCCCCCCACCCACTAGCCCTCCAACCTCACACGGAGCCATCACATTATATATATAAAATTATAGTTGGCATTCATTAATGTTTAGCTTCTGGTGTACAATGCCATGATCAGGCATCCACAGTATCCCTGAGGTGGTCTCCCAAATAGGACGCATGTCCATCGGAAAGCCAACAACATCTTTACAACATTATTGAATACGTTCCCAAATTAATTTTCAAAAAGCCCTGAGGCCATCTTGTGGTTACCAGCTGCTTCCAAATCCCTTCACCTTTCCCCTTATCCCCCCCCCCAAACTAACAACTCTCGGTGTTTTCTTTTTGTCCCCAAAACTGTTTCTGATTAGCTCATTCACATATTCTTTTCTTTAGATTCCGCATATAAGTGAGATCATATGGTACATGTCTTTCTCTTTCTGACTTATTTCACTTAACATGATGTTCTCTAGATCCATCCATGTTGTTGCAAATGATATCTGTAGATTTTTATGTATGCTCTTGGCTCTGTTCTCTGGAGAACACTGACTGACATAACCGTGTTGATTCGTCTCACTCAAAATTCACGACTTTGAAAATAATTTCAATTTAGCCCTTAGTGCTACATGACAAATTATTACATTCCCTTTGTTAACTCAATCAATTTTAAATAATCAAATCATATCTGCCCCTCTCTTTTTAGTTGTCCCAACGTTCTTTTCTCAATCCTTACCACCAACTATCGGCTTTGCTTCTTACCGAGAAAATAGAGGCAATCATAAATGAATTTCCATACACTCTTGATTCAATTCTATCAGTTTTTGTATCTGTGTCATATACTTTTCCTACTGTTTACTTTGCTCTCTAAGGAAATACTCTCTCCATATTCACTGTATGAAAGCCCTTCTCCACTACTCAAGTCAATCCTGCAAGTAACCTTTATGTTTTCTATATCACTAGTTTCCCCACTCTACCAGAGTAATGCCATCTGAATACAATATTTCAATATTTCCTACCTTGAAAAAAAATAATTTTACTATCATTTTTTTTCACAAGCCTTCCTCAATCAATTCTCTGCTTCCCTTTACAAGTTAACTCCTCTTCTCTGCCCCATACTAATTCTAGGAGCAGTTTTTTCAAAATCGGCTAGGAGGGGTTTTTAAAAATCTCTCTGCCTTAGTTTCATCATCTGAGAAATAGATACAATTATAATATCTACCTCTAAGAATTGCTATGAAAATTAAATAAGTACATTGCTTAGAAGAGTGGTTGGTACATAGTTAATAAATATTAGATGTTGTATAAATAATCTTTTATAACATATAGTCAATAATAAAATATTATATAATAAAATAGCATCTTGAGTTCTCTGTCTACTATCTCTAGAATCCACTCTCACTTATAAGAACTTGTTGTATGAGTATGTAAGAGAATCCTGGTCAAGATCCAGTTAAAAAATAAAAACTATGCTAGCTATTTCCAAAAAATGGATTTAATACAAGATGTTGGTAATATATGGTAATATAGATATTAGAAGGTGGAGAAATAAAAGGAGAAAATAAAGTAACTCAGAGATAAGAAACAGTAGGTAATAGCTACCTTTCCTAAGGCAAAAGGAACATAGGGAGGAAATGGTAGCATAGGAACGAGGACAGGGGTGGGCTTGCTGTCTTGGAAGTTGAGAGATTAAAAAAGACACACAGGAAATATTGCCTAAGAACAGAGGAAGAGAATTAGACCCAGAGATACAGAACTCTGGGCTCACAACTCTTTTTTGGTTTCTGATTTCCCATTAGTGCCTCCAACTGGAGAAACCTAACAGGGAGTCAACCAGAAAAGTAACCTGAAAATTATTTGCACACACATCGTTCCTAAATTACCTAGCAGAATAAGAGCTAAGAGACATTAGATAAATTTCTGGCTAAGGAACACGTGGATAATCATGGCTACACAAAGAAAATAATTTTATCCTAATCCTAAAGAAGTTAACAGTAAAATTTACTCAAGATAATTTCATAGCATAAGATCTAAAAGACGTAAATTATTTTACTCATCCTGCATTTGTGGCACGATGTTACAGTGAAATTTTCTGCATGGAAAATAATGCTGAGTCTGCTTATATGAATATAGAAGTCAGTAATATTGTAAGCACCAAAAATAAAAGGCGAAAAAAGATATCCAGAGATATCTCATAAGGAAAAATGCTAGTACTTATTCATAATGTTGTATTAAATGATTGAAATATATGTATTCAATGATTGAAGAATTTATGCCTGACACTGAATTAGCACTTTATAGATGTTAGCACTTTATAGATTTTTGTTGGTTTCTATTGCTGATTCTGGTGTAGTTTTTGAATTTTTTTCCTACTAATTATCGTATTATGGACAATTTTTTCATATTATTTAGTGTTTCACAAAATAACCTGATATATAAGGATTATTAGTATTCCATTTTATAGTTTGATATACTTAATTTCTCCATCAACTCATTCTTTCTAAGTTTCTCAGCAGAAGCTTAGAGTCACTAAACTGTAAATAAGCCCATATGAGGTGGAAAAAAAAACACAACAATTACACTGGTTTAACCACCTGGTTGAATATGCCCATCCTTCTCTCTGAAGACTACACCAAAGGATTTATTTTTCTCCCCAACATCATGCTCAAGTCTTTAATCATGTAACTAAAACTTCTTCCTATGAACCTTCTGTGAGTATTAGGGGGGACTGTTGAAGAGCCTTGAACCCTTTCTCACTGAGAATATGCTTCTTAGAAGAGAAAAATTGAGCTTGTACTTCAGTTCTTTTATAAGTTTTACATGTGTCAAGGGACTCTGCAATAAAATCAGTTACTTCACCACTATGAAGAGCAGTGATTAAAGTATAAATTGCATGAATTTCTCAAGTCATCGGAGACTTTTATAGATGACAGGAATTGATGATTTATTTTTTCATTACCTAACCTACAGTAGAGGAATAAAAATGTAAATATTTCACAGGTTGAAACTTTAGCAAAATTGCAATAAAATGGATTTAGATTACTTTAAAGCAATTCTGAGAATATTTGTGGTGCGTGTGTGTGTCTGTGTGTGTGTGTGTGTGTGTGTGTGTGTGTGTGTGTGTGTGATATCCTTTCATAAGAACTAATTTTCTGTTAGGGAAAAAATTAAATACAATTACCTTCTCACAACCTTCTTGTTCCACATCACCTTTCCAGTTTAACTCCCTGTGGGCACCTAGTTATTGAATATTGCCTAGAATGGTAAATAATTTTTTCGAGGCCTGTTTCTCCAGAAATTTCAATGCAACAATATCCAATAGCAATAAAATAGTTATTCGTTATTGATTATTAATTTGTAGTGATATGTATATATGTGTATGTGTGTGTGCTTATACATGTGTATCCAACATCAGATATATTATACCAATAGGTAAACTTTAAGCTACTGATTCATTTCCTTAATGGTGTTTTTCATAAGCAGAAATAATAAATGTTAACTTTGCCTATTTACCATTTTTTCCCCATTATGAATAGTTCCTTTTATACCCTGTCTGAAAAAGTTTGCCTATCACCATAGTCACAAATATATTCTCTTACCTTTTCTTTTATAAACTTTATAGTTCTAGCATTTATACTTAGATCTTTGATCCAGCTTGGAATAAATATTGCTTATAAAATGAGTTAGAGGTTGAAAACAAGTCTTTGTTTTTTTCATAGGAATATCCAGTTAATTCAGTACCATTTGGCTTTATGCCTACAAAAAAAGTTATAATGACATTTATACAAGCTTAAAGATTTTTGAGATTGATGACCCTTAATAAAATCAGTTAATTTTGAAATTAACTTTTCCTATTTGGGGAAGGGTATCATATTACATTTATTTTTTGGACAATCTTTATTTAAAGATATATAATATAATTATAATATAATGTAATAGTTGTTATGGACTGATGTATGTCTCCCCAAGCTTTGCATGTGGAAATACTAACTCCCAGGAACTCAAAATATGATTTCATTTGGAAATATAACCTTTGAAAGGATAATTAAGTTAAAATGAGGCTGTTAAGGTGGGCCCTAATACAATATGGTTAGTGTCTTTATAAGAAGAGAGAGAGACACAAATGGTGTTTACGCACAGAGAAAAGGCATTGTGAAGATACAGAGAGAAGGCAGCCATCTGCAGCCAAGGAGAGATGCCTCAGAAGAATCCAAACCTGCTGACACCTTGCTTTTAGTCCCCAGAGTACGAGGAATAATTGTCTGTTGTTTAATCCATCCAGTGTGCGGTATTTTGTTACGGTGGCCCTAGCCAAATAGTACATGGCATTAGCCTGAAGCAAATATTCTACATATAGGGACAGGTGACGTGAGAATCATCCCTAGGGAAAACTTGTTTTTAGATTCAAGTTCCATTTTTTGCTCTTTTTGATCCCGCATAGCACACTCTGTGTCAAGTCTAGCTGAGTTAGGTAAGATAACTTTTCTCATTGTAAGAAGCAGTGGTCGTGGACCCACGATATTCCTCTTCTTCCTACCCGTATATCATCCTCGTTCCCCTGACTACCCCCAATGGACATTTAGGATCAGATCTTCTGAAAAGATGGCTTTGGAAGTTCAAATATTAAAATAACATCCTCCATCAGATCCCTGGCAATTGATTGACGTAGGCCAAAGCAAAACAAAACTGTCTCTATCAATATGTCCTCCCATTTATTCCCTCATTCATGATGAAATAAAAGAATTAGGAGAAAACAGAGCTACTGATAATTCTGACAACTTCAACTTCTCTCTTCCTACAAAGGGAAATAAATAAATAAATAAATAAATAAATAAATAAATAAATAAATAAATAAATAAATATTCAGTGGTCCTGGTGGGCGGAGGGCATGCTAATGAAAGTGAAATGAAAATAGAAGAGTATCATAAGCAAAGTCAGTTTGAATTCTGTTCATATCAAGCTAAATAATACAAATTACCATTTCCCTGGTGAATATAAATTACTGAGGGGGGGGTGCAAAAAGGTGTTAGAGTAACCCAAGATCCTTTCCCTGATGGTTCCATGTTCCTCAGTATTAATGCATTCCAATTTAAAAAAAGAACAGAAGCCTAAGAATGAAGTTAGAACTTAACTAGTGAATTTTATGGGTAGTTTATTCTGATATAAAATACCCTATTTGGAGGACACAGAGTATTCCAAGACCTCTGAAGACATACTGAACATCAAGATACTCTTGAAAAACTAAGTTTGGATGAAATGAATATAAACAGAGGGATGTAAAGTGGCAACTTAATTAGGTGTCAATTTTAAAATTAAGAGCTATTGAAGCTCAGAAGTGGTATAAAATGAAGTGTATTACTTAATTTAATATTTACAACTGAACAGTTGTTATATGAGGTAAGTGTATAATAGACTTTTAGCCGTATCAGCTTACAAAAAAATTATATTTTTGATGCTATTTCCTTTTTTACTTGTTTAATGTTTTCACTCCAAACCCCAAAGCAATACTACATAATGGTGATATAGTGATATTGTTATTTCAGGAAAAAGCACACTCACCTGTTTACTGATCACAAACTTTGTCGTTCAGAGAATATTTATGAAATATTTATAATGTCCCTCTTGTTTGGATGAGTCCAAAACCCTTTTTGTTTTGTGTACTTACATGAAATGGGAGAGATGAAAGAGTAGCATATGTTATGACTTTAGTCTAGTGTGTACATTTTCTTGTTTTACAATTTTCCAAGGCTTTGGTATTTAGACTTTATTTTGCCTTAAAGATGTTTTCCTGTGAAAAAGCTCTATTTTAAAATGCATTTGAATGCATAATAACCACAAACTCCCAAAAGACTGAAAAATTATCAAAGAACTTGGTACAGAAAGAAGAAAAAGGAACAAATATATTAAATTTTACTACTCTTCATTTTATGGACAAACTATATTGCTTTGGTTTAAATTACTTATAACTTGTTAAACTTATTCTAGATATTCATTTGACATATGGTTAGGATGGTATAATTCATATTTTCTTGTCTTTAAAATTAAAGGAACTTTTCTTTCATATAACGGTTTTTCACTTAGGGGTAGAGTTTTCAGTAATTAATTAAAGTCATTAAGAAGACAAATTGGTATTTAGTGACTTTTGTAACGGTTCTACTTTTAAAATATCTTATACATGAGGACAGAATAATTCACACCTATTCACTAAATGATGGAGACTAAAGCAATGGTGTGGCTATAAGACACTGTGTTAGTACTTTTTCTCTAAATTGCTATACCTATGGCTAGGGGCATTATTTGATTTCTAGTGAAATGGAACCCAGCACCTCAATGTAGCAATCCCTTGTAAAATGATACCTGTGTTGAATCTAAAAGTTCCGGGCTGTGTTTTATTGTTTCCCTGGTTGTCCTAGGAACCCAATAAAGAACACCTAGGGGTTTGGATTTCCTAGAATTCCTGATCATGGTAGAGCAGCACAAGAAAGCAGCTGCTGCTCAGCTAAAATGCAATTCAACATTCTTTGCCTCTCCAGTATTCTTTATGTATATTATATATTTCAATTTTTAACATTTCACTTAATGTATCAGAATAACTGCTTATATCAGAGTAACTGCTTTTATAAACTTTGGTTAGCACGAGACTCCATAGCACATTATCTTATCCAAAGAAGCAAATAACATAATATGACTTTATCTAAAATAAGTGTTCTGATAAAGAAGTTTAGCTTTAGAACTCTGCTTTGTTAATTCCATAAACAGAAAAATCTCCAACATGATACACATTCAACTTCCTTATTTGACACTACTCTTCAACATTACAGTAACATTACATTAAATTCTTTTGTGAAGAAGGTATTTGTTACCTCTTTGTGTAGTGTGAGCTGTTACTGTTGAAAGAGAATTCTGCAAATGCCACTCAGGAGAGTTTCAATACTAGATCTCTGAGAGAATGTTATCAGAGATTTTTATAGTAACAAATTTAATTGTCTTTTGAGTCTTCAAAAGTGATCAAAGTAATATCCAATACGCTTCATTTTTAACAAACCATATAAATATATACTTATATAAATATACATATGGTATTACCTATACCATGTGTTATATGCTGTAATAACCATAATGTTTATTATAGTACATACTATAAAACAAATTCATATAAATAATTTTGAGTATTTACATATAATTTAGACGTGAATTAAAGGAAAGCTATAATTCCATATGGTATTTAAACTCTAAAACTTAAGCTCAAATAGTGGGAGCTGTTGACAGTAATTACCTTATTATAGCTAGGACGTAACATTTTCTTAAACAGATATAAATATTTATTAAGCCCTTCCTTTGAAATTAATGAAAGAAAAGACCAATATTCTGGTGACTTTAATAAATGTTTTAAATGTGACTAACATTTAATGACTAACAGAGTAAGGTGCCTTGCTTGAAGGTCATTCCTTCCATCTCATTCCATCTCATTGAGAGGCCTCAGGTCTTATTTGTCTTATTAACAAAAGATTTTCTTCAGGTTGTTTGATTTAGTGTCTTTATAATGACAAATACGTGGTCTGTAGACTGGCTACCTACTTACATGCCTATTATAGATGCACTGATTCACTCAGTTTTACTATGCCAATATTATGATAGAAAGAAGAAAGAAAAACATGTCAAGGAAAATGTATTAACATATGCCTAAGCAGTTACATTAATTGAGCCTTAAATTTAGCTTTTGGCATCCTGGCAAAATAAAAATGAAAACATGATAGATTATCTAGTTGTCATGATCTGATAAAAAGAATATACCAGTTCTTCGAATGAGATAATTTTTTTTCCTGATACTAAATCATCCAGGCAATGTATCAATTTAATGGACAATATAATATTAGATAGAACTCTTAAGTCATATCATGATGGCTTATGGAGGGAACCCATCAATATGGAATTGAGGTCACACCAAAGTGGGTTTGTTGCTAATAACTTACCCACAGCAGGGTAGGTTATTAGCCTTTTGGTCTAAGAAAACTCATTTTTCAAGTGGTTATTTCAGTAATGGTGAATATATTCAGTTTTGGAAATAAAACTGGACATTTAATATATAAATTAGCTTCTTCAAACATTCAGTCACAAATATTTACAATGACATCCACATTTTGATGTGTTTTTTTTTTCTTTCTGGGGCAATTGGCAATCTGTAATCTGCTTGACCTTCCTCACTTATATATAATTCACTTTAGCAAACATTTATGAAGCAACAACCTACCTTTTCCAGACACTTTGCTGGAGCCAGAGGTCATAAGAGATGGGCACTGCTCATTTTTCTCAGTTACGAAGCTTGTTTTGGCTTGCCTTTTGTGCTGACACTCCCACGGCTCTGAACGTGTCTGTGCCAAAAGGACAGTTTTGTACTAAATTCACTGTGGCAGCCTACTAACAGAGAGGAAATTTTCAAGTGTTTTTCCTTTTGTAAAGAAATTTGTAGACACCTTCTAATGAAACAAGCTGGGGTGTAGGTTTCTAGTTATTTTAATTTCCTTTCAGTAGGAGTAGACTCACAAAAATTCCAATTTGACATTCCAAGTGTGCCATTTCTGCAGACTTTACATAGATGTCCTTTCTCCTGCATTATTCAAATATATAATTCAAAGCTCAATTTTATCAGTATGTTCTCAATATTCAGGTGCACAGCCGGATATATCTGTCATTTCTCTCTCTCCAGAATCACTTGGTCTAAACTGATTGTTTCAGTGTATCAGCATTAGTCAACCTTAATCCCCCAAAGATAACATTGGGAAGAATAAAATAAATCGGAGACTCTAATCCCTCTTTCTTTCATATCACACTTTTTGAGAGTGGGGAGATTAGCTTTGATAGTGGATGACTGGATGCCACATGTTCTCACTGAAATATCACAGATTGGATTTTTAGCACAAAAATACATTTTTCTGATCTGTAAACGGCACCAGCTGAATCCATATCTCTCCTGAATGTTTTGTCACAGCCTTGTGGGTTTTCTCCATCATGCAGCCAGTTTAGTATAATTCCCTTTTAACACAACTTCCAAGAGTTTGCATCTGTCACTTGGAGAGCTGAGTATCATGAAGCTTCACCACCATTCTGAGCAACTGGAACTTGGTTATATGGCTGCATTTCCTGACTTAAATTTCAATAAAATGTCTTTAAGTGGCTTTAAGCTGGTTGACTTCAGCTTACATAGATGTACTGCTATCAGATATCTTTTGAAAGCTTATTTTAAGCCTCAAATTGGCAGCTAGAGCACATATGTTTGTAGGAGGTAAAGACTCTGGTCTCTAGGGTTGGATTTGAGAACATCTCACAATTATGGGTAGGTATAAGCAAAATGAAATTGGTTAAGAGTAACCATTTTATCAAATTTCATGTACTGTTGATTGGCCAAGGAAAAATTGGCTCCCAGAAAGTATGACTAATGTCTAGAAAAGAACACTCCACTCAGTATTATAATTTTACTATGATCATGCCAAATCAAATTCAAACATATCCAGATGTCTGCTGTATCAAACCATTTAACTGGCCAGATACCTTTGACAGACAAGGTTTTCATCATCTCAACTTAAAAACAAACAAACAAACAAACAAAAAAACCCACAAACATTGCCTTTATTCACCTATTCACTCACTAATTTGCAAAACATTAAACATGTTATAAAAAAGTGAGTTTAAGAGGAGCCCAGGAAGATGAGTTGATATTTCTTCGGTCAGAATGGCCTGAGTATTAGCAAACAACCACAGAAGGAAAGTCTAGGAGGCCCAACACTAGACTCTAGAGCATGCAGCCACTTTCGATAAGATAGAGAATAGCGGTGTACAAGAAACTATGGCAGATGGACTTATGAAACTTAAGCAGTACAGCAAGGTCCCTATGGTTTTCAGGAAACTCAGATTAACTGAATCCTCTAAATAAGATCCACAGACATTCTACAAAGGACGGTGGGTCTGCAAAAAGCGAGGACTGTGACAAGAATTGCTCACTATGTAGGAGCACAAAAACACCAGGACAATGTCTTCGGGACCAACTACGTAGAAACAGTCCAAACTTCAAGGTTAAAAGTACAGTCTTCCATAAGACTATCCCTAACATCAGATACTAGCCACAAACCCAAGTTCCAAGGACCACCCTCACTTCTGACCAACTGGCTCCAAATTAGAGGGTTCTCACTACCTGCTCAGGTTTGATCATTGTTATAGTGACTCAGAACTCAGGAAAGTGCTATAATTATTAGTTTTATTACAACAAGGAGGATTCAGATCAAAGCCAGATAAACAAAAGACACATAGGTCAAAGTCTCAGAGGATCCCAAACTAAAAGCTTTCAGTGTTCTCTTCTTATAGATTCAGGATATGTCACCCTCCCAGAACATCAATGTGTAATAATATGCTCAGAGTATTGCCAACTAAGGATGCTCCGTTGAGTTTGGTGTCCAGATTTTTACTGGGGTTTCATTATGTAGGGCATAATTGATTGAATCATCAGTCATGCAGCTGGACTCAGTTTCTAGACCTCCTCCTTTTCCCAGAGGTTGAACTGGTACCATGTGGCTCAAAGGTGGAACCCATTAATTATATACGTGGTCTTTCTGGCCTGGTCAACCTCTATCCAGAATCATCTGTAATTATCACAGACTATCTAGAGTCCCACCATGAGTCATCTCATTAGCGTAAATCACACGGGTCCACAAATAGCAAAGGTACTCCTATTACTTGGGGGATTTCCAAGTATTTAGAAGCTACTTTCCAGGACTGGGGACAAAAGCCAGACAAATTTTTATTACAGAGAAAGCAGCCATTCCACTGAGCTAATGGGATTGGGAAGACTTCAGGGGTCAGAAAAACGCTTTCTTTCGTGTCCTGTGAGAACTCAGTACACTTCATGCAACAATCCAATGCCTTGGAAGGAGAAAATTGAGCATGGGGAGTGAATGAAAAGAAAGAAGGCCTTGGGAAAACTGATCCTTCACATGAAATACTTTATATCACTCTACTCGGGAGTCGAACTTGGAATAGATGTTTTAAAAAGTGGCTTTTCTTTTTACTTCAAGATTAAATTTTCTTGATACTGAGTGGAATTGAGGTATTTAAGGAAAATTAGAGCACTCATTGAAAATAAAGAAGTTAACTTTTTTTTTCCATTCATTAGAAAGTAATATGAGTATATTTGAGATGACATTTTCTACTTTTTGAATATATGTCTGCCACAAATCTAGGAGCTGCAAATACAATTGATGAACAAAATAGCATCCCTGCTCTTATGTACATAAGCAATTATAATAAGATATGAAACTTTTATAATGAGTAGTAAAAAAAAAAAATAAGAGTTGTAAAGAGTCCTATAAGAACACATACACTAGGCATCTAACAAAATTCTGGCAGGTGTGATCAGAAAGATTCCCAGAAAAAGTAAGCCTAAAATGAGACTTGAAGAATAGATCAATATTCCATAGTGAATGTAGTCTTAGAATTATAAACAAACCACAGAGGTTTCAGTGTTTCATTTCAAATACATTGATTACCTGTAGACTCTGATCCAAGCATGGGAAGGAGTCTGAGAGCATGTTTCAGATTATCCAGATTGTCCTCATTTTTCCAGTCTAAACACATATGACCAAACGTCCTTGTCACAGAGGGTGATGTGATTGTAGTTCTTCTTCATTGTGGCACAAGATTCTCTCCTTGGATCTGTTTAGTTTAGATGTTCATCAATATGCAGATAAAGAGTTAGAGAGTATAATAATAAATCTGTGATTAGCATAAAACCGAGAAGGATAATGAGTACAGTATAAGACAGAATCGAGATTTGACAAGATTTTGAAAAGCTGGAATAATTTAATAACGAAATAAAACAATTAGCCCCTGGTCCAAGGAACAATGGTAAGAGTGGGAATACCACAAAATATAATTAGCAGATCAGTGGTGAAAAGAACTAGACATTAAGGATTTAGTAGCACACTAGCAGACACAGTGTGCCTGTCAAAATCCCAGTGCAATCTTATGGGCTTTGAAACAAAGGATGAAAAGTTCTTTGCTGTCTGTGCTCTGTTTGTAATATTAGATTTGGTTCTGGGCACTATACTTAATTTACAGAGATTGGTTCTGCCCTCTGGTTTAAAGAATCAACTATATGAAAACAACTAGCAGAAGATTTGAAATGCCATTAGTTGGGAGACAAAAAAAGAAGTCTAGAATATTGTCAACAGCTTTCTCAATAGGATTACATTAACATAATAAACATTTCACATTTCACGGGTACTTACTGTGTAAATCATTGTGGCACAGAGAGCAGACACACTGTCTCTTGATCCTAAGGAGTTCATATTCCTGAATATATATGAAATTTAGTTTGATTATGACCCAATAAAGGCAAAAATATATTATAACAGAAAAACTATCCATGAGACACTGGGTTCAATATTGAAGATGGCTGCAATTTGGAGAAACAGCAGTGACTTGTAAATTATTAAGTCACATAAAGAGCAACTAGAAAAAAAAATAATAAGGGTTTAAGCAAGGTGTAATGTGTGTCAATTCTTGACTCCCCACAAAGATTAAGCCACCCCTCAGGGGAAAAAAACAAAAAACTGTTGATCAATCAAAACTGTTCACTAAACGTATTACAGAAATGTAAAACACTACCTTTGCAAACTCTTTTATAGTATCAACGTGGGAGAAAAAGGAAGGGCATTTATAGGTTCTAGTCCGTGGACTCCAGTAGTTTAATGGTAAGATTTTGAAGGCAAGGAAAAGGATTGAGAGTTCATGTCAGAGTTTCTGACATAATAGTTTAAGATTAGTGGACAAAACAAGGCCAAAGTCTCTAAACCAGTCTTGATAAAATGACTGTTGTCCTGATAAGCAACTTTTTCATTCAGGTGATCAGGTTGTCCTGATTAGATAACTATTTGCGCAGATGACCAAACTCAGATAAGTTAGTTTGCAAAGTTTTCCTGAAGCTATTATTTAATTAGTTAGCAGTCTTATCTCCCTAAGTAAGAATTTTCTGAGCAAATACTTAAGTTATGTTGCCACAGGTTATCTCAGTATTTACTTTTGGTTAATATCCAGGTGAAGCTGGAGAACATAGCAATGCCATTTTTGTAGTTATTCAGCAAGTAGAGAACAGACCGTACCCAAATATTTGTTTGGATATAGAAACTGAGGACAATACATACACCAAGAGGATTTAAAAGTTTCATTACTTGAATTAAAGTATCTGAGGAGGGCAGAGTAAGCCTTTCAAGTAAGTCCTAAGTGACTTGGGAGAGCAAGAAAATTAGATTGGTTCAGAGTTTTTATTGTGGTTAAAAGGTGGTGCTGATTTGAATAGACATTTCTCCAAAGAAGACATAACAATGGACAGCACGAACATAAAATGATGTTCAAGGTCACTAGCAATCAGGAAAATGCAAATCAAAACCACAATGAAATATCACTTCACACCTGTCTGGATGGCTATTACATATGTAAATATAAAGAGGGTGCCAAAAAAATGTATACACCTTTTAAGAATGCAAAACTGTATTAACACGGTAATAATATATACTGATAACAAAAGATAAATACAAGTCACGTTTGACTTCTGCAATTACAAGAGCTGCTCAAAGTGGTTACCATCAGCATCCAGACACATCTAATTACGGCAAATTACTGCTTGAGCAAAGTGTCCATTTGTATACATTTTTTTTGGCACTCCTGGTGTTAAGCCATATTTAGGACAGAACAGAAACCTTATCTTAAAAGCCATTTTGTCTTGATCTTGTCTTGCTTTATCTCCTAGGGGCCTGTGATCAGCGGGCCTGGACCTGGGTGGTCCAGACGGAGACATAGTGCCAGAGTGTGGAGCTGGGGGACTTGGTCATGCCCTGAAACCCTTTGTCAATGAAAACCCCCTGAAGCATCGAAGGGGGAACAGCTCATTTACCACCTCCTGTAAAACTCCATACCCCTCTTTGCTTGGAGATGTTATGATCTTTTCCCTCTGCTCTAGCTGACCTCTCGCAGGTCAAACACACCAAATAAATTCTAATAGACCAAATGAGACCCACGACTCATTCCTCCCGCCGTGCCTAACACCCAGTATGTATATAAAAAAGAAGATAACAAGTGTATGCAAGTATGTGGAGAAATTTCAATGCTTACACACTTGTTGATAGAAATGCAAAATGGTGCAAACATTATAGAAAACAGTATGGAGCCTTCTCAGGAAAATAAAAATAGAACTACTATATAATCCACTAGTCCCACTTTTGAGTATATATCCAAAGGAATTGAAATAAGGATCTCAAAGAGATATTAACACTCCCATGCTCACTGCAGCATTATTCATAATAGCCAATATGTAAAAACAACCTAAGTGTACATCAATAGATAAATGGATAAAGAAAATGTGGTATATACATAAAATGGAAAACTATTTCTTTCAAAAAAAGAAATTCTGCAATATGTACCAACATGGATAAACCTAGGGTACATTATTTTAAGTAAAATTAGCAAGTCACAAAAAAACAAATACTGCAGGATTCCACCTGTATGAGAGATCTAAAATAGTCAAATTCATTGAGTCAGAGTAGAATTGTGGATGCCAGGGGCTGGAGAGAGGGGAAAATGAAGGGTTACTAATAATAAGCATAAAATTTCAGTTATATAAGATGATCTCTTCTAAAGATCTGTTGTACAACATGCACCTGTAGTCAACAATAACACAGTATACTTAAAAAGTGTGTTAAGAGGCAGCTGGTTAGCTCAGTTGGTTAGAGTGCAGTGCTCTTAACAACAAGGTTGCCGGTTCCATCCCGGCATGGGCCACTGTGAGCTGCACCCTCCACAACTCGACTGACTTGGAGCTGATGGGTCCTGGAAAAATACACTTAAAAAAAAAAAGAGAGAGAGACCCCAGATAGCTCTCTCAATCCTTCTACTATATGAGACGGTGGGCATCTAGGAACCAGGAAGCAGGTCCTCACCAGACACCGAATCTGCTGGCACCATGATCGTGGACTTCCAAGCCTCCAGAACTATAAGAAATAATTTTTTAAAAAAAAAGAAAAAAGAAAAAAAAAAGAAAGAAAAAGTGTGTTATGAAGATATATCCTATGTTAAGTGTTCTTACCACAATAAAATAAAATTTTAAAAATAAGTAAATAAATAAAGTGCTGAATAATATGAAAGAAAAAACGAGGTTGAAGTGAGGGCTCCACATGTGGGACGCAGCTTGTGTGGTTTGAATCTCTCTTCAGCAGGAGAATGAATAGAAGAATGGCTCCTGGAGGGAGTTCAACGAACTAATTCTTAAATTAGAAGCTATCCAGGACTCACTGGAAAAGAAAGTTCCCATTGTGAACAGGAGGAAAAAGGGGGTTCTATAAAAAGTTACCTCACAGGGTGATCTGACCATAAATTCCTAACTGGGCAGGTCATGGCGGAGTCACGCCCCAGTCACATAACTTCTTTAGTAAAAGGTTTATCTTTGCCTTAAAACAAATACTGCAGGATTTGTTGTCCATTGTTTCTGTGCATCTAGGTTAACACAACTTTGCAATAAACCTTAACCACCCTCAAGAAAGCGGAATTCTTGTTAACTATCCTGTCATCCAATCTCTCTCCCACCTCCCTGTAACTTTCCATTCCTTCTTTAATTTCAAATGAATAAAAGAAGCTGCAAAATTGTTATTCTCTGCAGCATTTGAGATCTTGCTCCCTGGCACATGTCATCAGTGTGATTCAAATAAACTTTTATAAAAATTCTCTAGAGGTTTGGACGATTCTTACATCGATACCATCAATAGAAATCTGTAAGGTCATACAGGCATGAGATGATTAGCTTATTACTGAATTTTGGAGTATTGCATTCAATCTAGTTAAGTTTTTCTTAATTGCATAGGCTTCATTTCAGGGACTGAAATGTACCTAAAGCTAGCAGGGCAAGGCAAACAGCAGAAAGCAAGTTTGCCTGTGAGGAAAGCAAGTATGCAAATGTTAGAAACCAGACAGGCTTTTAAAACTGACTTTATCAGTATTCTTAGAAAAACTGGTCATTTGTGATGTCATAACATAATTATTGATGCTTCATACTATTCTTCTAAAAAGACACAAATTATCAGGTGGATATAAAATACCCTCTCAAATGATTTCAGGCTAAAAGGAAAAACAAAAGGAATGAATGAAGGCACCTGAATAGGTCACGTAGTCCTTACCAAAATTTCATTTTTTTAAGTACCAGAATATATTTGCTTTTTCACATTGAGACATTCAAAAACAAATACAGAGACTACAGAGTTGCTTCAATAAAGGAGTGTTGAACTTCTCACACGATAACTTTTGTTATGTTCAAAGCAATTACTTTTGCTGTCAGTATAAATAAAACATACTACCATTGAAGACAGAAAAAAATATATATCAAATACATTTCTGGGGATTACAACATAAACTGTATGCAAATAATCCCACGTGTTCTAAGGGCCTGTCTTCTATTTGTTAGTACTAATGCTTCAGTTTTAATATGTTGAGTGTTGTTTTACTTTTATTTCATTTTCTAGAAACTGAAGCAGAATCTGTCTATCAGCTTTAGTATAAAATAGCTGTGTTAATGCCTATGATCCTGGGGGGGAGATATCATTAGCTCACTTAATAAAAACATTTCCTTCTAAAAATTAAAAACATTGCTATAATAATTAATGTAAATGATACAACTGACAGTCTTTTGAAGATTAACATTTAGATGTAGCCTTCCTAGGCAGGTTTTGGTGTTGTGATCATTTAATTATCTCACACAAGGGACATATGGATCCTTTAATAAAATATGTGAATCGTAAAGACTTCTTGTTTCTTCTGTATGCAAATATTCTACAGTAATCAGGTAATGATCTGTTTGACTATTGCCACTGCAGGTCTGCTCTTGCTATGACTGTAACTACTTAACCACCCACAAAGTCTTATCCAGGTCCATTCATTGATTCTCTAGAAAATTAGTAAATAATAACACACACACTCATTCTAGCAACATCATTTAAATAGTCATATGATTCATAATTCTTCTAAAACACAATCTCTTGTGGGATGGAGAGAAATATTTTTAAATTTCTGCACAGTTAAATCTTTCTGAGTAAATTTTACAGAAATTTAGAACAGAGGCAAGTTTGGGAAGATAATTCATGACTGATTTAGATAGTAAGAAAATTCTAGATAAAATGATGTGGGGAGTTGGGAGATGACATCTGGGACCATGAAGATATAGGATGAAGACATTGTAAAGCTGGAGACACGTTCTTACTTTCCCCTGGAGAGATTTATATTAATCACACTGGAATTGGTGTGTGCATTTAGGATAATATTAATCAACGTTATTAAATTAATCAATAATATTAAAGATCTTACTCCTTTGTTTTCCAAGATTTAACTTTTTGGCTGGTTTTTTTGCACAGTATTGATTTCCTCATTTCAAATATAGATTTTTTTTACTGCTTAAGTTCAAATTCAGTTAGAAAAACAAACCATTCTACATCTTTCAGGGATTTTAATACCAGGAATTAAATGTTCATGTGACTTTTGGGAAAGTCTAGAAAAAGCCAACGAAGGTCTTACCTTAAGCATGTAAACAAGTGCATCTTATTTGCTCACCTGAAAGTCACTGTAAATCTCAAGTATCTCTGGACCATTCCCATTCAGGTATCTCAATTATTAGCACCAAGAAGATCATTTTCCTTCAAGTGCAGGTTTCCTGAAATCTCACATCAGTCAAATATCTGTCTTCAATTGCCATATAAATAATAATAGCCTGTCCTTCTCCTCTGCCTTTCAAATCTCACAAAAGTGCTATTCATTGGATGAAGAAAATGGAGAAGAGGCATCTGGAAAACATGGTACCCAACTTCTACTTCTTAGGGAAGATCTTAGAAGGATTTGGACATTATGCCTGTCAAGTTGACGATATACAATCTAGCCCACTACCATTTCCCGACATATCAATTGTAGATATGATCTGTTGTACATAATGATATACTTTATTTTAACTTCCTTAAACTTCTCTTTCTTCATCTCTCCTATTCTATCATAGTTAAGTTGTAATTTTGGTTAAAATCTATATTAAATGTCTACAATAACAATTCTGTAAATTTATCTACTACAAAGAAAAGTAGTGTCTTTATGACAATACTTCCATTTCTTAAAACTTTTGTTTTCCCTGAAGTTGATAATTGCAGCATTTTTTCATTTGCTTTGTTTTTTTTTTATATCTACCACTATTTATAAACTCTGAGTTCTTAAACAAATTTCAGTACTATTTTCTGCATGATCAAATGAATCACATACTTTATTAGTTCTAGTTTTCTCCCACTCTTCACTCCACGACATTCCTTCTAGAATTTCTCTTCTATAATCTGAACTAGTCGTTCTCTTGTCCCACTGCAGAGATTCTGATCTAGGATTGCTCCTTCCTATTCTCCTGTGCTGAAATCCCTGATTCCTTCTAGATTTTTTCTTCTTTCTTCGTTTACCTTTTCATATTGATGAAGCACATTCTCTAATAGCTTTCTGACCAAGAGTGTGAGTGTAGAGATGATTATGGTATGGGAAGAAATACTCATGAGAAAAATTATCAACTAGTAGACTTTATTGTAAGGCAATATTGTGGTAAGTAGGCTTTATTTGTGGACAACTCCCCTCCATATCAGTATCTAATACATTTTTTTCTACAACCAGTTTTTGTGCAGAATAACATATTGAGAAAGGGAATCAGATGTGGCAATGTGAGTTCCAAGATCAGGTGGAAATGGGCACTGCAGGTTTTACCATTTTATAAGCAGACTTTCACTGAATTCCCTTATTTTCAGCATCTAACTCACCTTTAACTTCCATGATATCTGGTGTTCCTGAATTGTTTCCCTTACTGTTTTAATTTCCTGTAAGATAGAATGCTGGTCAGAGATTTGGGAGCAGGGGTGGATAAGTAGAGAAGGAGAGAGTAAGTTGCCTGTCTTCTGGTTTAGAGAGGGTTCAAGGATCTGCTGTTCTCTATATGGATTTCTACCATCCTCCAGTTTTCACTCCCACAACTCACCAAGCTTTCTGTTTCTTCTATGGTACCGCTTGCACAAAATCCTGAGCCTCACCTTTTTTTCTGCCAGACAAAATTAGTTTATTTCTCATTAATTTCCCTTTAGGTAGTCTCAGTTGATTAACAGCAGCAGCTCCCACCCTGCTCAACAAAGAACAGAGGTTTTGGGTTTAGATTGTCATTCAGACTCACAAAGCACAATAGTTTTCACCAACAGCAAGGTTTATCTGGAATTAAGAAAGAATCAATAAGAGGAATCCTGACATGTACAACAACGTAATCAAGGTTTCATGATTCCTAAGTGTGGTTAGGAGAGATGACATTGAATGGGTGTGAATCACTTAATCTCCAGGAAGCTCTGGGGTCCCTTTGGCATTTTTGATATTACTTGTGATCCGGACACTTGCATTCCTTCTCTATTGCTGCTGAAACTCATTATTTATAAGTTATTCATCAATTACAGGATACTAATCAATTAGAAAAGAGCCAATTAACAATCTTTACAACTAGGTACAGAGGCTTGGTTCAAACTCAGGAGTAATCTCATTTTTCTTGGATCTGATATATTCTTATATATTTCTGTTTCTACATTACTAAAGTTTCTGTATAAGTTATCTACGACTGTCATAACACAGTATTATAGACTGGGTAACTTAACAGAAATTTACGTCCTCACAGGTCTGGAGGCTAGAAGTCCAGATCAAGGTGTCAGCAGGTTTGGTTTCATTCTGAGGCCTTTCTCTTTGCCTTGTAGGTGGCTGTCCTCTCCTCCCTTGCTTCTTTGTGTGTCTGTGCCCTAATCTCTTCTTCAATGTTCAGAAAATTGACTTTTGAAAAAATAAAAGCATAAGGCCTGAAAATTAATTTATCTTCCATTTCTGAGGGAAAGCTTTCTGCTTAATCAAGAATTCTTTATCCAAACATTTTACCTGGTTAATTTATGAATATGTGACTGTTTGAAATATAAGTCATAAAGTTTTCTTTTTTTGACAGAGATTTTGAGAGTCAAATAGTAGCTTTTACTTCAAAGCATAAACCATCCCCACAATAATTTACACTGGAGAGTCTGTACTGAATAACATTTAAATATCCCAGAAGATAATGCAAATCATTAACTCTTAGAAAACTCCATACCCAGTAATTTCAAACATGTCAAGACAATTTAACAAAACACACCAGAAATCTATTGAGTAGATAATTTAATTGTGCCCAATATTTTATTAGTTTAACAGACCTATTTATTTAGGAAGACCCTGTAGCCTTGTAAAAGACATTTCATTTTGTGTACCATAGCTGACTGCTATTACGTACCTATTAAATTACCATTTCACTCCAGAATGCATTTTATCTGATAATCACAAATTATAGTAATAGGTAGACAGGTCCCTTTCTTTTCAATTTCTTCCTTGTCAATTTCTTTGGTTACAAGAGAAACCGAAAGTCATATTTGGATGTTTAGTATAACTGGAGAGATTTTTAAACCCTCATTCTAGTTTTTTATTTTAATATGTGAAAAAATTTTACACTATTTTTAGACCTATAATATTTAGGCTGTCAGAGGTCATGACAAAACATTTAACAATATAGTCAATGAGATTTTCTCAGACATTCAATCAAAAAAAGTATTCGGTTAATTTAAAAAATTAACTGCAAAGTTGAATTAATTAAAAGGAGCCAAAATAATGCAAAAAAAAAGCCAAAACATAGTATAAAATATCTAACTTCTTTTTGTAATGTCATAAGGAATATAAAGTGAAATGTGTGACTTCTCCATTGGTAATCATATCAAGACCAATGCTATATAATGTGCATATCCAAGTGTGTGCTATTCAAGATTTTTCTTTATTATTATCTACATCAAATTTTTTAAAAATTGAATATTTTAAGGGTGAAAAGGAAGGAAAGAGAAAAATTGAGAGCGAGTGTAGAGGAAAGAATAGTATTTGTTGTAAAAGTCTTGGTGTCAAATATACAAAATAAATTTTACGACTATTATTTTACTACGTAAGAGGAGGCTATTTGAAACCCAACCTCAATCCTTTCTTGGAACATGGGTCTAACCTTGTTGTGTATACATTTCCTTATCTGTCAAATGGGGACATAGCAGTAGTAAGTCCTACTCAGAAAGAAGCAGTGAAAAATTCATGTTTTTTATTTGTTTTTTTTGTTTGTTTTTTTGCCTGAGACCATTTCCCATGTTCTATGGTGTAGAGCAAGTAAAACCAAAGCAGAAAGCTGCTCCATTATTTTTCTGAAGAATCAGAGGACAGAATCCAAGGTTGCCAGAGCACCTCGAAAAACAAATATCACAGAATGCAGGGAACCACAAAGACAGCCTCCAAATTCTGCACTTAAAGTCTATCAAATTTTTGACTGATCGCTGAACTATGTATGCCTGAGGATATTTCAAAGAACTGAGTTAAAAGCAACAGCTGGAAGGATAAAAGAGCTGATCAGAAATTTAAGCTCCTGATCACCTGAGAAGAAACATGTCTTAGAGTTCAGTCCAATTAAATTAACTGCTCATAAGAACACCAAAAAAAAAAACCCAAGAACAACAACAACAACAACAACAACAACAAATCACTCTTCAGTAGGAACAAAAAAGAAACAAGAATCCAGAATCTCTACAACACATTATCCCCAATATCAAGTATGCAATAAAAGTTACTAAACATGTGAAAGAAAAACAGAGACATAGTATGGGAAAAAAAGTGGTCAGTAGAAAGCAATCCTGATGTGAGCCAGACGTGGTGTTTAGTAGACACTGATATTATAAGTATGTTCAAGGACTTAAGGGAAAGTATGCTAATAATGAATATAGAAAAACTCAACAGAATTAAAGGAAAATTCTAGAAGTGGAAAGTAAAATACCTAAAGTGAAAGCACATTGGAGATGACAGAAAAAAGGTTTGGTGATCTTGGGTATAGATAAATAAAAATTATCTAACCTGAAGAACACATAGAAAAAAAATTTTTTTTTTAAATTGACACTTGATCTATGAAAAATATTTAATGGCTTAATATTATGTAACTGAAATTCCAAAAAGGGAGGCTACAGGGAATGTAGCAAAAAAACATTTAAAGAAATAATGGCCAAATATATCCCAAATATGGTGAATTTAAAAACCCAATGAAGTCCCAAGTATGATAAATACAAATACAACATAAATGGCATACCACAGTCAAACTGCTCAAAATTTGTATTTAAGGAAAAGTCTTAAATGCAAACTTACTAGGAAACAACACCGTGAATAATGTCTCATCAGAAACAATGAAGTGAAGAAGAGAATAGAATGATATCTTTAAAATTCTGAAACAAAGAGGATACTCATAATTCTGTATTTGGGAAATAAAATTTCAAAAATGAAGGCAAAATAAATGCACTTACAGATACACAAAAGCAAAGAATGTGTTTGTTGCTGGTGGACTTGTGCTATAGAAAACAACAGTCCAAGCTGACGGATAATAACACTAGATATAACTACAAGAACAAATAAAGATCATTGAAAACAATAAATAAATATTGTTTTCATTTTTCAATTTTTAAAACTATTTTTATCTTATTTTCTTTCAAAGACACGTCTGTTTAAAACAGCAAAAATATATTGTTTTCTAGGTTTTATAACATATGTAAATAAATACGGCATAATCATGTATTTTTTCTAAAGTGGAATAATATTAACTCTTAATAGACTGTGATAACTTAAGGTCACATATTTTGATTCCTAATGTGACTACAAAAACTAATGGAAACAAACATAATTTACTAGGATACAGCCAGGATCTAAATATGGTTTGGTGGAAAAATCAGGTCTTTGGAATCAAGTAAATCTGGTTTAACTATTCCCTACCCTACTGCTTATTAGTCATGAGTTGTTATTTTTTTAAGTAACATTCTCTTTGAGGAGTCGTTTTACCAGGTATGAACATAATCTCATAACTATTTAAAGGGTAATAAGATAACATAAAAAAAGTACAAAATGAAGTGCCTATGGTTCACTAAATAGACTTGAGTCATCTCCAACTTCCCTCTGTATCCCACAAATATGTGGGTCACTTCAATACCAATAGCAGCATGTCCGGTAAGATTTCCTTTGCATCTCAATATTGTGGAAAAATAATGGCAGTACTGAATGAAGTATACGGAATTATGTATAAGTCAGTGATTGACATATCAAAAGAAAGCACATGTAAATTTGTTAACGTCTAATTTAAGTATGCTGACAAAAATATAGAGGAAATCCAAAGGGATAAGAAGAGTGAGAGATTTATCTGAGAATAGCACCATGTAGGGAGGAACTGATGAAAGAGAGAAACTAAAGAAGTATTGAGATGAAAATGTTGTTAATAGTCTGGGAGACAGAATGACATCTAGTCATCTCCCCTTAGAAACAGGTGCAAATAGGAAAACTGCAAAGACTTTTCATCTTTCAGTCCTTACAACTAAATGACTGGCTATGTGAAGAGCCAATCATAAACTTGAAATTATAGCCTCATTATCAAGTTATATGCGTTATTAAACATTAAATTCTACCTTAACATGACACAGTGAATTGCATGGATACATAAAAATAAAGCTAGCTATTTTTAAGAATATAGCTAAATTATAATTATTTATTTTATCTACAAAAACTCATGATTATAATTATGGGATAAATAACCCTCAGATTGTAAGCCCTAAGAAAAATCCTAAGAGTTGAAAAAGAAATTGTAGTATTTCGTGAGTGACTTATATAATCACTTAAATTCTGATAATTAGATTATCTGTGATTTTTTTTTTTCTTCATACATAGTCATATATCAGCTTTAGAATATGGAAAGGCCCAAAATATTGTTAATTTTTTTTATTTTAACTTATCACAAAATTTTCAACTTGGAATTATTTTATTCAGTACTATTATAATTTGT
The DNA here is from genome assembly GCF_964194185.1 of Rhinolophus hipposideros. Lineage (NCBI taxonomy): Eukaryota > Metazoa > Chordata > Mammalia > Chiroptera > Rhinolophidae > Rhinolophus > Rhinolophus hipposideros. The sequence goes on from NC_138048.1 coordinate 94,305,664, forward strand.
TGTAAGGCTCAATAATTCAGACATTGATAGTAGTAGTGTGCTGAAGTCAGTGTTTCTTTTTGCATCTGGCACATTCTTTGAATCTCTACTGAGAATGCTTAGAAGTGGAGGGAGAAAAAAAACCTAAATCCAATTTCTGGGAAACATGAAGACATGAGATACACGAGTTGCTGCCTTGGATAAATTGTCTTGCTTGGCATATTATCAAAATAGACTGTATTTTCTCTCCCAATTCATAGGGTTTCTTAAGAGATACATAAAATTCTAAGTTGGAATGAGAACCAAAAAAAAAGGATGGCAGATAAAAGAGAAAGAGAATACAGTACACGAACAGGGAAGAAAGAAAGAAAGGAAGGGACAGAGGAAGAGAAATAGAGTCAGACTTCATTTTTTTGGTGTTTCACTGCCCTTTCTCCTCTGCCCTACATATGAGTAAATTGATTAAGAAAGTCTGGGTATTCCCCCTCCTTGGTGCCAGCACGAGGTGCAATCTGTGCCAGCCTCTACCCTAGAAACCTTCACTCCTACTCCACCCCTGAACCACCACAAAAATCAAAAGTCAGTCTCCTTTCTGCAGTCTCAAACTCTCCCCATCCCCGTCAGCTCGGGAAGCCCATGCTGCTCTCCACATAAAGACCTGTTACGTGAATAAAAAATATTTTTCCACCCTCTTGGTGTGTATGATATCATCACTCTTGACATTGAAACCAAATTTTAGATGGAGGTCCATCTTGTACATGTGAGATGACTACAACAGAAAGAAAGCAAAGAAGATAAAGGAAATAAAGTTGGTTAAAAGTTGGTGCTTTTTAAATGAATTTTGTTCTCCCAAGCAATAGAAGAATGGTCTCAACCATCTTCCGTCTCCAAACATGGAAAAATTGTTCTCAGTCCTACCCATAAAACCTATCTGAGAAACATGAATAACAATATGGAAAGAAAAATTTAAGTGATGACATTATTGGCTACATTTGAGCTACGGAAACCAAGCCAAGCCAAAATGTAGAAAACGCTTCCCTATAATTGACTGCCAAATGCCCAAGTTAGCTTGGTGGCCTAAAGGAAACACAATTTGAATGCCTATAAAATTATCACAGATGTTAGAATTAATTGGATAAGTTTAACATAACTACTTTAAAAATAATGGTTACTACCTTATCCATACTATTTTTAGGGTCAGTTTCAGGTAAGATTTTCCATAAGAAATTCTCCATTTTAGAATCCCATTTGTGTATTGGATGTGTCTAACATTACAGATATTTGGATTACACAGAATCAATACCTAAGAGAGGATATACTGTTTGTAATACTACCTCAACATTTGCCTTTGTGAATAAACAAATAAATCTATTCCTATAGTACCTAGCATAGTGCTTTGTACCTTTGGTATTAAGTATATTTATTGAAATAACTACTCATTGTTCTCTGTAATCTAAGTTCCATTTGTGTACGTTGATCACTGAAAGCCCAAATACCTTGACTTTATTGGCCTTGGCAGCCATAAAGATTATGTAACAAATTCCTTGTTCATTTTTATTTTAGTTATAGTTTGCTTTCAGTTTTTATCATATTTTATATAGCCATAAGAAAAACTGATACCTCTTCAGATCAGCTGTTACAAATAATTGTACAATTTCCCGCTTATAAGGACTCCTATGATATATCTATTTATATTTTCATTCACTAAATGATTATTTCTTGGACATTTATTATGTTCCTAGCAGTGTGATCAGAACTAGGGATAAAAGTGAACTAAAAGATAGAAAATGACTTTATCTTCTTGGAGTTTACAACCCAGTGGTATAATAAACTTACCCAAAAGTGCATTTTTTTACATACCATGAAAAGCATTATGAAAGAAATGTAAGAAAGAAAAATAATTATATACACACACACATATATATATATACACACATATATATGTATATATATATGTGTATATATATATATATATGACTAACATTTGAGCTGAGCTCGGAAGCCTGAGTGGATGACACCAGGTAAAGGGAGATAGTACATTGATTGATGGACAGGCAAAAAATCAGTCCAGGTGCTAGTGTCTAATGGTGCTCTTGTTCTTGTCACAAGAGATAAATTAAAACTAATCACACTCAACCATATATTTCAGATAGAAAGAACACATTTTTGTGGACTGAATGACTTAATAAAAAAAATACAGATTTTTCTATTATGCTATATCTACTCTAAACTCTGGCTTACATATCGGGGGATTAATTTCAGGGTAGAAATAGGCTGTATGATAGTCAGAGCTCTAAAAGTTGCCTCAAAGAATGAAAGTTGCATTCGTAGATTCCTTCCAAGGAAAAGATAAAAAACACTTAGTAACTTAAAATTTCTTATAATTGAGTAACCTTCAGCCTGACTGACAATTTAACATTGCAAATAAAAGGTAAGCTTTAATTTACTAGCTCAATATGAGTTGTTGGAAAATTAAATCATTTCCTCATTTGCATAACAAAATTTATTATCTGTAATTAACTAACCTTTAGAAAATTCATTTTTAATTTCCTCCTGTCACCATATCTGGAAAATGCCAAGTTAACAGGTACTAACATATAAGCAACTATATTAGTGTAGAAGCTACAGGAAGCATTAGATGGATGAGGCAGTCAACTCCTAAATTAATTAAAGAGTTGTCATCTTACACATTGTTCACCTGAAAACATATGGAAAAATATTTTATATCATTGCTAAGTGGCAGCAAAATCGTAAGACACCATTTTGTACACACTAATCAGCTAAAGTAATCAATTTAATCAACGCTGTTTACTTGGAATTCCTGTATATTTACAACACTGCTTTATACCAAAACACATCCTGAATATGAAAATCCAGTTGTCCTTATTCCAATTGTTCTCATTCAATTTTAAGGTGCGTATATTTTTGTCATTTAATTTCAGAAACAACAGTTTACAGTGGTATTTTTAAAATTTTTTAATGACATTTTAGAAATTAATTTCTTCTTCCTCTCTACTCTTGATCTAAGGTGTGGTAAGGGAGAATTAAAATGTATATTCCTATCATAAAATTTGGTTTATTAAGTATATACATATATACACACATACATATACTGTATGCATGTTTGGCTATAGACGTTAAAAAGATTTCTTTTTAATAAAAAAAATTAACACTGACATAACCCTTTGTTTTTCTCCAGAGTTCATCAAGCTCTGCTAACTGCTCTATCTAGTCATTACAATTCATAGAAAGAGAAGCAGTGAGCGGTTGGCATTATGAATTTAAATTAGATCCAAGGAGCAGAAGGACAGCAGGGGCTCCTCTATACCAGTTTCCTGAATGCATGACACCAGCAATACTGTATGCTTTTCCAAACTAGTCAGGCCATTACTGTTCCACAAACAATTTTACTTTTCATTTCACTAGAGTTCTTTATTTCCCTCAAGATACTAGTTTGTTCACTCATTAGACTCTTTTACTCTGACACAAGAAATCTAGTGTACTGATGATGAAAAATGTAAAATGAAACAAAGCAAAACAGATGCCTTTTAAAACAGTTTTAGAGGGTAACCCATGTTAATATCTCCTTATAGTCATATGTATATAGATATACACATACACACACAAAGCCAGTATCTATAAAAAACAAGCCAACACCTAAACAATTGTATATATTACTTTTGTCAACAAAATTAAATTATAACATTTACTTAAATTTACATGAAGTAGAAAGTTTATATTACTTTTTAAAAATTAGACTTCATAGGTTGAAATTTAGTTTTTTTTTATTATTTATTTATTTATTTATTTATTATCATGCTTCAAAAGATACTACAAGCCTTTCAAGGAATTCAACATCATCTCATTCCTTATTTTCAATCCCAAGAATTGGAAACACCATCTATATAGATATCAATGCCAGAAATTTGGGATTTATCCATCAATAGTTATATTCATATCCTTCAGATCTCACATCCTAAAATTCTCTTTAATTGTCCCACTTATCTCCATCTCCACCAGATCCACCTTGATCCAAATTAACATCCCATATGGCTGGTTCCTGGATTACTACAATACTATCCACAGCTCTAGTAGGGAATTCAAATTCATCAAGAGTTAAATTACTTTCTCATTTTTATAGAAATATCTTTGAAATGCTATTCTTGTTCTAATTCCATAGATTATAGGTAAGTGAGAAAAATATTATATCACATTATTTACATCAGAAGACATTTTAAAAGATTATTAGTCAAACATACCAAAGCAGGCTTTTCTCAAGTCAATATTATAGGCCCCTTACCACCTTATGTACCTGCCCACTTCACTCCCTCATGACTTTCCTCTGTCCCTGGAACTCCAGTGTTTTCTCTGGGCTTTTTATAACCTTGTGCTTATCTTTATCTTTGCACTTACCTCATTATATTATCTCTTTAGATGGTTACTTCACACACTGCACTGCAAATTCTAAACACAAGGGACTCTGTCATAATCTTTTATTTCTAGGGTTTTGTGGTGTTCCCAAGATATAGGAGGAACTCAGTTAAATGCTGAATAAATCCATGAATTTGCTCTATCATTTCATTTTATGTCACGTTTGATTCAAAAGGAGTTATAGTAAAGTCACTTACAATAGCTTTTCACAAGTAAAAATGCAAACGACTTTATGATATTTTATTTCTTAAGAGTATGACAGGTTTTTCTCTCCACATTAACCAAATACCAAATCAGTATGCTTCCAGCACCAATTCTCTAGTTCTCCAGCACCAACTCGGTGCCCAACAACTCAATTGAATTTTGACACTAACTTCTGAAGTTTGTATCAGGCCCCACAGGTTAATGACTCAATCCCACAAGATGCCCAGACTTGAGACACCAGTTGCAAATCGGGTGCCTAGATCACCCACATTTCTGCCAGGACAACTTTGAGAGGTCCCATGACCCCTCCTCAGGTTCAATCATTCACTAAAATGATCCCCTGGACAGCCTGAACTCAGGAAAGCACTTCACTCAATATTGTTGGTTTATTATAAAGCATACAACTCAAGGAACAACCAAATGGAAGACATGCATAGAACAAGGTTTAGGGGGACAATACAAGGTTTAGGGGGACAGCCTGTCTCCAGGCACTCCACGCTCCCTTAATGTGTTTCACCAACCAGAAGGACTCTGAACCTCTTTTAGGGGAGGTTATGTAGGTTTTAGTACATAGTATGATTGATTAAATTATCATCCATTGGTGAACTCTGTCTCCAAATACTTTACCCTTCTTCGAAGTTAGAAGGTGGGCCTGAAAGTTTCAACCCTCTAATCATAAGCTTGGTCTTTCTGGTGACTAGGCCCCATCATAAAGCTGTCTAGGTTCCCCCTTTCCTGCTCTCCCCATCCAGAATTCCTCATTAGCATAAATTCAGGCATGTCTGAAAGAGACTCATTTCAACTAACAAAAGACACTCACTCCCATCACTCAGGAAATTCCAAGGAGCTCTGTGCCAGGAAATGGGAACAGGAACCAAATACATATATTTTTATTATATTATATGTAGATATGCAAACATCTTTCTCACATATAATTCACTTCATTCAACTTCTTTGTTATGACTTCCTACTTTTGTTTTCTGTTTCCTCCTACTTTTTCTGTATTTAACTTGTTTTGTAGTTATAACTCTTTAAGAATAAATAATTATGTCAAAATTAAAATTATACATAACAGCTACATAGAAGAAGCATGTAAAACATTTAAAGAAAACATAAATCCACAAAATACTTATATTAATAAGGTTCATTCAAATTAGTGTTTGTTTATTGACTACCTTGAATGATCTTAACTCTATAAAGAAAGTAATGACATAGAATTTAAAAGTTAAGTATATAGTAAAATCAATTTAATGTAAATATTATTTAAGTATACAGGCTGAGTTTTATCAATATTTCATATACAGCACATACCATAAAGCTTGGCATAGAATACACTTAATAAATATTGATTAAATAAATGAATTTATTTAAATTTTGAAGTATACCTTTGAATACATTTATGTAATTTAGAGATAGATACTCTCCATTTCCATTTCCTGGGTTCACAGGAAAGTTCCATTTCCTTGCTTTTCTTGGTATTATCTTGGAATCATGTGATCAAATAGGTTATCCATAGAATATGGGCAAGAGTTATAAACATCATTTCCGGATCTGTCCTTTAAAAGGTCTTCTGTGTTCCTCTATTTTTTAATTTTTCCAATCTCTACAGCTAGAAGTTGAGGATTCCAAGACAGTAGAGGCCTCTGATGAAAAGTTACTGGATTCTTGAATCATTTCTTGGAGTTAGAAAACCTAGTGCATTGCTTGACTTTCATTACATTGCAAAAGGAGCAAGAAATATATTTTGTTGCATTAATTCTGCTGGCATATCCTGTGTTTATGATATTGGGCTGCAAGAATGGGAGACTACATCTGCTTTGACTTTCAAGCTGAGAACTAGTCAACATGATCAAAGAGGCAAGAAACAAAGTACAGGCAATACTATCCAGGACACATTTAGCTCAAAATTTATTTGTATATTCTATCTTAGGAAGGTTTTACTGTGGTTCCACTGAAATTCCTAGTACATACAATCTGAGTATTTAAAAGGGTCCTTGAGGTTGTTATTTTTTTGTATTTTTTTCCAACAACTATCTATGTAGGAACCATGTCTGCATCGCCCTGATATGTGGTCCTCCAAAGGTAGTTATGCAACCTCAAATTCACTGTGAAGGGCAGTTTTAAATCTCTAGCTGCTACTTGTTCTACTGATAATGATCAGAGCATAGAGTTAGATAAATCCTTGGATAGTCCTGTTCAAAACATTTGTGGAGACATTGGGTCCACAAAAAAGGTCCTTGTAAGTTAGTCCTTTTCAAAACATCTATGAGCATATTTGATTCATGCCAAATGATGCTTGATATTTGGTCCTCTCAAAAACATCCATGTTTAGGAAATCTCAAACATCCCATAATGTTTATTTATACTTTTGGTTTACAGGATTACTACATAAAAATATTTTCATGTTTTATTGGTCTAATAATTGTGGTGCAGCATAACTCTTCTTGCCTCAGAAGCCTAGCTAGTAATGACACAGGGGTTTAGGTAGATGGGTGAGTGTGGACAAAATATCTCCATGGACATTTTGGACAGGACCAGATATCAAGGACCTTTGGGCATGGATCAAATGTCTCTACAGACATTGTAGACAGGACCAAAAGTCTGCTATTCAGGTAGACAGAGAAATAAGTACATGATAAATAGATGATGATGATAGACAGGTAGATAGATGATAGATAGATAGATAGACAGACAGACAGACAGACAGACAGACAGATAGATAGATAGGTAGATAGATAGGTGATAGACATTTCAATCCTAGAAACAGGATGATATAAAATTAGAAAACTCACAAACATTAACTATTTTATTTAATATCTGAATGTTCAAATTATGGAAGAAATGAATAAAACTTTTCTGTTTTAAATTAGGTCCACTGTTCCTTTGGAACAAAATGTAGAATTGAATTCTATTTCTTATGTAAAAATATTACAAATACTGAGCTACAACATTCATTGTATTTGCTTTATCTCATTGTGTTCTCTTCATCAGGTTTCTCTTCTTCAAGTTAATCGTGACTTTTTTTTTCTCCTTCTGTCCATGGATTTACTTAAGGAACTTTTCCTGAGGTGATGTTGAAATAGCCATGATTATCTGATGAGCTGTTTATGTTCAGCAACATCATTCTTTGGAAAACATTTCAGCTTATATGTGTTGTGAAAAGATAACAACAATAGAAGTGCCAAACCTTCAAACCAAGTAAATTGTCCATCCACTGGGTATTTTTCCAATATAAATTACCTGTTTTTCAGGGCAGCATTTAATTTTGTCCATAATTATCAGCTGGAAAATATTTAATATGAAATAGCAATTTATAGAAATAACTGTCTAGTTAAATTGTGTTCTTTAGGTATCTTATTTTAAGTAAGATTTCAAAGACAAAAAATAAAGACATAATTAACCAAGTTACTAGATTTGACAATTTTGGGGAAAATGTTTATTATTTCCCCTAAGAATTTATGTTTTGGCTTAAAAATGTTTTATGAAAATATCAAGTAAATTTGCATCCTTATTAAGAAAGTAAATGATAATACTTACATGTCCACGTGAAACTCAATCACATTTTTTCCTATAAACGACATACGTTTATAAGGCAGGAATGAATGCTTGGTTTCAAACAGAAAAATATTATTTTGAGTATAATGAACAAATATGACGGTATTTAATTATTTTGCTAGTGATTTTTTATAACATTCAACATACCCATATAATATGATCTCACTTACCAAGTTACTTTATTGGTTGTTAAATGTTATTACTTATAGATATTTACAACTATCTAATATAGTCTCATGACAATCAGATGTGAGAAATTTAATTCTTTTAAGATAGATTGGTTTCATTTGTGTATGAATTATTCCCTACTTATTTATTCTTGTATTTATTTAGTTTGTATGACAGAGTTGATTTGCAGTATTTTTCTTGTCACTAAATTAAATCTGCCCAGCTGAGAAAGAATCAGCTAGAACAGCTACAGCTAATGAATAGCTAATGCTGTTTACCATGCAATTATCTTGCCTGAAATAACAGGATTATGTACAGCAGTTGATAGGATAATTTATCGGATATTACCCCTCATTTTTAAAGGTTTCATCTTAAATCATGCAAAATGCAGTTTGACAGCATCTTTAAGTTTCTAATTAACTTACAAAGCACTTTTGAAATATCTTTTCTCACATGTCATTTTTTGTATTTTCTCCCAATTGCTACTAGCTTTTTTCTAGTAAAAGCACAGTAGTACTACCTTTTAATTTTTGTGAAAATTACTTGTAAAAGGAGAATTTTCATGGTGAATGATTCATGGTGAAACAAATTTCACATGGTTTATTCATTCCTTGGATCAGATATTACATGCAGACTCAACTGAGAAATTACCCATTAATAATAATGTTTATTGTTTATATTTATTGAGTGCTTAGTGTAGGCCATATTTATTAATTACCAATCAATTATCTGGCAATGAATAGGATTGCAGAGGATTGATCCAAATTGGTTAAACCCTGACATTAAAATAACAAGATAAGATTGACAATCTGTCAGTACCTTTTGATACTTGAGGGGGAAAAATTCACTACTTTAAAGAAAGATTGAGCTACTTATGGCTATAATCCAGGGATTCACTGGAGGCTAAGGGGCAGCATATTGTTTCTTCCACTTCCAAGAACTTGTTTCCGGTAATAATATTTCAGTATTATTTCTAGTCAGATCCCTAAAATACCATTGTAGGATCTTCAGTGACTCTAATTAAGTTATACAAAGTGTGATTTCTCCTTCCTCTGTGGATTTTATTCATTTCTCATGTGTACAAAATAATACACATTTAAAATAAGTTCAGGGCTCAGGGTTTGTCCTAAACCATATAATGCAGATTTGCTTACCCAGCAATCTCTGTCTCTTTTGCTTCCAGCAGTTAAGATTTTATTAATGCCTTAAGCCAATTCAATTTTTCATCCCTGTTCTTAGGCATAGGCCAATAGAAGGAAGAGGAGAGAGCACAATAGCAAACCATGTACATCCAAAGGAAATATTTGTTTGTGTATCTTATACAAATAATAGCTCTCAGCTCCTGCGAAAACTACTCGGAGGCAAGCTGTACTCTCCAATTTGTTTGAACCTCCAAGAAATCGGAATACTTTCCTTTATACTTAAAATAAGTAATGACTCACCAAACATAGTCTGTAAAATCCAGTGAGAGGTTTTCTTTATATGTTTTTTTCTAAAATTCTGACCATGCTATCTTCCTGCAGTAGAAAAGACATAAAAATATATCATTGTTAAAACCTAAAATATTGACCCAAAATAGTGAGCCTAGAATTCTACATAATTAAAAAATCCACTATAAGTGTACATATATATTTAATAAACTTTACAAGATACTTTCATTATTTTAGAATCACTTTGGTCTATTTATTTTCATAAGCTTTCAGGTCATAATCTCCTCCTCTTTTCAAAAGTCTATGACTTCAATTTTCCTTCACAGTTGCTAGTCATTCTTCTCAAGAGAAATGATGTGGGAAATGATGTGGAATAGGATTCCCCTGCTGCTTTCAATCCAGAAGATGCTATGGGGTGGAACCCGCCTGGGGGTCCCTGCTGATCCTTAATGTTCCATCAGCATTGCCAAAGAGTCATCCTAACCAGCAGTTTTATCTACTTCTTTCCCCATGTAGGAAATACAATTATTGTCTCTGGGTGAGATATTCATGGTATAATAAAACTGCACCCTAAGACCTTCTGAAGATCATGATTAAGGAATTCACCCGCTCATTCATTCATTAATCCTTATATTCACACATATGTACACATATAAATACATTTATCACACTCTCTACTGAGACATATATTAAAATGGTGACACTTTTTTAATAAGACTGGCCACATTTATTACACAGTGAAAATGTGACTTTAGTAATATGATTAGAATAGGTCATATCAAAATTGGAATGGAGATGGCTACAACACGTATACCAAAGACCCACATGAAACTCATCACACTCAACTTACATTTCACAAATCTTATTTTCAAAGTTTTTTGCATTATCTGATAATAATGCAAACTTTAGAACAACTCTGGCTCTTTTAATCAGTAGCACATATTATCATCATTTAAAAAAGTAATGCAAGAATTACACATCAGTGTATATAGTTAATGGTACTGAGATATTTATTTTTAACTTCTAATGATTTGAGCAAGTGTGTAGTAAAGTGAAGACGGTTTTCTTCGTTTCCTCTTCCCTTGATTTCTACTTCTTTCAGACTCCACTTATCACGAATGTTCCAAGTATTGCTTGAAAAATATTTGATCATTTCACAATGTATGCATATATCAAATCATTAATCATTATGTTGTACACCTTAAGCTAATATAATGCTATATGTCAATTTTATCTCAAATAAATAGATAATAAATCTGATACACTAATTCAAATTTAATTATCAATGCCAATGTGTTTTGCTTTTCAGAAGCATTTGCATTTTAAAAAGAGATTCCTAAGGGAAGATTATCAAATTCCATGACAACTTTTGAGGGACAATATTTTAGAGGATGGGCAACCTACAAAATAAGCCATAAGAAACAGCTTCTCCCATCCGTTACAAGACTAGTGAGACTAAGTGAGGCAATGCAAAAAATTAAATGACCCCAGAAAGAGATGAGTGAATGCAAGCGGACTATATCACTCAATGAGAAAATTGAATCCAGATCAATTTGGCCCTGGCTGACTGTTGCAGCTTTACTACTTTAGAGGCAACAAGATGTAATAAAGAGATCATGAGCCTTAGAGTCCGTGTATGTCTATCACTTATTGGCTATCTAGTCTCAAACAACTAACTAAAACTCTCTTGCCTTTGTTTCCTCATGTAATCAGCAACTCTGGTCTACAGTCCCAGTTGGAACCATGTGTTATTGTATAACAAATGTACTGGAGCACAGCCACACCGATCCAACTATGTATTTTCTAGGACTGTTCATGCCTTACAATGACAACTGAGTAGTTGCAACAGAGACCATATAGTGTCCAAAGCGTAAAATATTTACTATGTGGTCCTTTACAGAAAAAGTTTGCTGAACCCTGCTCTAGAAGTCACCAGATCCCAGGAAAATATGTATCCCCTTACACACAGAACCTGCCCTCCCTCTAGTGTGTTCTGTTATCGATCATTACCTCCCTCTGTAATTTTCTTCACCTTTGTTTCTTTGATTTCACCTTCTGCCATATGCCTTTTATTTGTTTTAATAGTTCTTTTTTTCATTTTCTTCCTCTATTCCTTAAACATTGGTGTCCCCAAAGATTCACCCCGAATTTTCAAGTACACATTTTCTCACATAATCTCCTTTACCACTCAAGACTGAAGAAATTCCTGTTAGTCCAATATGTACCTTTCTTCTCTCACCGTATTTAACTTAGCACATGACAAAAAAATGACAGTGAGGTTTTTAAGCTTTTTCCCATTTGCCCAAGTTCCTAGTACTAATCAAATGGAATGCTCAGTAAATATTTGTGGAGATTTCTATTTCCACTCTCATTCTCCCTCTTGAAATTCACCTGTAGATTAGAGTCCTCCTTCCTATTGTAAGTTCTCATCAATGTCACGCACCATAAGAAATAAAAATGTCTAGGAGATCTGATCCTCCTACACACTGGAACGAAAAGCACTGCTAAGGTTCTCATTCAGGAATTGATCCAATAAGCACAGAAATTACACAAATATATCATATTAAAGTTAAAATGTTCTAAGATCAAAAGAGAAAAATGAAGAGATCATCATGGGGGTAACATAACAGAACTAAATACGATGCATTCTGTAAAATAAATAAGAAGAAACACTAGCCAAAACAACTTAATCCCCATAGTTAATAAAGAAAATAACACAGCTTTCGTAATGGAATTGGCACACTCTTGTATAGAAACAAACTATCACATATGTAGAAATGCAATAGCTCGATTTCCACCCACTTTATGCCATTATATATATATATATGACCATAGGTCTTTATACCTTCTATTCAGAGAACTCCTACTGCCATAAAGCTTAACTAAAAGTAAAAAATATGCTTCTTGTGATACACAAAATAATTTCCAGCTGAAAATCTTTCAAGAACAATTGCTAAATATATAAAAGATCCTTCAGCAAGTGTAAAGGGACTAAATCTTAAAACCAGTCTGAGATGTAGTTCAAGACTGCAGTTGGTATTTGAAATAAAGTTACCTTTCTGCCTCTTGCATTTTTTTCTAAAAAAAAAAAATTCACAGAGCCTGAATTATGAGTGATATGGCTGCCTCAAAAATACCAGCCAACTTGGATTGCACCTTACACTGTTGAATTTGTTTGCAAATAAAATAAAGCAAGGAGAAAAACAGAGATATAATTATGAAAGACACTAGAATCTGGGAAAGAAATTAAACCTTATTAAAATATCATTTCTAGGCATTAGCAGCAGTTCTACAATTAATAATATAACAGTTGACTGCACTAAGCACCATTACAGAAATTAAATTTTTATTTATGAACAGGAAAAATGAAGTAACATAAAAAGATTGGGCTTGAGCTTTTCTGCTACTGAAGATTAATAATTGCCTAAGGTCTATATTCAGAATTAAGATACATATTTTGTTGTAGAGAAAGATAATTCATAGGGTGTGCAAATTCTCTTTAACTCTGGACTGCAATCATGACATGAGCTGGATGTAATTTCATTTCACCATTATTGGAGTTAGACTATTTCTACTATTGCTTATTTCATTACATGTACTAGAAAGGCAAACGTGTCTTTTTCAGAGGAAAAAAAAAGCAATATAAATGGACAAAAAACTTACAGTTTTCTTTTTAAAATGGAGCCCTTACCAATAGTAAATACACTGTTCTTATGGTTGTTGATGGAAAACATATGAAGAGATTTTTATTTTTTTTAAAGGAAATGACAGAAAAGAATAAACAAGGTGTGTGGAATTTTTTTTAGAAATTATTTAAAGATTGCTGTCGTGTTTTACCCTTGTTTTATTTTCCAGGGATTTTAAGATTTGTTTTATAATATTTAGATTTTGTATATGTACATTAGATATACTTACCCTACTATTTGCACAGCTTAACACACCTATGAACCAGTTAAGAAAACTTCATAAAAATTGTTTTATTTATAATTACTGTGCTTATTTTATAAAAGAGGAACCAATTGATTGCTTATATAAAGTTTGAGAATAGAAATTATAATTGTCCCAAATTTTTATTTTGTCACTTGATTCTCCTGGAGACTTGGATTTCAGTTGATTTTTGTTTTGTTTTGTTTTAGGTTTAGTTTATTTGTTTTAGTTAGATACCTCATTAAGATCAAAGAGCAGAGAGGAGTTGACATTCATTCTGTGCCAGATATACAGCAGACATTTTGATGTGTCCATCAAATATCTCTACGTGTTGGATATTTCTAGCCCCCTTTTACAGATGAAGAAAGTCAATCTAACGAGGTGTACTTAAATCTACAGCATTACATTCTTTCCATTTTATTATATGATCTAGTTAGCCTTTAACGTTCCTAAAAAACTAATAATCATAATTTCAAAAACATAATCTTATTACTTCTACTGAGAAAGACTCTCTCTCTCTCTCTCTCTCTCTCTCTCTCTCTCTCTCTCTCTCTCTCTCTCTCTCTCTCTCTCTCTCTCTCTGCCCCCAGGCCCTAGATTACTAGAGAATATATGGCAAAATGTTTCAGTTGTGGTTTAACATTTTGGAGACTTGATTGAGGCAAAATGCTGATATTGTACCAGCCAGAACTTCTCACTCCAAAACTTTGATTTCCAAAAAGCTTGGCTCCGGGTGTTTTGCCAGTGTTTTCCAGGGAGAATAATCATAGCTCTTCTTGTCACCCCCTCTGAGGACACTGAGGGTTCCATTTTTTTCCCCACTCTGCCAAGTCCAGGCCTCACCACTCATTCACCCAACATCTGTCTTCAAAAATCTGTTACTGCTATTTCATCCGCTTTGTTCTCGTAAGCTTGTTTTTTTTAAAAAAAAAAATTCCCCTATTCTCATTTTAATAAAGTCAGAAAACAGAGAAAAATGCATGTATTTAAGCCATCATGTTTGACTCACCCCACTTTCTCCTCCACCTATTCTACTCTAACTTTTCTTCCACTGAATGTTTACTTGCCAGAGTGTTTACTTACAAATAAATACCATAATGCTAAATTTAATACATATACGAAGTTTGTTAATTATGTTCCTGAACTTGTTGCAATGATGTTGCTCACCTTTTTTGATATCAGAGGGATTATTCATTATGAATTTGTACCAACTGGACAAACAGTTAACCAAGTTTACTATTTGGAAATGCTGAAAATGCTGCATGAAAAAGTAAGACCACCTGAACTTTTCGCCAATAATTCGTGGCTCTTGCATCACGACAATGCACCAGCTCACACGGCACTGTCTGTGAGGGAGTTTTTAGCCAGTAAACAAATAATTGTATTGGAACACCATCCCTACTCACCTGACCTGGACCCCAGTGACTTCTTTCTTTACCAGAAGATAAAGGAAATATTGAAAGAAAGACATTTTGAGGACATTCTGTACATCAAGGGTAATATTACACAATGACAGCTCTGCTGACCATTCCAGAAAAAGAGTTCCAAAATTGCTGTGAAGGGTGGACTAGGCACTGGCATTGGTGCATAGCTTCCCAAGGGGAGTACTTCGAAGGTGACTGTAGTGATATTTAGCAAGGAGATATGTAGCACTTTTTCTAGGATGAGTTTACAAAATTAATTGTCAGACCTCGTTCTATACCAGCTTACTTGTCTTCTTATTTAGTCAATGATACTATGTTTTTCTTAAAATATGCTTCTCTTTGAGTTTTAGTAGCACTGTTGAATCCAAGTTTTTCTTTTACAGCAACTGGCCTTCTCACTCTCCCTGCTGGCTCTACATTGAGAGAAAAATTAATAGACACAATAATCAGAAAATTCTTCAGATAACTGGACAAATCAAGAGGGATTAATTTTGTTTTAAATAATAAAAGATATAGAAAAAGTAAATAATAATACTCTAAACCCTCTAAAATATATTGATTTTCCCAGTAAAAATAAAAATAATAATAATAATAATACAAGAAAAGACAAAAATGTATAAACAAAAAAAACTGGAATATTTGGTAAATAAAGCAGGGCATGATTATTTAGAACTACTCAATTGTTTTTTTTTTGTTTTTTTTTTTAATTAATTTATTTATTTATTAGTTTCAGGTGTACAAAACAAGGTAATACTTAGACGTTCATCATTTATATCCCTCATACTGTGAACCCCCCTCCCCCCATCCACTATCCCTCCGACCTCACACTGAACCATCACATTATATATATAAAATTATAGTTGGCATTCATTAATGTTTAGCTTCTGGTGTACAATGCCATGATCAGGTATCCACAGTATCCCTGAGGTGGTCTCCCAAATAGGACGCATGTCCATCGGATACCCAACAAAATCTTTACAACATTATAGAATACCTTCCCCAAATTAATTTTCAAAAAAACCCTGAGGCCATCTTGTGGTTACCAGCTGCTTCCAAATCCCTTCACCTTTCCCCTTATCCCCAACCCCCTCCCACACACCCATCTAACCACTCTCGGTTTTTTCTCTGCGTCCCCAAAACTGTCTCTGATTAGTTCATTCACATAGTCTTTTCTTTAGATTCCATATATAAGTGAGATCATATGGTACTTGTCTTTCTCTTTCTGACTTATTTCACTTAACATAATGTTCTCTAGATCCATCCATGTTGCTGCAAATGATAAGATTTCTTTCTTCTTTATGGCTGCGTAATACTCCATTGTATAAATGTACCACAGCTTCTTAATCCAGTCATCTACCGATGGGCATTTCGGTTGTTTCCATATCTTGGCTATTGTGTAAAGTGCTGCAATAAACATAGGAGTGCATACAGATTTTTGAATTGGAGTTTTGGAATTCTCCGGGTAGATGCCTAGGAGTGGAACTACTGGATCATAGGGTAGTTCCATTTTCAGATTCCTGAGTTACCTCCATATTGTTTTCCATAGTGGCTGCACTAATCTGCAGTCCCACCAACAGTGCACTAGCGTTCCCTTTTCTCCACATCCGCGCCAGCATTTGTTGTTTGTTGATTTATTGATAATAGCCATTTTGACTGGAGTGAGGTGGTATCTCATTGTGGTTTTTATTTGCATTTCTCTGATGGTTAGTGAGGTTGAGCATTTCTTCATATGTCTTCTTGCCTTCTGTATGTCCTTTTTAGAGAAATGTCTCCCCAAGTCCTCTGCCCATTTTTTAATTGGGTTGTTTGTTTTTTTGGAGTTGAGTTGAGTAAGTTTTTTATAGATTTGTGATATTAATCCCTTATCAGATATATCATTGGCAAATATCTTTTCCCATACAGTAGGATCCCTTTTTGTTTTATTGATGGTTTCCTTTGCTGTGAAGAAACTTTTTAGTTTGATGTAATCCCACATGTTTATTTTTTCTCTTACTTCGCTTGCGCGAGGGGATATATCAGTGAAAATCTTACTCCGGGTAATGTCCATGAAGTTTCTTCCTATATTTTCTTCTAGATATTTTATGGTTCAGATCTTACATTTAAGTCTTTAAGCCATTTTGAATTTGTTTTTGTATATGGTGTAAGGAGGTGGTCCAGCTTCATTTTCTTGCATGTGTCTGTCCAGGTTTCCCAACACCACTTATTGAACAGACTGTCTTTACCCCATCGTGCATTCTTGCTTCCATTGTCGTAGATTAGATGGGCATATAGGCATGGATTTACGTCTGGACTCTCTATTCTGTTCCATTGATCTATGTATCTATTTTTATGCCAGTACCATGTTGTTTTGATTACTGTAGCCTTGTAATATAGTTTGAAATCAGGTATCGTTATACCTCCCACTTTGTTCTTATTTCTCAAGATTGCTGAGGCTATCCGGGGTCTTTTATGGTCCCATATAAATTTTAGGATTATATGTTCTATTTCTGTGAAAAACGTCGTTGGTAGTTTGATAGGAATTGCGTTGAATATGTATATTGCCTTAGGCAGTATGGACATTTTAACTATATGAATTCTTCCTATCCATGAACATGGAATGTGTTTCCATCTATTTATGTCTTCTTTCATTTCTTTCTTCAGTGTTGTATAATTTTCTGAGTGCAGATCCTTTACATCTTTGGTTAGATTTATTCCCAGATATTTTATAGTCTTTGGAGCAATTGTAAATGGAATTGTTTTTTTAATTTCTCCTTCTGCTATTTTATCATTGGTATATACAAATGCAACTGATTTCCGAATATTAATTTTATATCCTGCTACTTTACTAAATTTATCTATCAGTTCTAATAGTTTCTTGGTGGAGTCTTTAAGGTTCTCTATATATAGTATCATATCATCTGCATATAATGATAATTTTACTTCCTCCTTACCAATTTGGATGCCTTTTATTTCTTTCTCTTGTCTGATTGCTGTGGCTAGAACTTCCAGTACTATGTTGAATAGAAGTGGAGAAAGTGGGCAAACTTGTCTTGTTCCTGATCTTAGGGGGAATGGTTTTAGCTTTTCCCCATTGAGTATGATGTTAGCTGTGGGTTTGTCATATATGGCCTTTATTATGTTAAGATATGATCCCTCTATTCCCACTTTCTTAAGGGTTTTTATCATAAAAGGTTGCTGTATTTTATCAAATGCTTTTTCTGCATCTATTGATATGATCATGTGATTTTTATTTTTCATTTTGTTAATGTGGTGTATCACATTAATTGATTTGTGGATGTTGAACCACCCCTGCATACCAGGGATGAATCCCACTTGATCATGGTGTATGATCTTTTTAATGTATTGCTGAATTCTGTTTGCTAATAATTTGTTGAGAATTTTTGCATCTATGTTCATTAGAGATATCGGCCTGTAGTTTTCTTTCTTTGTGGTGTCTTTGGTTTTGGGATCAGGGTGATAGTGGCTTCGTAAAAAGTGTTTGGGAGTCTTCCTTCCTTCTGGATTTTTTGGAAGAGCTTGAGGAGAATAGGTGATAATTCTTTTTTGAACGTTTTGAAAAATTCACCTGTAAAGCCATCTGGTCCACGGCTTTTGTTTGTTGGGAGATTATTGATTACTGATTCAATTTCCCTGGTGGTAATCAGACTGTTCAGGCTTTCTGTTTCTTCTTGAGTTAGCCTTGGAAGGTTGTGCGCCTCTAGAAAATTGTCCATTTCTTCAAGGTTGTCAAATTTGTTGGCATATAGTTGCTCATAGTAATTTCTTACAATTTTTTGTATTTCTGTGGTGTCTGTTGTCACTTCTCCTCTTTCATTTCTGATTTTATTAATTTGGGTCCTCTCTCTCCTTTTTTTAATGAGTCTGGCTAAAGGTTTGTCAATTTTGTTTATCTTCTCTAAGAACCAACTCTTGGATTCATTGATCTTTTGTATTGTTTTTCTGGTTTCTATTTCATTTATTTCTGCTCTGATCCTTATTATCTCCTTCCTTGTGCTCCCTTTGGGTTTATTTTGCTGTTCTTTTTCCAGATCCCTTAAGTGTGAAGATAAACTGTCAATTAGTGATGTTTCTTGTTTCTTTAGGTAGGCCTGCAGTGCTATGAACTTCCCTCTTAGGACTGCTTTCGCAGCATCCCATAGATTTTGGGTCGTCGTGTTCTCATTCTCATTTGTCTCAAGATATCTTTTGATTTCTTCTTTGATCTGCTGCTTGACCCATTCATTATTTAGCAACATGTTATTCAGCCTCCATGAATTGGTGTATCTTCCTGGTTTTTTTCCCCTGTAGTTCATTTCTAATTTCATAGCACTGTGGTCAGAGAAGACAGTTGGTATGATTTCAATTTTCTTAAATTTATCGAGGCTTGTCTTGTGTCCTAACATATGATCTATCTTAGAAAATGTTCCATGTGCACTTGAGAAGAACGTGTATTCTGCAGCATTGGGGTGAAATGCTCTGAAAATATCAATTAAATCCAACTGCTCCAAAGTATCATTTAAGGCTGTTGTTTCCATATTGATTTTCTGTCTGGAGGACCTGTCCCTTGTTGTCAGAGGTGTGTTGAAGTCCCCTACTATGATAGTGTTGCTGTTGATCTCTGTCTTTATGTCCATCAGTACCTGTTTTATATATTTAGGTGCTCCTATGTTAGGTGCATAGATGTTTACTAGGGTTATGTCCTCTTGTCGGATTGATCCCTTTATTATTATATAGTGCCCATCTTTGTCTTTTAATATGGTTTTCATTTTAAAGTCTATTTTGTCAGATATAAGTATTGCAACTCCAGCTTTTTTTTTGCTTCCATTTGCATGAAATATGTTACTCCAACCCTTCACTTTCAGCCTGTGTGTGTCTTTTGATCTGAAATGAGTCTCTTGTATACAGCATATACAAGGGTCTTGTTTCCTTATCCACTCAGCCACCCTATGTCTCTTGATTGGAGCGTTTAATCCATTTACATTTAAAGTGATTATTGATAGGTACATAGTTATTGCCATTTTTAGATTTGTAGTAAATTGTTTTCATCTTTCTTCTATTTACAGAAGTCCTTTTAGTATTTCTTGCAATGCTGGCTTGGTTGTCATAAATTCTTTCAGTTTGTTCTTTTCTGGGAAGCTCTTTATCTCTCCATCAACTTTAAATGATAGCCTTGCTGGATAAAGCAATCTAGGTTGTAGGCCTTTGTGTTCCATCACTTTGAGTATCTCCTGCCACTCCCTCCTTGCCTTCAATGTTTCTGTAGAAAAGTCATTTGATAGTCTTATGGGGGTTCCCTTGTATGTAACCTTCTGCCTTTCTCTTGCTGCTTTCAAGATTCTCTCTTTGTCTTTAAGCTTTGCCATTTTAACTATAATGTGTCTTGGTGTGGGCCTGTTTGGGTTTATCCTGGTTGGAACTCTCTGCACTTCCTGGGCTTGTATGTTGGTTTCCTTCATTAGGTTAGGGAAGTTTTCGGACATTATTACCTCAAATATGTTCTCAATCCCTTGCTTCTTCTCTTCGCCTTCTGGTATTCCTATGATGCGCATGTTGTTGCGCTTGATGTTATCCCAGAGGTCTCTTAACCCATCTTCATTGTTTTTTATTCTTTTTTCTTTCTGTTGTTCAGTTTGAGTGATCTCTGCTAACTTGTCTTCTAAGTCGCTGATTCGATCCTCTGCTTCATCTAACCTGCTGGTCATTCCTTCAAGTGAGTTCTTAATTTCGGTAATTGTGTTTTTTAGTTCTAGCTGGTTGTTCGTTAAGATTTCTACATCCTTTTTTAGCTCTAACTGGTTGTTCTTTATGATTTCTATATCCTTCTTTATGTCTTCTCTAAGCTCCTTAAACATTCTTATCACCAGTGTAGAACTACTCAATTGTTGACTCTTATTTTTGGTGATCATTGTTTCATGTATTTTATTCTTATTTTGACACACATTCCTTATTAGTTATTTCACTAAATCTCTTAATGAAAATTTTTATTCTTTATTTATCTGAAAATGTCTTTCTTTCACACTCAAAATGATAGTTTAGCTAGTTGACAACTATTTTTTCCCAGCATTATGACTACTCAGTCCACAAGCTTCTATTGTTACTTTTAAGAAACCTGATGTCAGTTTCAATTTCTTCTTTCTAAATAACCTGCTTTTATTTTTGTATTGCTTTAAGATATTCCCTCTGCCTTTGGTGACCAAAAAAAAAGTGGATAAATGTTACAATCCATAAAAAGTTTGAAAAAAAGATAAACTATGCTTTATACTGTTTGTGGATGATTCATCACTGGATTCTTTCTATTTGTTCATCATTTGACAAAGCACCAGCTTCTAAGTAATAGGTGACAAAGGAAAATAAGAAACTGCTCTATGTTTTGTATATAAACAAAGTAGCCACCAGCCACATGTGGTGACTGTATTTTAAAAGTAACAAATGAGACTGAAGAACTGAATTTTTTATTTTATTTAATTTTAAACAAATGTAAAACCTTATACTCAAAACAAATAAATATGTACGTATACACAATAATGGGGATATGTAAAAAGGACACATCAGTCAACTGAAAAAGCTCCCAATGATCAAAGCAGGAAAACAATGTGAGCAACAAAATCAAGAGGATTATAACCTAAAGCAGAAAACAAATATTCATAAGTGTTTGCTGATATAAGTAATTAATTGAATAAATAAATAGAGAATAAGAAACAAATTTCCCTTGCAGAGGAATTCCAAATAACTTAGGTAGGTACTTCATCCTGAAGTAGGGCCAGCATAACTCCTCATATTTTATGTGTAGGCTCTTCATAGTGACTTCTTCCAAAGAGTACAGTATGGAAGTGGGGGGGGGGGAGGTGAATAACTTTGTAGTGAAGAAAACTGACAAACACTATTTCAGCCAGGTGATCAAGGTCAACATCAACAGTGATAATATGCATTAACAGTATATCAACTATAATAGTATATCCTACGTCATGTTGATAGTATAAGTCATGATACCAGCATACTTACAGTTGATACCCCTGATATGCGTAATGAGAATGATATTCTTCAGATCCTTTTTAGAACTGGATCTATAATTTTAAACTTCATCCACATTGGGACTGTAAGGAAAAGAGGTTGGGCTTTCGAGAAAGTTAAGCAAAGCTTTGACTATTTGTCCAGTTCCCTAAACTGTGTGATCATATGCAGGCTCACTATGTTTCTCTCAGGCTCATTTTTTTCACCTACTAAGTAGGAATGATAATATTTACCTTGCATTATTATGTGAAACATAAATAACACACATAAAATAACTGGCACTTTGTAGACAAACCAGTGTTAATTATTTTTACCAAGGTTAAGTAATTATTCACTCTTCGTGCACTACTTTTAAAGTGAAACTGATGTCATTTGAGAACCAGATCTTTTAATTCTTAATATTATTCCATGACGATAGAGTATGTGTTTTCCTGTGGACTCTCCCGCAGAAGAACCTACATAATAATTGGAAATATATTGGCTCTCTTAAATAAGAAAGAAACAAGACAACCAAACTGAATAAAATACTGCATTTATAGCTCACTCAGATTCTTTCACTTATAATAGACCACATGGAAAACAACAGAGAACCACTGAAATCCCTAAATGATGACTACACAGATACTTTTAGTATCTCTCTTTGTGTTACACAGTATAAAAATAATTACACCGTTGCTTCAGTATATTTAGTTGTTGAATAAAAGCAGGACCAATCTCTAAAAGAAATGGATTTCTTAGCAGTTAGGGTCTGTATTATCAAACTCAAAATTAAATAGCAATTTCCCTACAAGCCAATCGCACATTAGGGAGACCATCACTATTATAAATTATGTAAAAGGCACAGAAAATTGCTTCCAAGGAAATTTCAAATGCTTCACTAAAAATGAAAGTTTAACATTATTTGAATTTTAAACAGAGTGATATAGACTTGAGGATAACAAAATATTTCCAGAGTTCTGATCACACACAACTGTTGATACCCAGACAGTTGACTGGGGAAATAGAAGAACAAAACGAAGGCCTATAGTTGCTTTTATTTAAACCCACCATATTCATCTCACAACTCTATTGACTACTATCATTTGCATTTATTTCTACTTTAACATTTCGAAGAAGAAGCAATGGTTCTTTTTGTATAATTAACATCAACTTCTGCACACATTTGTAAAGAAAATGCATTTCTTTTATTAAGAATTTATTATACATTGTTAGCTTAGTACTTTACCAGGAAAAACATGTAGGGCAAGGAACAATGCAAGAAGTGCTAAATGTATGACCTTAAGATATGTGCAATGTTGATGTACAGAAAGGGATATGGAGTAAATAATCACTTAGAAAATTGAGCTCCTTAGCATGTTTAAACTTTATATTTTTTTATAATTCAATATTTTTCTATAAGCCTTTAAGAAACTTTGAATATTTTGGCTGTGGCTGTATTACAATAACAAGGATGGGGATTCATAAAGCCTTTACATAATTTTTTGTACAATAAGAAGTTAAAATTTAATTATTAATCTGTGAGGTTTAGTTTGCCATTTCTGTCAAACACATATAATTTGCTTCTTGAATCAGATCTAATCTCCAGTGTTGAAATTACAAGATTTACTTTGGTTTTATTATTAGCTTTTCTTGGCATTATTATTCACTTTGATTCTCTGCTATGTCTCCACATAAATTCATGTGATAAATTTATGATTTTTTAAAATAAGACCATAACCCATAACATTTGCGAATTTCATGATCCAAACAATCTTTTTGAGATGTATATGACACCAGTCTTTTACAATATCTCAGTTGTAACTATAAAACAGATTACAATTAACCATCTCCCAGTTTGCCCAACCATGTAAATGCTTGTTATTTTTGTTGATTACATAAAGCAGACTTTTTATCGTTTTGGCAAACAAGATACAGAGGCTATAAACTAAATACGAGAATGGGCCATAAATTTTTCTTGTTAAATCAAGCTTGTTAAATCAAGCATTTCTGGCCTGAGAATACATGTAGTATAATGTAGATTAGATATATTTTTGAAAATATTATACCAATTTCAATACATTTGCTTTCCTTTAATAAAAAATATGTGACAGATGTACTGAGGTCAACATTCAGTTGACAGAGATTACAGATCAGGCTTCATTCAATGTACCTTTGGGGTCAATTTGTTTCACAGGGGCAGATAAATCTAGCAATGATTGGCAAGCCTTAATGAAATGAAACTTTCTAATCTTTGATCAAGAAATTTTCACTGGCTCCATCTGGCAGTTGCCATGTAAGGAGAATAATACTAAGAAGAACATCAATCATAGAAATTTGATCCAGGTATATAGCAAAATTAGGCAATGCAGGATGAAAAAAATTCTAATTTTAGCCTTAAATATTTGTTTTAAAGTATTAACTTGATCAGAGTAGCTAAAAAGTGTGCCAACCGTTTCTGAACCACTGACAAATTTAATGATTAGTGTTGAATCATCAAGTTCACGGTTTCCACAGACAAAATAATGGAGAGCTATTTGGAGGTTAAATTTTCTAGTTTAGCAAATTAATTCATATAATTTGGATAATTTCCAATGTTCCCACTTTCTTTGACCAAGGCTAAATTACTCTCAGTTGCTTAATGCTTGCTTGGCAGAAAAATTAATTAAAAAAGCAGTGGTCATAGCCATGCCAGTGCCCTAAATGCCATTCAGATTTTTCCAGACGACTTTTATTTAAAAACAAAAACAACCAATCGAGTACAGCCTTATATGAATAAACTCATCTTTTGATGATCAACATAATTTGATTGGCAGAGTACATTAGGAAAGGATATGAGCATTAGACAGTCTGAACCATAATATATATATTTTTTATAATTGGGTATTTGTTGTTATAACCTTTTTGAAAATGTGGTTCTTTGTACCCAAGCAGATGAACCTTACCTACCTCAACCATTGAATGTGTATTTCAAATTACTCTCGCTGTAGGAAGAACAGATTTGAATTCATTCTGAACCAATACTGGAGAGAGTCTATCCAGACGTGTAGTTACTTGATGGCGAATATTAAACCCAAGGGCTTACAAGGAACACCTTTTGTTGTAACTACCCAATCTACCTTGGAACTTGATCAAACTGTGAAGAAATGAGAATCATGATTCCTTAACACATCACTACCTCCTGACACATCCCACTAACTCAATAGGACTTTTATTGGAAGTGATTACATAATTCTAAATGGTTTCAATCCCACAGGATCACAAACACTTGAAAGTATTATCATCAATCCACATATAACTGGCATCACAATTTCCCCATTCTGAGGATTTGCTCTGAAAAAAAAAGAGAGATTATAAAATCTATATTATGTCTCCTTTCTACTTCCAGAGATTGGTGAGAAAAGTTAAGACAAAATTCCTGCTAAGTCTCTGTATAACTAAAGATGATCATCAAAGAAAGAGAGTTCTTCGTTTTGGTGAAACATTGTAACTAGTCATCAATTTCTATAAATGGAGCACTTTTAGAGCTACTCTGAAAAAAAAAGTGTGGAGAGTAGAAGAGAAAAAGTTATAAATGCTATAAACTTTGAATTAGGAATATCTTGAAATTTGAAGATATAGTTAACAAAAAACTAATTATCTTCCTTAGACTGCAATTAAATCATGCTGACTCATTAATGCTACTATTCCATAAAGGAAGCGCGCGCTTCTGTGTGTGTGTGTGTGTGTGTGTGTGTGTGTGTGTGTGTGTGTGTGTGTGCATGTTTCCACCTGGATGTACACTTTTTTTCTTGGGTTATCAAAACAGTTATGCTTTTAGGATTTCCTTCCAGTTTCAAGTTTTATCTTAAAATATTGAAATTCCCTCCGTTAGCCCTAAGCTTTCAGTCAGGTATACCATGCAGCAGTAATCCTATGTTAATGGAATTCTAGACAATTAAGTGATAAGAATGTGAAAGGTAGTTTTGAAGCAAGTATCTTGGTAGCAGCATCTTGTCAAGTGAATCTAGTCTCAGAGCCACAGGGAGTCATCAGCTAGAAGAGAAAGTTGCAAGTGGAGCTGAGAACAGCAAGAAGACAATTTTGAACTGTGCTTGAGACCAGTGACCTTGGAGAATGAGCCTTTGGAAGCTTGTACAGTGACACACAGCCACCTATCAGGAAGATAGAGTGTTTACAAACTGGATATGAAGAACAGTGTCTAGAGGAGAAAGCAGATGTTTGGTTTGACTACCCTGTGATTTCATTCTTGCTTGTAAATCACATCCATAGTGCTGATACCTCTGGGGAGATAGGTAGATAGATAGGTAGATAGATAGGTAGATAGATAGGTGGATGGATGGATGGATGGATGGATGGATGGATGGATGGATGGATGGATAGATAGATAGATAGATAGATAGATAGATAGATAGATAGATAGATAGATAGATAGATGTGGTCTGGTTCCTAAATTTGCCCACTTTGAATACTGTCACGTACAGGAATCAGAAATACGACCATAGATAAGTGCTATTTCAATGCATGTCCTCTCCACTTCTGTAACAATGCTCACAACAAAGCATTGTCCAAAGATAGCTGCTTTAAAGTGAACCCCAGGATATGAAGACTGAAAGGTTTTCTAAGTGAAATTAAATTGCCCTCTCTTTATATGCTCTTTTGCTATATTTTTTAGTTTATCAGATAATGTTAGCAAAGTGTTGCAATAATGAGATACCAATGTTCATTTATGAGTATTACTGAGATGCCTTAAATGAACCCAAACAGCACGTAATGATTTGTGATAGAATGTTCATTGCCTAATCAGTCCATAAAATATGAGTGAATATTTAATAAATTAGGTTTCCTTGTTTTATGAGCCATTTAACCGTTTATGTTGTGGTATAAATAATAGTTCATAGATTAGGAATTTTCCAAATAAAACGCACTGGTGGAGTTTTTTTGCACAAAAACGAACATGGAATTAATGAAAAGCAATATAGTAGTGAGCAATATTTTATTTCTAAAATCAAGTTTTCTTATATGATGAATTCTAAGATGTAGAAAAGATAACCTTTATAAAGATATTTGTATTTTGTCATTTTAGTCCAGTGGGAAAGTGGCAATTACCATTGCATTTTCTATTTAATGCACTATATGTACATTATCAAATGCAATGAATTTAAGTGTCCTATGAAATATGAATGGGACTCATCTAATTTGCCACTTCTGTATCAATTCAATACACCTTAATACTCTCAGAATAATTACAGTAAATACAACTTTCAACATATTTCTGTACTTAATGAAAATAACAGAAGTCTTCAAAAAGATACAGCAACAAATCACTTGACTGACAGCAGAACAGGAAGTTTGAGGAGGGACAGGAACCAGGGTAGAGATCAGAGGTGAGAAGGTATTAAACCATAGACCCAATAAAAGTTTGAAGGCTGAAGCTGAGATATTTGCATTAAACCAAGGCTACTAAAAAGTCACTAAAGAGATCCAGGAAAGTAGCAGGGCATACACACAACTTGAATGCCCCTTGTAAGAAAAAAGCTGCAATTTCAGCCCTCAAAATTGTCTAAGATTATGTTCAGTTTAAAAATTCATATTTTATATATATGTTATACATGATATTGTTTATACATGTATGATGTGTTCTCTGGCCTATGTATATCTTCATATATATAATACACACACAAGAAAATAAAATACAATAAGTGAGAATCAAAAACAAAAACAGAACAAAACTTTATACTCCCTTTACACCACTCTACCTTTACACTTAGGTATTGGAAATATCATCAACAGAATATAAATAGTTACTTAATAACTATGGAAATAACTATGTAAAATAAATAACTATGTAAAAAATATTAAATAACTATGTAAAAATAGTCAATGGAATAAGAGAGAAATTTTTTAAAAGCTCAAATAAGAAGGGATTATCAATATTAGCCAGGCAGACTAAAACAAACAAATTGACAAATATAAAAATCAGAACTTTTAGAAATTGAAGTAGCAGTTACTGGAATTCAAAACATAATGAGCAGGCTAAACAGCAGACACACCTGAAGACAAAAATTGTAAATTGGGAATGGACTTGAAGAAATCAGACAAAATTCACTCAAAGACTAGAAAGGAGACCCTTAATATAAATAACCTATCAAAATCCTACAGAAATCTTTATGATTAATAGTGAAAGTTTAGAAGCATTCCTTCTAAGATTGGGATCATGATAAGGATACAAATTATCACTGCTTTCATTCAACATTGAATTGGGGATTCTCCACTGTTGTGTGAAAAAAGAAATAAAAAGTACATGGAATTGAAAACAAATAGTTGAAGATGATGATTGGCTACAAAAAAATCCAAAAACAAAATTCTGCAGATCCAAAGACAAATTATAAAAATTAACATAAAGTGACAGGAAGAAAATTGTGAGAGGTTCTAAAGTAAATTACAGTGGCCAGAGAGTGAGAGGAAGAGACAAAACTTTTAGTCTGTTAATGGCTGCAGACCAGCTAATAAAAGACAACTCACATAATTTCCACGTGGGTATATCTGCAGATTATTTCACCCAAGCACCATCAAACTCTAGGATGCCCTGCTTGTTGTTTACACATGGACTTTCTAGACTGCTGCCCTCAGCCAATCTACAGGAGTGGACATTTCTTTATGCAAACCTTGAGCCTATCCCAGAGCTGGCCCTGCTTTACCTTCTCTCACCCTTTGCTTATAGCTAATGTAAATTCTTTTATATAGCTTATATATTTCTGTCCCCTTCCCCCTACATGATGTATAAAAACACCTGCAAATTTCAAGACAATAGATAGGTTGTTGGTGGTTAACACTCCATTACCTATCATTTTTGCTCAGTAAAACCTTAGTTTCAAAAAAGACATCAGATGTGGAAGTTAAATTAAAATTTTGTTGTTGTTGTTGAACAAAACTTTAGCAAAATGCCTCAATAATAGAACAGTACATGTAAAATCAATTTCACTTTGATATACCAAAAATGAACATTCAAAATGATGCAATTCACAGAAGTATAAAAATTATAGGATGCATTTTTAATGATAAAAGATCATTGATAAACATTGAAGAAGAAATGAAATACATGAGGAATACGCTGTTCATTGAGAAACAACTCATTTTCTTAAAAATGTGAATAATTGTAATGTGATATTGTGTTTCATAGAAAGAAATGTATATTTTGTCTTCTTCCCTGGCTTCCCTGGTTTCTGTCACAGAGCTCCTAAAAGCATTGGAAATTCCTAAGTACTAAAAAATATAAACATATTTTTTGTTATGTTAATGATGACTGTTGGAATGCCTCTAGGTCACCTAAGGTGAAGCCCACCCTTGCTTGGGGATTCAGCAATGGTATTAGAGGATAGGAACTTTCAGTCCAACCCTGACCTCCAGGTATGGCAGATTGGCCATCAATCACAAATGGCCAATGTTTAATCAGTCATGCCTCTGTGATGAAACTTTTGTAAAATCCCAAAGGATGTGTTACATGTTTGGTCTTTGGTTACACCTGATGGTTCACAGAATGTAAAAGCATTCACAAGACTCAGGAAAGTAGGAGAGCAAAGAAAGTTTTATTGAAAGTTGGGCAGAGAGAATGCCCATATGACAGTGTCTAAATAAGACAGCTGCCCCAGGTAGTAAAGAGAGAAACACAGGAAGATAGGGAGGGGATGTCTTCCTGTGTGTGTGTGGGGGGGGCGGGGGAAGGGGATGTTGTTGGGGGTAGTCTCAGAGTAGATAACTGCAAACTGCACCTAACTTCAGGTTAGCATTTTCTTATATAGGAAAGAGTAGGCAAATTTTCTTATATCAGGAGATGTGATGTCTATCTGACATATAGACTGTCATTTGATTGAGATATGCAGGTTATATAACTAGTTTCTTTTTGCGCATGTTCTTACCCATATGCCTACAGAAAAACCCATGGGGTGGGATGGGGGGGACAAGTCATAATGTTCATTTTATTCTAATTGCATTATAATTAGGCAGGACTTCAGACTACAGCAATCTGCGCAGGCTTCAGGAACCAGCTAAATCCAGTTGGGATCTTATCTTCCTTTTATAGGGGTGCTTGAC
Source organism: Rhinolophus hipposideros (assembly GCF_964194185.1). Classification (NCBI taxonomy): domain Eukaryota; kingdom Metazoa; phylum Chordata; class Mammalia; order Chiroptera; family Rhinolophidae; genus Rhinolophus; species Rhinolophus hipposideros. The sequence continues at coordinate 94,335,842 of NC_138048.1, forward strand.
AGCAATTTATCTCTAATGAATGAGCCTGGGTGGCCCCTGGGGTGGGGATGCAGGCCTGGGCAGTTCCCCTTCAGGTTTACTTTTATTAACTCTTTTTCTGCCTCATCATTACTGAAGAATAAGAGTTCTTGTATCATCACAGAAAGGAATTCCAGGACGTACAGAATTAAGCCGCACAAACAAAGCCAAGCCAGCAGTGGATTTATGAAGAGAAAGGAAATAGTACACTCCCCAAATAATGGTCATGGGCAGGCCAAGAAGAGGGCAACTGTGCTGAAGAACAAAGAGGCTTAGGATCTTATTAAAATGAAGATGTGAAATATTCAAGTTTTGTGGGTGTTGTCGCAGGTGTTCCCAAGTGGGTCCCGGCTGACCACTCTTTCACATGGGGAGGTGGGATTTTCTTGTTCTTACTTGGCCCTTGTCAGAACTGCCATGGTGACACAGGGAGTGGAGATTTTTTTTCCTGCCCAAAATGCTAATAGTGTTACAATCCATTACAATTATCTGTAGCTGCACATTCTTTTCTTAAGAATGATCTCATCTCCTCTTTCCTTTGTTTCCTGCACTTTCTCTTTCCCTTCCTCCCCCCCTTTCCCTGCCACCCTGTTCTTTCTGCCTATGGTAACAGATGGGTTTTGGAGAGCTTCCAGATTGGGAAACAACCAGGGTTGGAGAACAACTGGGTTAGAGAACAGCCAGAATTGGTGAGTGTGGTGCCCTCAGAGAAAACACAGAAAGCTCTGAACCCTTTCACACATACCTTACCCTATTCATCTCTTCCCTCTAGCTATTCCTGAGTTATATGCTTTTGTAATAAATCCATGATCCAGCAAATAAAATGTTTTCTGAGTTCTATATACTGCTCTCTCAAATTAATTGAAACCAAGAAGGAATCATTGAGATCTCTGATCTCTAACCAGTAGGTCAGAAGCGTAGGTGATAACAAGAGCTTGCTACTGGCATCTGAAGTTGCTGTGAGGGGCAGTCTTGTAGGTTGAGCCCTTAACCTGTAGGGTCTGATGCTATCTCCAGGCAGGTATCGTCAGAATTGAGTTGAATTATGGGATATCCAGTTGGTGTCCCAGAGAATCCCTCAGATAAGTGGGGAACCCTCTCCCATGTTGGAATTAAGTGCAGAATTTTATGTATATATTGATTTAATGCAATTCCAACAAAATTCCAAATGGGATTTTTTTCAAGAAAATCAACCTGTTGAATATCAAAACTAAGTGGTAGAGAAAATTTCAAGAATGGCCAAGATACGAGGTCTGATAATTAAGTTCGTGAACTTGTTGCAATGATGTTGCTAACCTTTTTTGATATCAGAGGGACTATTCATCATAAATTCATGACAACTGGACAAACAGTTAATCAAGTTTACTATTTGGAAGTGCTGAAAAGGCTGTGTGAAAAAGTTAGACGACCTGAACTTTTCGCCAACAATTCATGGTTCTTGCATCACAACAATGTCCCAACTCACACGGCACCGTCTGTGACGGAGTTTTTAGCCAGTAAACAAATAACTGTGTTGGAACACCTCCCTACTCACCTGATCTGGCCTCCAATGACTTCTTTCTTTACCCGAAGACAAAGGAAATAGTGAAAGGAAAACATTTTGATGACATTCGGGACATCAAGGGAAATACAACGACAGCTCTGATGGCCATTCCAGAAAAAGAGTTCCAAAATTGCTGTGAAGGGTGGACTAGGCACTGGCATCGGTGCATAGCTTCCTAAGGGGAGTAGTTAGTGATATTCAGGATTAGGATTAGTTTGCAAACTTAATTGTCTTACCTTGTATCTCTGTAGAAAAACTACATTAGGTCTTCACCCTAATTGGATTTATTTTATTATAAATCTATATGTAACGCAGGATAATTTTGGTGTAGACATTTTTTTTCCCCCAATGGAGCAAATCTGGAGCCAGAAATAGACTCAGGAATTAATAAGAGATTTAACATTTATACTTGCTCTTTCTACTGTATATAAGGTTTCTCTCACTTCCTTCAGGTCATTACTTACATATCACTTCCCAATAAAGACTTATCGCTGGATACAAATTTCCAAATATCTATCTGCAATTCTTGTAAAAATATAAAATATTAAGATTTTTTTCAGGTATGGGTACAATAACTATCAAGAGCTTAATTAAGCAATTTATTTGAAGCATAATATAATATTTACACAGTGTAGGCAAAGTTGACAAACCAGGCCAAGAAGCAATAGTTTGTAAACCTTTCCTTAGATTAGTGATTAATATATTTTAGGATGTTAATCTCAGGTCCTATTTTGAGGATTCCAGTTTATTCCTAGCTCTTCCTCTTTGTATTAGTTGCAATTCTCACTTTCCAAGCTTATGCATGAATTGCAATCCCATCGCACCAAAAGCTTTTCCTTCCCCCTCAGTTTATCCAAATCTGATCCCTTCATCCAAGCTCTGGCTTCAGAAGTCACTCTTTTCCTATCTAGCTCTTGATGATAGTCCATGTCTACCCCAAGTCTGGGACTAAAACAGCTCTTTCCCCAGCCTAACCCCAGGTTTTCAATACCACATAATGCTCTCTCCATTTGAAACTGTCAGTTGCTTCTGGTCTACTTACGAGTAGTTTCTGCCATGTACCTGGACTCTACCTTCTGCAATTTATTAGTCCTTTAGAACCCTACTCTTCCTGCCTGGTTCATTTAGCTTCTCCACTGGCCACAATTTTTTTAGTTCCCTGACCCAAGCCCCTCATATTTTAGCACCTCACTTATTTATAATTTAACTAATACATGCATGCATGCTTGGCTCAAAGTAAGCACTCGATAATTGCCTGTTGAATGAGTGAATGAGTAAAAGTTCCATTTTCCAAATGTACAGGCTGGAGGTCAGGAACCAATTTTCTGTGTATTTTTCTCTGTACCTAACACAGCATTAAGTATACAAGAAGTACTACAACAGATTATTAAACTAAATAAATATACGAATTCTGTTGGCGTGGGTGAGTGAATGTGTCAGTTTGCATGTTATAGAGTATATGAGAGAGAGAAAAACAAAGACAAATAAGACAGAACGAGTTACTTGTTCACCCTTGGAGAAGTTAATACAACATTCAAAGAGAAGCTTTCTCCTAGATGAAGATTAAATATCAGCACACTGTTGTGCAACTTTTTGTTCTCTTTTCTAAGATACTTAGATGAAAAAGTTAGTTTTTCACTTACATAAGTTAAGATTTATATTTAACTTTTGAAGATTGGTAGCCTTTGGGTTTAATTTATTTTCTATTTCCTTGTCTCTTTCAAAGATATGCACTTCAGAATAACATCTCCCATAAACTTAGAGTTGTGATCTTGCTGTTATTGTCTGAAAACTAAACCTCTGTGTAGTCGAGCATTGTACTCAAATATTTGTTTTGTTCTATGTAAATAAGTGACCTCGATATGTCTGTAGAAGAAAGCAATCCTCAGATAAATCAGTGAAATGCACCAAGGAGCATAAAGACACAGGACACGTCCCAAATGAACTTTCAGGGTAACATCATCTCTGCGCAGGTGAGTCAAGATGCTTCAACATTGTTCACTGAAGCAGTAGAAGCGTTGACACCTCTCTACATTAGCCAGCACACCAGTCCTTCTGTGAGTGCCTTGTTGTACCTCCTGTCGAAGGGCAGCACACATCCATGGGCCGCTACTACCCATGCCAACATGAGGTGGCCCCTGCAAGGAAAGATGGAACTTTCCTTCCCTACTTTCCTCTCTGTCAATACTCAACAATGGCAAAGCCGAGACTGTTCCTTGAAGAACTGACCCCAACTAGAGAACTCCCAGAACTACATGTGTTGCCCAGGTAGTAATGGAGCCCTGTGATGGGCTCAGAGGAACAGAGCTGAGAACATAGGAGAATGTGACAAGCAGTAAGAGTTTCCCTTACTAGCCATTTGCCAACTTTGACCTGTCTATAAACCTTATGCCTTTACAAGGTGTGGTACAGAGCAGGCACTCAAATGTTTTTGTTGAATGAATGAAAGCATTTGTGAGGTGGGATTTTAATAACAATTAGATATATGTACACATAGTCTATGGCCAGTACTTGGTGACAAAAAGGGCTAATTAATGTTAGCACCCACTATTCATCCAGCACTGTTGGGTGATGAATGACAATGCATGATTACTCTGCTAAACAACAACATGAAAACACAAGTATTTTCTGTTTTGGTATAAACTTCATGTTCGTTTCTGGTTGGTTAGTCAAATGCCCTACATCTCTTTTCTTAACATCTTCTTGAACACATTGTATTTTTCACATTTAATAGTGTCAAGACTTTTCACAGTAGGGTTTACATTTGATTTTGGCACACAATAGACAATTCCTAAGGCAGCTATAATTCCAATCCATTAGACTAATGGATTGCAGCTGCTGTGAGCAATGAGCATGTCATCATTTAATAATAAAGTCTAGTAAGACATAAAATATAAAAATAAATAAACTGAAAAAAAGACTATATCTGGCTCACACAGATATTTCCTTTTTGTGTGTGTTATAAAAGCCTAGCAAATAGGCAGAATTAACAGGATTTTTAGAAATACATATAAATATATATGAATAATTACATTATAAAATATTGAAAAAGTTACAAGTGTTAAATTTTTGTTCGGGAAGACTTGGTTAATCGATATACTTTATTTCCTTTCTTTCAATTTCTACTTTTAAAAACGCATTATTACTACATGCCTTTGCTTATTTATTACACTATTTATCATTATAGATTTTTTTTCAAGTGGATATTAACAGACCACATTCTTGAGGCTTTCTTAGTATGAAAAACTGCTCGGGGGGGGAAGCAGATTTGCCATGAAAAAAGTAAAGCATCGCTGAAGAAAGTGTGTATTTTTCATTTCTCTGAGCCATTTGTCTGAATTGCAGAAAAGCAAATATGTTATTAAATTAAATTCATGGAGTTAAAAAAGGAAATTTTATGTTCTCATACACACCTGGCTTCTCTGCTCAAAACAGTGAAATTCTATCCCTGGGGAGAAGATTGAGGAGGAAATATGAAACGCAAAATCCACCTGGTCTAGCCTCATAATGAACTATTTCACTAGTAATTAATGATCTTTTCTTTGTTCACGTCACATGCATTAGAACCGGAATTCCTTCAAAGAAATACTCCTGTTTTTATAAAAACAGTGCTGTTAAAATACATTGCATATCACTAATATCTGGACCTCTCTCACATGGTTAATTAATGTGAAATATCATTTCTGATGTTCATTCTGAAAAATGTCACTTTAAAAGTAATTCTCTTAATGTTTCATCAAAGGCAGTATACACTTTGGTTTGTTTATCAAAATGAAGTGGTTTGTAAAACAAAGGTGAGGGGAAAAGAAAAAAGAAGAGGGAAAAAAATGATTAGAAAGGAAGAGTAGGAAAGGAGAAGAGAGAAGAGGGGATGAGAGGGAAAGGAAGAGGAGGAGAGAATAGGGGAGGGGAGAAGAAATCGCTTCCCAAAGGGAAAAGCATGAGAAAGCCATGATTTTGACCCAAGACTGATTTGCATATATACCCCAGCCTGGAGTAGTGAAGAAAAATGTGGGAAAATAAGATTAAAAAAAAGCCTTAGAGGCATCTGTCTTCATTTAAAGAATGTCTTCATTACTGAGGTTGATGTGAATACATGTATGTAGTTAAAGTGTTTAGGGGTTGAGACACTTAGAATCTAACATCCCCTCCTCCCATCAGCTTAGGAATGTGTATGTTGGTGAGAAGTTTGCTCCAAACCAGAATCACCTGGGAAAGGCTTTGAGTGTGTGCTAAAGAAGGTAACAGAAATGCCTCCACCATCACCACCCCAGGCAGGCAATGCTGAGGAAGGCGTGTGCGCCCCAAAATGCAGCTTTTATGACATAAAGATGCTGGACCAGCTTACCTCTTCAGGCAGAAACCGAGTGACCAGCACAATTGTTAGGGCTCTCACTAGTTCCAGGAGAGGGAACATAAGCAGCTTTGTGGGACAGCAGAGCTAAGAGGCTGCCAGTGGCAGGGTGGCAGGTGCCAGTGATGAATAAAATAAGTTTGTCATTGGAGTGCAGTTTCTAGGCAGGGAACCTACCTGGGTCTGCCCCTGGTATTCCATACCAGGAAAGAAAAACCCCATGGGTCAGAACGAAAAGGACCCACAGACCGCCTCCAACTTTTTCCGAGGATACATGGCTGGAAGACATGGGTGAAAACTAGGAACACTCTGAGAGGAAAGGATTCAAGGGCAGAGTTTGGAATCAATATACTTTATTTCCTTTCTTTCAATTTCTACTTTTGCCTGGACTTCCTCGAATGCCTGGACTTCCTCACTCTGAAGTTCACACTGAAGCCACCCCAGCAGGGGAAGGTGGCCAGAAACTCGCCAGAAGAAATGGTGTGGGGACAAAACCCCAAAAAAGCAGTTTCCAGGCTCTCGGCCTCACATAGAAAGGTGCTGGCTCGGGTAGTAAATGGCCATCAACTGTGATCAGATGCCAGCAGCTGTGGCTAGTTGGCCGTCAGCTGTAACCCGTAGGCCATTGGCCACTAATATAACGGCTGTGGCTACGCTAGCAGGAAAAGGAATGAGGCTAGCAAGAAGGTGGTGGCTGGCAAGCACGGACTGCTGTTAGGCAGATTGTGTAGATCCTGCTTCCTGTGTCTCCAGCCCAGCCGCCAGCGAGAATATATTGATTTGATTCCCCTATCTATGGCTCCGTGGGTATTCCTTTTTGGCCTTACCGTGTCCTGCGTTCTTGGGCGGGGAGTGGGAGCTGAGACCCTGCACGACAAATGGCTAATGATGAAGCAGCCCAGGCACCACCCAAATCTAGGGACACTATGTGTGGGGGCTAGTGAGGGGGGAGGGGAATGCATCCTGTGACCACCCAGCAACTGCTAACCAGGCTCTGTTGGAAGCACAGCATGTTTCCTGGAGCTCTTTAGGGAATTTAAAATAATGTACTTCAGGAACATACATGGAGCTTTCTATCAATGAGCCAGTCTAGAAGTGTCAGGACTGTCACAACAGATGAAGTTGCTAGAAAATGGATTGGGATTTTTGTTGCCAAAAAAGCAGGTTCTTAGTGTTTATCACAGTTCCTGCGGGGCGGCCTGAGGGGTCTCTGGTCCTGCTCCCCACATAAGAACACAGGACATGGTGAGGCCAAAAAGGAACACCCACGGAGCCATAGGTAGGGGAGTTATACCACTATATTCTCACTGGCGGCATCTGCCTCACTGCAATCTGCTCTTGCTAGCTCAGCCACCATCTTCTTGCTAGCCCCCATTTTTGTGTGTGTGTGTGCTAGCGTAGCCACGGCAGTTATATTAGTGGCCAATGGCTCACTGGTTACAGCTGACGGCCAACTACCACAGCTGATGGCCATCCAATCACAGTTGATGGCCATTTACTACCTGAGCCAGCACCTTTCTATGTGAGGTCGAGAGCCTGGAATCTGCTTTCTGGGGCTCTGTCCCCACACACAGGAAAGAATTCAAGGACACACTGAGTAAGCCAAGCACCCAGTAGATTAGTTAGAGATGGACAGTATACTCTCAAGATAATAAAGGGGCTTGGAGAAGGGCAGCTGCCCGGAAGAAAAGTGGGAGTTGGGAATTATACTTAAAATGAAGCATGAAATATTCAAGACTTAGGGGTGGCGTTGTAGGCATTCATAGGCGGGTCCTTGCTGATCACTCTTTTCCCTCTGATCAATCATTTCCCTTCAGAAGGACATTTTTGTCCTTATGTGGCTCTCTCAGAACCGTCATGGCAACCCAGTGGTGGAGATCTTCCTTGGATGCCATGCTAATAATATTATAATCTATTATAATCAGCTAAAGTTCACCTAAAGTGGCAAGATGATGTCCTCTCTCAGATGCCAAAATCCAGTCCTGGCTGGATTGTAGTGGACTTTTTCTCCTTAACTGCTGGCCTCGCCTCCTCCTTCCTCTCCTCTCCCCTTCCCTCATGGCCCTATGCTTCCTGCTGCAATAATATTTTGACTCTTTTATTTAAGTGTTTTGACAACCTAGAGACATATTTATTGTCAATCATCCATCCTTCCTTCAAATTCTCCTCAGTATTGCAAATAAAGGATTATTTTTTTTCAGTGGGCTTCCAAGATAAAACTAATTGTCATATTAAAAATTAAAACTGGTGACTGTGTATGTAGAAGCTGTTTCTAAAATCTTTTGATTTCAATGTAGCTAATATTCATAACTTTCTACAGAATCCCTAAAAATAGCTGAGGCATTTTGGTAAAAGTTGAATTTTTTAATACCCAACTTGATCCAATTATCTTTTGATATGAGACTATGAGAGAAGTAGCACAAAAAATAAAATTGCAATAGTAGTTAGCACCAAAGCTGATAAAATTGCAAATCTTTAATAAATTGACTTTTAGTTTTTAGCAAAGAATCTTCAAGGATATACTTAACAAAATTACAATAGAACTCTTTATGTAGTATGTCTGATTATAAGGAATCATTTAGTTAACCTAGTTTGAGGTGAATTTATTAAAAATATTGATTTTCTTTGTTATATTTAAAGTTAAAATGATCAAATAATAAAGTCACGTATATATACACAATAATTCAGTTTCTAATATTTTAATTATGCTATCATAAATTTTTTAATGGTACTAGTATCTAAAGGGAAAAAGATTCTATCTATATTTCAAATATGTTGTATATGTTACAGAGAGAACTCTGAATCTTTTAAATATATTCTTCTTTAGATAATAACCAAATCATTAGTGGATTAATAATTTTTCAGAAACAATTAAACTAAATTTAAAAATACTTTTCTAGCTAACATAAATTTATACTATGAATTGAAGCTTCCATGAAGCTTTTGCAGGTAAACAACTTAAAAATCATCTTACAGTATTATATAGTTGATGGACAATAGAATCTTTTAACAATTTAAAATAGTCTTTGAAAAGGGTTCTGAAATCATCTCTATGGAGAGATATTGATCAGAAAAACATGAGATCATTGCCTATGAAAAAAAATAGTTCAGCATTCACTTCACAAACACTCGACAGTCACTTAAATCTGTGGTCTTTAAAATGGGAAATGTGTTATGTCACAGTAGCAAATTTTTGTGTATAGATAGAAGCTATAATAATGGATAAATGTATCATATATTGACTTGATCATCTCTAATAAGCTTAAAACAAGAACTTCGTGTGAACACAAATCATAAATCAGAATTTAAATGTATATTATCTCAAGTACTTCACCTGATTTTCAGCAAGTCTAATTTCCATTTCTCTCACTTTCTTCATCTTTGTCAGCTACCCCTTCCTGTTTTCAGTTAGCATGTTTTCGGTAAGTTCAGGGATCCAGATATTGACACATAGTATAAAATCAACTGGTAAATTTAACTTTATATTTCATTTCTAGATTATCTTTCACAAACAGGACTTTTCTGTCTTTGCTGCATTTCAAAAACCACATTTGGACTCAGTTTTGCTTTACATGTAGCAAAGTCTACATTCTGTGTCTGCTATATTATAAACAAATATGCAGCCTGCAAATAACTGTATTTATGTCACTCTCAAATAGCTGACATCAAGGTTGTTTTTAACACACTATAAAGACATTTTAAAGCCTGTAGTCTCTAAAAGATTTAATCTGAAAAATATTTCTTTGAAGGTTAGCTGTGTCACTGGATAGATTGTGATACAAGCATGTTAGATATGGCGGGGAGGATACTTCATTCCCCAAAGGTGTAACACCTGAGCAAATCTTTAAAGTATACTAACATTGAATGCTGGGCTTTAATATAATACACACATTTTCTTTTATTCCAAATTTATAATGGTGGTCTGAACAAGGTAACTGTAAATAAATCAGCATCTATGACCAGAAGAAAAGTAACTGGCCTTGGACTTTTATTTTTGTATGAAAAAGTTGTAAAGACTTAGGCCGAATAAGTCTGCCCACAAAGAAAAAAGAAATGTGCTTTATCCCTTGTGGACAGCTATGAGAAATCCTTGTTCCCTCAAAGAAAGTCTGACAATAAATAAAAGATATTCGCTTTAAAAAAGGAGTGTTTTTTTACTGCTGTGTTTGGTACATTTAGTCCTTTTCCTAATATAAGGTTTCCTTCCCTATCCTTGGAGTGGATTTTATTCATTCCAGGACAGAATGATCAAGAGCAATCAACATTCTTTTGTTAGGTCCAGTATTTCCTCTCACTATTTCTGAGCTACCATTCAAGGCTCCTCTGAGTCATAGAGTAAAATTCTTTTTTTGTAAGTATCGGGACTATGAGAACATGATAATCTAAACAAGGATGCATGTCCCTGAAATTCCATTTTTTTTATCTTTTCTTGAATTATATTGACCTAAAGAGTTCATTTCCTTTGTATTTTTAAAGAAAATACGAAAAAAGCAACTGTCTCAAAAAAAAATAAAATCATATCAAAATCTTGCCAAGTTGTAATAGGCTATCTTTAAAGAATCCCTGTAAGATGCAGTCTACTATTCAACAGGGGCATGATCTATTCATTCTAATACCTTGGATGAAAGGACACAGATCTATATTATGTATATCCACATCCATTCCCACTTTAATTGAAAAACAGATGCCTGAGTAAAGAGCTAAACGTTTAAAACAGGTATACATTTCTAAGAACCTTTGCAATTCCATTTATTGATAGCCCAACATTTAAAATGTGCTACACTGACTGCGGGTCAAAAGTCAGAGTTTTCAATATAAAATATATTTTACATGCAAATTTTTTTGTTTAATATTATGTCCTAAAAGAAATCATGTGTAATTAAACAACAACATGTGATGTGGAAAAAATCATTTAACTTAAAGTATTTTTTACTTTGCAGCCCGTAGCTGTAACAATTTATGTGAAGCTCTTAAAACAGTCCAGTGACACCCATCCATTAGGTGAAGGAGGACAGCACCTTCTAGTGGAATCTACAAATGAAAAATGTTTCTCAGGCTTGTAGCTGAGAAAATGTAACATTTCAAAATGTCTTTGTCCCCAAGTTCCTTGCCAATAGGATGCTCCCTGCTGTTAAAAGTTATTGTACTTCCTTATCTGCTTGCATAACTTATCACGCAGACTTGGCATAAAGATGACAAGTTAAGCTAAAAATCTGTCAAAACAAAGAAAAACTAACAGGCATCTCTATGGCTGAATTAAAAATGGAACATGTGCCAACTAGAATAAAATGGATGCTTTATAGATGCTTGTTCAAAAAATAGGTACATATGACTTTGCTGAACCGAACACAGTTCTGTGCAACCATTTATTTCCCAGGTATAGTGCAAGGGACTTTGAATCCATAGGTGAAGACACAGGCCCTGCCCTCAAGGACATATGAAAAGGAATAGCTAACACTATTGTGCTCTCCGTGTCCCACTCACTCCTCCAAATGCTTTCATATATTAACTACTGTTACCTTAATTCATCTTCACAAGACTACACAGTAGGTGAAGTATTATTCACCTTTTATAGGTAAGGTACAGAAAGTTAAAGGAACTTGTCCCAGATGATACAGATACTAAGTGATGGGTTTCAACCCAAGGCAATCCAATCGAGAGTCTCCACTTTATCTATTCCCCCATGCTGCCAGTTTTGCAGTGCTGTTAAGGAGCCACACATGTAAATGTACAATTCCGATATGGCGATACAAGTGATAACCAGTATGAAAAACAATTGCGGTTGTGGTGAGGACTGGGTGAACATGGAGGGGAGCAACAAGAAAGGATTCCCATAGAAGCGGGTGCTTGAGCAGAGCCTGGAATGAACTGGGAGAGTTCATTCCCCAAGCAGACTAGGAAAGCACAGTCATCCCAGGCAAACAGAGTGTCTGCAATCATGCTGAATATTTTGTGAATCACAATATGCACTAAATTAACTGAACTCAAGATTTCATTCATCTTAGAAAAAGTAGTAAGCAAAATGTTTTTAATCATCATTGCTACTGTTTATTCTGCATTCAGATGAACAATGAATTATTTCAAAAGTATTGGGGTGACAGTTGAGATTTGTCTCCCATTAACTTTTACAACCAGGTATCCCTCAAAATCAAAGAATGAAAGTATAAATAAGGCAAAACACTCCCATTTGGCTATGTCTCCCTCCACGTGTCTTATTCTTGGGCCACATCCCGTGGCAAATATTGGCTCACCTCAGGCACAAATGACCTCAGCCTGACCAAGAAAGGCCAGGTTGGCAAAGCAAAGGATCTTCCTCTCTATTAATGAGAAGGAACTAAATTAATTCAGCTGTATCCGCTACTTGTGTTCTGTCTCCTGAGTAACCATCCGAGAACAGAACAGCAGCTCATACTGTAAGAGCCCAACTTTCCAGCTAGCCCTCAACTAACCTGGATCCCACATGAGCTCTCCCACAAAGAACAGAATCTGATAAACTGAGATGCTGGACTTCTTACCTAGTTCTTTCCAGCATATCCTTCTGAAGCTGGGTCCTCTAAGGATCAACTAAAAGAAAACTCATGTAGGAATATCATCAGACAATATGGAATTTAAGAGATAATACTCTGGCTGCATGCAGATGACCCTACTGATATAATCCACTTTAAGAGCAATTTGACATCTATTAAACTTAAAAATATGCATAACTTATCCAGCTACTTCATTCCTAGATATGAAACCCAGAGAAGCTTTCAAGAGTTTGTGCATAAAAGCAGCTTCACAAAAAATTTACCATAACATTGTGAGAAAATAATCAACATGCCCATCAACATGGGAATGGATGAATAAATGTGGTATATTTATGTGGTGAAATAATACACAATTTAAATACATAAAACAAATCTATATGCATTCCATAAACAGATATGTTACAATATTAACCAAAAGTCTACTTTCAGTCTAAAAACATTCATGTAAATTAAAAAGCAATGCTATTTATTATTTATTGATACATGTATGTGGGGACAAAGCCCCCAAAAAACAGTTTCCAGGCTCTCGGCCTCACATAGAAAGGTGCTGGCTCGGGTAGTAAATGGCCATCAACTGTGATCAGATGGCCAGCAGCGGTGGCTTCAGCTGTAACCCGTAAGCCATTGGCCACTAATATAATGGCTGTGGTTACACTAGCAAAAAGAAATGGGGGCTAGCAAGAAGATGGTGGCTGGCAAGCGCGGACTGCTGTTAGGCAGATTATGTAGATCCTGCTTCCTTTGTCTCCAGCCCAGCCGCCAGCGAGAATATATTGGTTTGACTCCCCTATCTATGGCTCCGTGGGTGTTCCTTTCTGGCCTTACCGTATCCTGCGTTCTTATGTGGGGAGCGGGAGCTGAGACCCCACCAGACGCCCTGCACGACAAATGGTGCAGCGAGCAGGGTCCTCTGCGTGACAATGTATATCTTACATAAATACTTGTATGTATCTTAAAATTTCTTAAAATATAATATGGTAAAATATAATGATGGTCACTAAATTCAGAATCGTGTTTGCTTCTGGGGAAGAAGAGAGGGAAATCACACTGGAAAGACAACTTAAAATATACCCTATAATGTTCTAGTTCTCATAGAAATATTCTAAAGCAAATATACTGGTGTTATATTGATGATGGTGAGTTCATGGTTATCTGTACATTATCTTATATAATGGCTTTTCTCTTCACAATTATAAAGGAAAGAAGCAAAGTCCAGTTTGAGGATAATGTTGGAAGTTGAGTGGAGGGCTGTGTTGCCGATGATAATAGGCCTGAGAATTTTCTTCTCTTTTCAACTCACATTCAGTATCCTATATTTGTCATTAATTCTGCATTGACTCGTCCAATATCTCTTTTTCTTTCTTTAAGGCACTAAACAGCATTCTAAATAGAAACAAATATAAGTAATTAGCCAGGAAAGAGTGAGATTGTTTTTGTTTCCTTTTTAATCCCCTTAAATGTTACCCTTAACACTAGCAGGACCATTGATTTTTATAAATCAACTATTTTCTGAATCTCTTAGGATGACTACTTCATGTGCTTTCTAACCAACAAATTAACTCCATTCTAGAACATTGAATCTTGTTTTATTTTGGAATAACTCAACTAAAACAAAATGGTGAGAAGACTCTGGTTGAGTAATCATAGTTTAATTCTAGGTAGTTAACGCTACAGAATTCAGGAATAGTGGACTTGAATTATTTGTAGTTAAGTGTAGAACATAAACGAAGAAATAGGAAGACAAAAAGGAAAAAGAAACCTATCATTTAATGACATTTTTTTTTTTTAATTTCCAAGTTGGTGGTTTTACCTTAGGCCCTGAACAAGCCAGATGTCCTTAACACGGTGAGTCTCACAGTTCATACCAGAATGAATGAATATTAACATGAAAACCAGCAAACCAAACATGTTTAGGGTTAGGCAGAGCTGGCTTTGGACATTCCAAAAAAAAAATAATAAATATATATATATATATATGTAACTTCATGGAATAATATATCGTTAAGTCAATTTGAGTTCTAGAAAATAAATTACATCAACTTCAATATTTAGTAATTTCTCTAAATTTTCCCTACAGCTAGCACTTCTATAATTTCATTTATTTCCAAAAGAAGTTTATATAGTAAGTAAAGCAGATATTATCGCTATTATTATACCTGTTTCATGTCTGAGGAAACCAATGCTAATCAAATAAGGTGACTTTGTCACATACATATATCTGGTAGTCAAACCTGTGGATTAAGTTGAGGTTTGATCATTTTTCCAGTTTTCTACGATGAGCTTGTAGCAGCAGTTATGCAGTATTTCAAAAACACAGCAGTAGTTGCTTTAGTTGTTATAGCAGCCTTGTTGTCAATTTATCTTAAATTTGACTGTAAAGTAAATGTTACTAATTCTCTGTTTTAGAACACCCTCTAGCTCTTTCGTGTCACAGAGATACAAGGCAGTAGAAAGCAAGCAGTCCACCATGATTGTTTCTTGGCAGCTTTCTCCGGTCAGTATCACATAAATAAGGAATTTATTCTGACCATGGTATTGGTAGTTTATTATTTTGTGGCTGAAAAAAGGACAGCTGACAGGGTGCTTTAAAATGAAAATTGTGACATTTACTAAGAGAGCAATGATCTGATAAAGAAGCAGGTGGTAGTTTTTTACCATTCAGATAGATGGAAGACCTACAAATGAAGTTATTTTCCCATCCTGTTAAAACAAATCAGCTACAGTAATTCATGCTCTCTTTTTCCTGCCTGATCTGTGCTTTGTGTACAATTAAGTATTAAGAGACTATTTTTCTATTGAGTAAAATTCAGCACGGTGTGTATTGATTTCCTTTGAAGTCACTGCAATTGTCTAAGCCATTTCAAGTTTGTATAGGACCATAACGTGCATTTAAAATGACCAAAAGAGTGCAAGGATTCTAGGCAAATATAACTATTATAGTTTACACCGATAATATCATAAATTTAACAGAATTCTCCAAAATTGCCTTTCTATATATACTGCAGACAACATAAATGCTATAACAATGATATTGATTTCCTTGGGACATAAAACCTATTTGCCTAGAATTTTATTGTTGATCATGTTGCTAAATATTCAGTTGTAGGAGTCTGTATGGGATCCTCCAAATTTACTATTTTAAGTAGTTCATTACAACCTATTTCGTTAGCCTTTGCCTGTATACCCTGCAGTCATAGTCTGAGAAAAGATAAATAAACAAAAGCAATAGATTCATGGCTCACATATTTTAATTATTTGAATTGTAAGTTACAGCTGCTCATACACATTGATAGAAATAGACAATTGCAGTACTCTGAAGGAGCTTCAAATAAATGTCGAAAGAAATTCAAAGGTTGTACTTTCACTAATTTCATAATGCGCTGGTCTCTTTTGACTACTCATCTTCTAAAGCTGAGTTAATTCCTGAGGCTTTATAGCCTGGGGAAGGCCATGGTATAATAAAGGTCTTGGCAGGAGGCTGGCAGGTGGTCATGACAGCCTGTGTGTCCCAGGATATATTCCCAGTTCATCTGGCAGAAGTGAATGCATGTGATATTATGTCCAAGAGTTCTTTTAAAGGGCCAGAATCATCTTGGAATATAGTGAGCTTTTCTTGCTTATCTAAGAAACTTAGGTTTCTAGGAGTATTAGAAGTATTTGTCTTTCTACATTTCTTAACACTGATCTCTTTTTCCCCTCTGAGGTTCTAATGTCTAACTACAATAGGTTGATTTAGATATCCAACACTGTTGTCTCTTGTTGCTTTTTGGGGAATGGCAAATATCATATTTTTAAAATAAGTGACCCCCATGTAGTTAACTTCACTCAAGCACTAAAAGTATTATTCAGATAGAAGTTTTTCTTCTGTGTTGTTTTTTTCTCCCCTATTTCCTATCTCTTTAACATTTTATCCACTGGGGAAAGAATTAAATTAGATGTAGCCTGATGGAATGACCCTTAGTACCACTCTAATATTAGAGTTTATACAAATTTAAACCATCAAATCTTCAAATCAGGATTCCCTATTCTGTTCTCAGACACATTTTAAATATTCAGAACTATCTTTTAATACATTTTAAAGTTATTTTTTTTTATTTAAAGTTTATTGGGGTGACAATTGTTAGTAAAATTACATGGATTTCAGGTGTACAATTCTATAATACATCATCTATATTTTACATTATGTGGTCACCACCCAGAGTCAGTTCTCCTTCCATCACCGTATATTAGACTCCATTTACCCTCTTTTAGAACTGCCTCCCCCCTTACCCTCTGGTAACCACTACACTATTATCTATGTCTATGAGTTTTTGTTTCTTCATTTGTTTGTCTTGCTCTTTAGTTGTTTTCAGTTTTACATACCACATATCAGTGAAATTATATGGTTCTTGACTTTTTCTGCTTGACTTACTTCTCTTAGCATTATAATCTCAAGGTATATTCCTGAAATTTTTAAATTATTTTATGAAATAAACACAGGACTCTGCCTCATCTGTGTTTTAATTAAATTCATATTTGGGAGATAAAAGAAACCAAAGTGTATCTTACATTGTGTTTTATTTATCGTGTTTTATTTTACTGCTAAGCTTACCTTGCTTTTCCTAGTCAGAGGCTAACATAGTTCTCTTTCAAGGAGATTCATAATAAACTTCTAGAAAAACATCCTGATTAGTAATGAAAGTTGTGGTTAAAATTCAAAAACAATATTGCCTTGGGAAAAATTTCTGTCTTCCTTTCTTAAAATGGAGCATTCAGATGAGATAGACATGCTTCTTTGAAAACATACCCATCAAAGCTTTTCTGGCAGAACGTTTTTGCCTGCTGTGTCTTTATTGATCCAGTCAAGCTTCACATTCATGTTGGATGTATTTATAGGTATTAATGAGAGAGAATATGCAGTCCAAAAAAGTTAACATATTTTTAAGAAGTCTTGAGCTAATCAGTTCACCAGACAGAGAAGTGTTACATTTCCAAAATGACTTAATGTGAAATGAGATGTTTTAGAAGTAGTATTATAGGTGATTGCAAATTATTAAAATGTAATTTCAGTAAAATTAAAATGGAACTAAATTTAAAAAATTAAGTCAATGTCAACCACTGTTTGAGAACACAGGTAAACTATTGAAAGAAAAAAAAATAAATTTCCAGAATAGAAAATTGCAAAAACTAATAGAATTTTTTTAATTGTTACACTGTATGATTTAAACTAGTATTAGTACTTGATCTTCCCTATAAAAATAATTGATGAATGTCTTGAAATATTCAAAACATGTATAAAAGGAGAGAATGTAATTTCTAATGGTTATTCATTTTCCACAAAAACCTTTTTGAGTATAAATATAAATTCTACTTTATCAAAAATTTAAATAAAAACTATGAAAAAGAAAAAAGAAAGATACGTACAGAAAAAAGTTGAATACATGTTTTTAAAAGAAGCTTAATGCATAAATAAGATTTATTGATTTAAAAATTGAAATAAATATCTCTTCAGTACAAAAAAGCTTTGATGTACATGTTTTGTACAAAAGTGTGAGGAGAAAAACACTCAAAATTACTAGAACGACTATAAGATAGCACAATTTTTCTATAAAACAATTTAATATGATATATCTAAAACTACAATTCTATTTCTGAAATTCATCTTAAGAAAACAATCAGACAAGTATGCCAAAATGATGCTGATATAGTGCAAAATTGCTTATCATAATGTAAAACTGGAAATTTTAATGCTTAATATCAAGTATCAGGCACACTGTTGCATATGCATTCAGTGGAATATTATGTAGCGATATTGGTGTAAATATGTCAACCTGGAAAGATAGTATATTGTCTAGCGGAAGACTCTAGTTTTTAACAATTTTTAGAGTATATGTCCATTTTGGAACGAGTGTATTCATTTATTTAATTGCATGTACATCATACATAAAAATGTCTGGGAAGTTACATGGTACATGGTAACAATGTAAATAAATAGCTAGTGAAGTTTTTGTTAGACTTTTTTTTGTTTTGCTTAAATACTCTAATTTATTTCCAATAACTGTGCATTTCTTGCAGAATAAATAATGAAAGTGATACCCACTACCCAGGGTAGAAGCAGCAGCAGATTTCATCTTACCTCAGTGGGCTCTTGACATTAAATAGGCCTAATTCTCTTAGCAACAACATTTAAGAGATGAGGAAACTAAGGTGTTGGTAGATTAATAGACTTTCTTCATGTCACAAAGTCAGTACATCAACTGACCAGTATTAAAACTCATGTGTGCCTAGCACCCAAATAAATGCCTCCTTACACATGTAGAACATTTTAAACAGTTTCCTTCAGCAAATAAACCAAGTTCTGACTATACAGAATTTGCATTGACTATATTTGTATGGATCTATCTACTTCATGGATCTAAGCAGTGCAGACATGGCAACAATGTGTGTTCTTCTCTGATACCCTCCATGATGAGATGCCTCCCTACTCTGTCCTCACTGTCACAGGGATGCTTTGGCTTTGCAAACCCCATTTCCAACACTACCCTTTCCTGTGTCCCTCTAAGCAGCCATCTGCCTCCCTCATCCCCCAATGGACATGTTTTGATAGTCCTTGGCTATCGCTCAGAGAAAATGGCTTACAATATAAGAACTACATCTTTGTTATTCTCTCCCATTGCAATACAATCCTTAGCCGTATACTTCATTTCCTCCAGCTGCTATGCACACCACACTCAGACTACATGAGCAAGGCAATTTTACAAGACAACTTCACTGTAAATCTACAGTTAAGACCAGAGATTACATGATTTTAGGATTTATCCATCATTTTTATAATGAACTTGTCTTACAGAATATTTGAATTATTTTCTCAAATAGAGGGAAATTGAGTTATTATGCAAAAAGTTAAGATATCTGCATATTATTTTATCTTGCCTTCAAATGCATTCCATTACTTCATCACAGAGGTTATAACTTCCCCCAACCTGGTTAGCTGATAATAACATCAAAATTTTCATCATAATTAGCTGGAGAAGGAGACTTAGAAACTTATGAAATAATGGTGATAAAAAAGACCACCAGAAGCTAAAGTTGCTATGACTTACCCATCAATAACTAATAATCCCATAAACATATCATTTCTATCACATGACTCAAAATTTACTTCTGAACAAAATCAATAAAAGTTGATTGAACTTTTATTGGAAAGATATTGGTTAATATTTTGTTTACAATGACAGGCTAAAGTACAAATCATATGTAAAGTACAGGTTTTCAATTTTAAATCATATGTAATATTCTATGGAAATCATTTGATTCCTTCTACTTTAGCATAGAAAGAAGAAGGAGAAGGAGGAGAAAGAGAAGTAGAAGAAGTAGGAGAAGGAGAGAGAAGAAAGAAAAAAGGAAAGAAGGAAGAGAAGGAGGGAGGAAGGAATATAAGAAGGAAAGAAGGACAGGAAGAAGTAAGGAAAGAAGGAAGAAAGGAAGGAAAGAAGGGAGGGACAGGAGGGGGAAGGAGGAAAGAAGGGCTAACACCACACCAGCAAAAGGAGGACAGCACTGTGTTTCCAAAAGCAATAGAAAGCCATTACTTCCTGACAACCCTCCCAACTACCACCACCTCTTAAACATAACCAATTAGGTTTCAGGCCATCTGAGGATGATGAGTTAGTGAATCTAGGACACAGGCAATAGAGGGTAATAAAGAGTTGAAAGGAGGAATATTGGAAATACTGAAGGTGGGATGGATTTGATAGAATGGTAGAGACCTGGGCCCTGGCTATGTGCTGGGCCCCAAACGGCATCTCTGGAAGAAGTAGCTGGATCCTGAACCACAGTCTAGAGGACAGTAGTCAGAGTCTCTGCAGGAATATCTGGGCTCAGTGGGCAGTGCTAAAAGTGGAAAAATCTGCCAAGAATGAGACCCATTTCTGAGGAGTCTGGGGCATATTGCCTGGGAATGCAGAGGGTGGCATTCAGCAATAGTGTCAAGTGGCAAAAGGGATGACAGCAAAGGGGAAACTTCCTTTGTCTGGGGCTACAAAGCCATTCCTATCAGCATGAGTTCTGAGGATTAAAATTCAAATGGAGTTGATACCTAAAATCACCACCAGTTCTAATTATGTTATTTAATTCTGTAACTGGCAAAAATGTTGTCACTTAAATAATTTTACTTGAATAGTCCCTGGAATTATTTTAATATACTCTTGCTAAAAATAAAATGGTCGGCCTTGTATCTAATTAGCCACATTGAAAATAAATTAATTACCTCAAAAAAAAACTATAGCCAATTATATTTCAAGGTGTTTAGTTATGTGTTAAGGGATTATAGATAAATGTTTTCAATATTCAAGTTACTTGTGTATAATTTAACTAGGAAAATGTCTAATTTTTATTAAAGATCTGAGGATGAAAACTTATTTGAAGACTTAGAACATTAGAGACATACCGTTAAGTATAAATGCCACGTTCATGCTCTGTGATCAGATGACAAAATTTTGACTTTATAGACACACTTAGAGTGGAAAGGGAACTTAAGAGAACCTAGTGTTGCCATCACCTGACATTAAATGCCCTCTTTAGACTCTCATAACATTCCTACTGATGCAAGAATTATTACATCCCAAGGTCCTGCCTCTCCAGAGTCAGTCAAAAGTATCTTTAGATTGTTTAGTTAGTAGAAAAATCTTTCTTATATTAATCTAAAATAATTCTCCTAGAAACTTCATCTCTTTTTCAGTCCAGTCTGAAACTATAAGTCAACAAGAAACAAATCCAATGCCTCTTACACATGAAAGCTCTTAGTTTCCCCTGTAGCCTTCTCTTCTATAGTCCAATGTCAAATTTCCTTCAAAGAGGCTTGTCTGTCATGCTTTCAATTCCCTTCACAGTTCTGCTCCCTTCAGCTTTGAAGATCTTCTGGTTTATCAGTATCTCTCCTAAAGTCTGATGCTCCAGGAGAAACACAATGTCCCAGCTGAGATGCAACCACATGATAGGAAAACAGGACCATCACTTCCCTCATGCTATCCTTTGATCAATATATCCAAGATTAAATTAACTTTTCATGGAGGTGTGAGTTACCATGACTCACATCAATGATGTGATTCACTATGTACATGTCAATTATTCCTCAATATAGCTTTAGAAAAGAAAAACAAAGGATAACACATAATGTTCCTCAATCTTCTATTTAAGTAAAATAAATGAATTAAATTAAATTAAAAAATGGCTGCCATGCCATCTGGATAGGATTAAATTTTCCAGAAGTAATCTGCACATCTATAAAATATCCCTTCATCTATTCACACTCATGAGGTCACTTTTTCTCAATACAAAAAGGAAAAGAGCAACTCTACGACGAGCCAAATGCACAATACAAGCTACTGTTCCAGAGAAGGTAGTTGGCACCATAATTGGTCAGTGAGATACACAGCATTTCCCTTTTCTTTGTTTTCTCCTTAACAGGCCCAGTGCATCAAGATTAGCATCTTCAAAGATGACAAATCCCAGACATAAAAGTGTTTTTCAATGAGCTGTCCAAAGCTCAATTTTATGAGCCAGATATTCATGGAAAATGGTGTTTGATTTGCTATTCTGGCACTTTTCCCCTAAGTCGTTTGAAATCCAGAAAATAATCAGATTTTTTTCATCAACAGGACTGAAAAAGAATGGCACTGAATAGAACTTAAAAACTATGATTTTGATGAAGGATTTAATTTCCACTAAATTTTCTCATCACAGTGTACGTTCGTGAAAAACTATTTCAGAAAAAGATAAAACTGTTAACTGGTAATGTTCTTTAATCTTCTTGTTATTTGTGTGTGCGTGTGTGTCTGTGTGTGTGTGTGTAAAAATACAAATATCAATAAGAATAAGCTTGTCACTTGATGTTGTTGTTTTTTCTAATAAAAGTCCCCACAGTAAAGATACCTAGCTGATATCTTATCATTTGACTGTCATATTAAGACCTCGATCTCAAAATCATGAAATCGGGCTAGGATTCATGCACACAATCTCTTTTCTTTGAATGTCACTTAACAATGAATATATTTATTGTTTGACTAAAACTACTCTGAGCAAATAATTAAGGATACAAATTCCCTTTTGTGTTCAGGAGAACCTTCTTAATATGTGTTCAAGCACCCAAATTACAGACTCTTTCTGATTCAATCCTATTGCTTTGCAAATGCTGGTCACTTAATATATATTTTTTTAATGCATAAGTGTATTCACCAGCATTTTTCTTCAATCACACTCTTGGCTACATGACATTTGATATACTGTACTCCATGGACCTGCTGGGGGAGCTCCAGAGAATTGGAGTAGCAACTACCTCAAGACCATACTCTTTTTCATGGGCTAAAAACGTAACACTTGGGACAATGTTCAGGTTAATGAAAATATTCTTCTTAACACAGAGCCCATAGTAGTTACTCTTAATCCAGCATTTCTTTTCATGAATGAGTCAGCAATTTTAACTGGAAAAGTAAAGTTGACCCTTGAACAACACAGGTTTAAACTGTGCAGGTCCACTTATACATAGATTTTCTTCAATAGATATTGTAAATGTATTATTTATTTCTTATGATTTTCTTAGTATTCTTTTTTCTAGCATAGTTTATGGTAAGAATGCAGTATATAATACATGTAGCATACAAAATATGTGTTAATTGACTGTTTATGTTATCAGTAAAGTTTCTGGTGAAAGGTAGGCTATGAGTAGTTAAGCTTTTGGAGATTTAAAAGTTACACACAAATTTTTTTGACTGCGTGGGGGGGTCAGTGCACTTAACTCCTGTGTGTTCAAAGGTTAATTGTACTTCAGAGGTCATCTAATCCAATTCTCTCTCTATCTAGATAGGAAACCAAAGCCCAGAGAAGTTGCTCAAGAAACCATATAACCCAAAATTATATACCCAGGCCTCTTGAGTTCCACTCATTTTCACTACAGCACACTACAACACTTCATACGATATTAAATGGTTGAATTAAATATGGCATTTTGAATAAAAATTAGAAAAACAAAGAATATTTTTTAGCCATTGAGATATTTTTTCTATTGTGTTTTGTCCTCACCTAGCTGACATCCCAGGCTCTCCTTCTTTACCTAACTGGCTCCTACTCATCTTTCAGGACTCAACTCAATGGTTATTTCCTCTAAAAAAAAAAAAAAAACTAAAAAAGCTTTCCATCACTCCCCATATTAAACTTGATTTCCCTGTTATATAATTCTCTCATATCAAGTTTCTTGCACTCGTAGCACTTACCTCGCTTATAACTGCACATTCTTCCGTGGCTGTGTGATTACCATCAGCCTTCTCTACTAGACTCAAACTTTGATAGGATCATGGATGGCATCTCTGATTTTGCCAACCCTGTACCCCAGTTCTTAAACCACTGTGTGCCAGCACACAGTAGGTACTCAGTACACACTCCTGGATTGAAGTCCCCCCTCAAGCTGACTTCCATAGCTTCGGTGTGAATCACAAAGTGGGGAAGACCACTAGAGACACAGTTTATTTCTGAAGTGAATTTAGAACATGTTTGAAGGTCTTCATATGAATCCTAAGGAAAAAATTAAGCCAAAAAATATCCATAACAATTAGAAAGCAAAGTTGTTTCCACAGAGGTGTTTCCACATAGCCCTGCCTGGGTTAGCTTCCTACCTCTGTGACCTGTTTTGTTTTGACCACAACTTCCATATCACCTCTGGTATTCAAAAGGCCTAAAGATCATGGTGAAGATTCAGAGAAACTCAAAATGAATCTTAAGAAGAAAAAATAACAAGTAATGGTTGTAAGAATATATTGCTTCCTCATTCGCACTTCATTTGCACTTTCCCTTCATTCTGAACTACTAAAAAAAAAGAAAAAAAGTACGAGCTCATGGATATCTCAAAACACACTTCTGATGGTGAGCACATTTAATGATTATTTTTCTGTAATGGATTAGTGAGTAAATAATGAACCATCATATAAGCTTTTTCTGGTTTGTTCAAACCCAGCAGTGACTTTATCTCCTTTTTCTCATTCCAAATAATTCCTTTGAGTCATATATCTACTCCTCATCTCTTGACTAACCAACCTACCTTTGCCACCACCTAGAAGGGAAAAAGTACACGTCAGAATGGGCAGAATAGGGAGCTCCAGCCCACAGCCCTCAGCTTGCCATTTTCTCTCCTCACCTGTTTTTGTCCCACAGAAATATGCTGTAGCCTACATGTGGATGTGAAATCTCACATGTCCAAGCTCCACTTACATCCCTACACACAGCTACCTTTTGGTCAGACCCTGAGCCTATAAAATGCAGCATCTTTATATGAGACACCTCAAGAGGATTAACCTGGGGAGGGGGCCTGGTTAGATGCTCAAAGCAGGGTGAATTAGAGATAGTATGGGAAGGAAGTGTGACAAGTCAGGTGTCAAAGACTTTGATGAATAAAAGACATAGTAAAGTTCAATAGAGGGAGGAATGATCAGGAAGGAGGGTGTGAAAATATAGCCAGATGACAGCCTTCAGTGCAAGAGAGATCAGCATGAACACTGATGTGAAATTTCTTGGAAGATGCTACGTGGAGCCAAGAAATAAATGTTGATACTACCTCCTCGTCCTATCGAAAGCAGGCCATGTGAAATTAAGAATCCATGATTGAAAGGCTGGAGAGAGAACCAAGTTTCAGTTAGAGAAGAGGGTAGAGGAAGCAAAAGAGGATGAGGCAATTGGAGGGGTTAACTTTCTAATGCTTTGAGATGGTAGAGCCATGATTGTATTACTCACCACTGTTTCCCCAAGGTCAAGTGCAGTGATCTGCACACTGCATGCTCTCAATAATAAAATGGATGAATTTATGCATTTCATTTGACATAAGAAATAGCTTTCTAACAGTGGTTCTTTCCAAACGTTGTCTTAAATATGGAGAATTGTGTAGACCATCAGAAATTGTGTAGAGCATCATAAAGCATTAGCTAGCCTTTCAGTTCTGTTCCAAAATTATGAGTTTACCACGCTGATTAGATTAACTGAATTTCAATGCTCCAATACTTATGACGCAAGTATGAATTATGACTGAAACACACACCCATAGACACTTTGCACAAGTATTTTTAAATTATTCTTGTTATAATGAAAAGCTGCAAAAGCCAACTTTCCTTAGGTTACAAAATATCACAGAGCTCCACTAGAATTTTAACATTTGGGGAAAAAGTCAAATGAATGTGACCACTTTCTAATTAATGCAATTACTAAAAATATCATTACTTAGGAACAATTTTCACATCAACAGAGCAGTCATAACAGTGTTTTTGAAACTACAGGTTGCAATCCATTTGTGGTCATGACTAGAATGTTTTTAGCAAAATGGAAAATAAAACATCTCACGTTGTACATAACTATTGCTTGATTAAACTCTTACCTTTGCTGTATGTAACATGTATCATAGAGATAAGAATAGTTTTTAAATATTTTATCATTTACTATGTTTTCATTTATTGCCCAAACATGTATTGAGTGCCTACTGTGCTCAACATTTGGAAGCAAAGCTGATCTTAAAAATATATATCATGTTAGCAAACTAAAAGGGATTCAACCTAGTTAGAGTATGAAGTGTAATGATTGGAGATAAGACAGGAAGAGTAGGCAGAGGCCATGTTGTGCCTGGTCTTATCAACCATGTATAGCAATTTGGACCTTAAATCAGGACACGTGAAAGACTATTAAGAATTATAAGCAGGTTGGTAACATGAACATATTTTTATCTTAGCAGAGTAGGGAATAGATAATGAGAGGAATAAGACAGGTAGTTAGGTAACAAATCAGACAGGAACCATCCAAAAGAGAGGCAACAATGGCCTGTGAGAGTGAGGATGAGAAAGCATCATTTAATTGAATATTGGCACCAATGCATACATAACCCCCACCCACTGAGATTGGGTACGGGGGAGCTGGAGCCCATTTGTAGCCAATAAATCTGCTGAGCACGATTATTAGTTGACTTTAAAAGGGTTGAAAGACATGCAAATGTATAACAACTAGGCAGTTAAAGAAAAGGTCCAGACCCCAGCAGAGAGATCTATGCTGGAGATAATATGTTTCCCCAAAAATATGACTGGGTCTTATATGAAGCTGTGCTCCAAAAGATGCATTAGGGCTTATGTTCAGGAGATGTCCTGAAAAATCTGCTAGGGCTTATTTTCCGATTAGGGCTTATATTCGGGGAAACACGATATGGAGATGCACAAGCCTTCGATGAATAAATGGTAACTGGACAGTTTCAAGGTTTGAATAACCATGAGAACAGAGAATTGGCCCTAACCAAAAGTCTAACAATAATGACATTTTAAGACAGCAGTCTTTGACCCTACTAGATCCAATGCAAATTTCTTAAATTAACTTTTCTTGTGTTTCCTTACCATCCACAAATGTAACACAGATTTTTAAAAACCTACCTTTTCACATAAATTAAAAATATATAAATATAGTAATCATATTCTAAAAGAGAAATAAAAGGGAAATGCCTTGTAACGTCAGACAATAAAAGTGAAAAGCTCACCTGTTTACCCTCTGCATAGGCTGAGGTGAACACAGCAATAGCAAAGGCAGACTTAATGAGTCATGAATTCTGTGTCAATCTCTCCTGAGTTTTTAAAGATATCTATTAGGTTGGTGCAAAAGTAAATAGTATCTCTTATCTATTTCTCCTATTAAAGCTAGTAGCCAATATCTCAAACATTACGACAACTAAAAATGCAGAATTTTTAGAAGATTCCATAAGAAGAAACCCCTACCACTGATTTATGATTTAAAAAATACAATAGAGATTTCTAAGAAAATAGAGAACAAATACAAAGAGAATGAAAGGACCCTTACATTTTGTACAAGCATCTCATTGTTCATCTTATCTAATCCCTTAAGCAGCATTTGAAACTAAATTTGACAGTATCCTGGACACGGAGAGCTTTTGAGAGCAGTATTTGGGGAGTGTTTGGGGCTGATTTCTGGGAGTTGAAGAATAATAATGCAAACAAAAGTTACAGAGATCTGCCAAGTCCAGGGACATATTTATTAACCCAATTTGATCTTTGTGCTCTTTGTCATTTTGGTT